>NC_137815.1:58467008-58862270 GCF_963921795.1 Nannobrachium achirus | reverse complement strand
ATATTGTAAAAAAAAAAAAAAAAAAAAAGGAAGTGGTTTTTCTGGTTTATTCTTTTATATCCTGTTCTAGCAGACAGACACATCTACACTATAGCTGTGGGCATAGCAGTGGGCGTGGTTTACTGGTGCCAAAAGATGTCGCCCATTCATTTTTCCCATAGAGATTTACGGTATACAAATATTTATATCAATTATTTTAAGCTTAGAATCAAGCCATGAGATGTGTAACCATTCAGGATCCCAGGGAATCATGACCATAAAACCTTTGCTTCTGTGAAAAAAAGGGAAAAAAAAGTAAAACCACTAAACAAGTGTATTTATGAAATGTAGTATATCATATCATTAAATATTTAAAAAATATATTTGTCAAAGCTTTTATTGTCATGATTCAACAGGATTCTGTATGGCTTGATTCTAGGCATAAATATGGAAATTTTTCAGTTTTTAGTTGCACCAGTAAAGCACTATTGCTATGCCCTGGCAATTGCAGCATTATTTGGTTAAGGTTTACTATACATTGGGGAAATGTGTCACCTGCAGATTCTGCATTTGACCCATATGTGTGCAGACAGTCACAGTCCAGCTGCTGGGGCACAATCCAACAATGCCAGATGAACTTGATCATTTCATTTAGTCTTCTTAGGAAAAATCACACCCGTGTGAAGTGGAGCTGTGTGTGTGTGTGTGTGTGTGTGTGTGTGTGTGTGTGTGTGTGTGTGTGTGTGTGTGTGTGTGTGTGTGTGTGTAGATCATGTGTACCGATTTTTGTGACATTTGAAGAAAATATGTAGGAAAAGGAGCAAAAAGTGTGTTTTGGATAAAATTCAAGATGGCGGAAAATCTATCCTGGCGCAAATGGGCGTGGCCTATATGAGGAGATGCGTCATGACCCAAGGAATCCAGGGAAAAGGGAATTTTAATTTTCCGACCTACGGTTCAAGAGTTACAGGCCGAAACGTAAAGTGGACTGTTATAGCGCCACCATGAGGCCGAGTGACGATTTTTTTTTTTTTTTTATCCTTGATATCATTATAAATCTCCTCTCCAAGTTTTGTAACTGTAGCCCCTATGGTTTGCGAGAAAAAAAATAATTGAATGTGAGTTTTTGCCATTCCCATTATAAGTCAATGGGGAAAATTAATTCACTAATAAATTAATATCAATTAAACGATACAACTTTTCTCTTAGAAAAGTAATAGCACACGATTCCCGATGAAGCCGGTCAATTTGACATATGGCGCGAGTGTGTGGTGCAAAAACTGTTGGGACTAGTGGCGTGCCGAAGTTTAGGAAGTTTCAGGCTACATACACACACACAGACAGACCCACACAGCCACGTATAGGGAGCCTGTGTTTCACACAGCTCCAAAAAAGTATATAGACTATGGGTTAGGGTTATGCACATGCATCTGTACATCATTATTAGGCTATGTATCAGACTTAATTTTATTCTTCGACAATTCTTCTCTTTGCCCCAAAATGATGGATAGTCTATAGGCCTACATAGTCCTACATTTGGCCTAGCCTAATGTAGAAATGTTAGTTCTTCGTGTAATTAATAATCATGTATAGGCTACTCTTACAGACCATTTTTCTAATATTTTAATATTTTAACATTTTGGACAATAGCCAGGTGCGTCCACTGCCCAGATGTCCGAGGTCCCCATCTGACCAATATAGTGAGCAGCAGATGTTGTTGTTTTTTTCCTTCCTATTTTTTTCCTTTTTTTTTTTTTTTTTACAGTAGGCTACAGTTACTGACGCCAAAATTACAGAAACGAAACTCAGGCTATAGACCTACATCGTGTGGGTGTGTCTCGAGGAAATAGTCTACTCTAGACACATGATGAGCGCACTGCTCATACATACTGTTTTATCAAGTATCGATGAGAATATTGGGCTCTACAACAATCTCGATTCCTGAGCATAGTGAGGTGAGTGTGGATAATGATGCTACAGTAGCCTATATCCTATTAGTGCGCACAAATAGCGACGGTGTTTGTATCTCTGTAGAAAGAAGAGAAAAGCGGATCGACAAACTTTATTCTTAAACCGATTAAAGTCAAAGCCACTCTCTCAAGTTGCAATTGACTATTAAGTTAAGTTAACTTAGGCCTACTGTTATAATTAATAGGCTACTCCATCATCATATCGTAATTTCCGTGCTTGTTAAATTTGTTCCATGTAGCCTAATTTCCGTGCGTCGGTGACCGCACATCGCTGTGCCTGTAGTTCAACAAAATTATATTCCATTTCCCAGCGAACTTGACTTCCAAATTGACTTTTATTAATAGAAGAATTTATTAGAAGTTTGCATAGGAAAAAGTACAGTTTCATGACAAATCACTGGTACAAGGTCAACTCAACTAAAAGGATATCCTAAGCTTTTGTTTACGCATGAACCACTCTCATATAACATTGAAAGACAGACGGATAGAACACAGTAGTATAGTAGGTCTATAGCCTACTTTGCAGAAAAAAATGAAAGTAAAATAAAAGAAGAAGCAGATTGTGGAAAAGGGATGTAATAGGCTAAGTAGCATTGCTTACCAAAAAAGCTATAATTTACTTTAGGTTAATTAAGAGCTGGGCAAAAATGATTAAAATTCAATTCTTGTCATTGTTTGGTGGTAGGCTACCGTCCTTCACAATTTCCCACAGTGACAGACAGTTGTGACATGATAGCCTATTGCAACATGTCATGTGACTGTAATCTGTCTTGTCTGTTGTTTTGGTTGTTAAGCACCCCATCTAGCGGATCATAAGATATCTCAGCATTGTTTTAAAATTTATTTTTATTCAATTACAGCAGTTAAAAGACAATATCCCTCACTTTGTGTGTGGTGTGGTGTGGTGTGGTGTGGTGTGGTGTGGTGTGTGTGTGTGTGTGTGTGTGTGTGTGTGTGTGTGTGTGTGTGTGTCAGCCCTATACCCACGCTCCCCCGACCCCTCTTTGTATTTACCTACTGTATGATGTTTTACATTTTTAATTTTTGGAGCTGTGTGCAGCTCCCTATACGTGGCTGTGTGGGTCTGTGTGTGTGTGTGTCTGTCTGTCTGTCTGTGTGTATGTAGCCTGACTTCGGCGCGTAACTAGTGCCGCACCATTTACGCCACTCGCGCAATATATACATCAAAATGTGCGGCTCGGCCGGGAATGGTGTTCTATTACCTTTCGTTCCGATCCGCCTTACCATGCCGACGTAATCGGCAAAAAACGACGCTTAATTGTCCCCATTGACTTATAATGGGACAATGCAAGAAATCACTTTCAAGTATTTTTCTCTCGTAAACCATAGGAGCTACAGTTTCAAACCTCGGAGAGGAGATTCATAATGATTTTAAGAATGAATCGAAAAATAATTACATCACTCGGCCTCATGGTGGCGCTATAACGGCCCACTTTACGTTTTGCCCCGTAACTCTTGAACCGTGGATCGGAAAATTAAAATTCTTTTTTCCCTGGATTCCTTGGGTCAAGACGCATCCCCCCATATAGGCCACGCCCATTTGCGCCAGGATAGATTTTCCGCCATCTTGAATTTTCTCCAAAACACACTTTTTGCTCCTTTTCCTACATATTTTCTTCAAATGTCACAAAAAACGGTACACATGATCTACACACACACACACACACACACACACACACACACACACACACACACACACACACACACACACACACACACACACACACACACAGCTCCACTTCACACGGGTGTGATTTTTTAATTGTTTCCCCCTTTTTTCCTGACTATATCTACTGCATAGTACTGTGTCCTATCCGTCTGTCATTCAATGTTATATGAGATACTTAAATGGTTTCCTATATGGAAATAAGCTTAGTCTTTTCTAGGATCTCCTTTTAGTAGACCTTGTACCAGTGAACTGTACCATCATGAAACTGTACTTTTTCCTATGCAAACTTCTTCTAATAAAGTCTTCAATCAATCAAAAAAAATGTGTGTGTGTGTGTGTGTGTGTGTGTGTGTGGTGTGTGTGTGTGTGTGTGTGTGTGTGTGTGTGTGTGTGTGTGTGTGTGTGTGTGTGTGATTGATTGAAGTATTTAGAAGTTTGAAAAGGTACAGTTTCATACAGTTCACTGGTAAGGTCAACTAAAAGGATAAGCTCCGGAAAGCCAGCTAATTTACATTGAGAGGCTTTTTTTCATATAACATTGAATGACAGACCAATAAAACACAGTACTATGCAGGAAAAAAACAGTTGTGAAAAAACACAATGCAAAGATATATGGTATTTACAACAGAAGGGTCAGGCCAGGTTAAGCTAAGTTTACTGTTTCAATAGCAGCCGCCTGTAAGTGTTTTTTCAGAGCGGTTTAAAGTTAGTGATTTACAAGGCCTTTGGGCGTTCCACATTTTAGAGGTATAGCAGAGAACGTATTTGACCCTTTGTTTGAGCCGAATCTGGGTTAAACATAATCTGTGGAGTTGCCTCTTGTTGTAATTGTGGACATCCTTGATGTTTTGGAAGTATTTTGTAAGGTAAAGTACATGGGTATCTTAATGGTGTATATAGTGTATCTTGTACACCAGGCCCATTGTAATTGTGCGTGCGTGCGTAAGGTTTGTTTGTTTTGTTTTGTCATGGTTTTATAGTAGCCTACATAAACTGCTGTTTAGGCCTACTTGTTGCCTAGCAGGCTCACAATGAAAGCATTGTTGCCATGCAGGGGCAGGTGTGACAGGGCGGATATAATAGCCAGAGTGCCAGACTACACCTGGGGAAATATTTTTTACCTAATTTAAGTATCACACATGTTCGTTTTACAATATAAAGATAGGCAGAAACTTGGTTTTAACAAAAAGCTTTTATTTAATTAATAATATATATATCTCATAATATCACCCCATTCTTATTGCTATATTGTTACAATGATGATGATATTATATTAATTGAATAAAAGCTTTTTGTACTTTTAAGTAATTAATAATGGGATTGGCTTTCAAGTCAACACGACTTTGCCTTCAATGCCCTCAATACCCGCATAAAAAAGGGAGCGACAACAGCGATCTGGTAACACACAAAACATGGTAAACATGGGCAAATTCTCCTTCTACAGCACTGCCACCCGAGCGTGGAATGCTAACCCATCCAAATGTTTGTGTTATTTAAGACCAAAGTGTTTGTCTGTACTAGTGCAGTTTGCATTTCCGTATAATAAAATATTCAATCAGTCAAAAGTGAAAATGTTTCTGCATGGACTTTGGCATTTCCTCAGTGCAAACATGCATGATGAGTGCACCTATGATCTATGATTCTATGGCTTAGTTATTAAACACACATAAAGCCAAGTGTATTTTCATAGAGGTCCAAGTGTTAACAGGTATTGTTAAAGGAGCTATAGTCAACTTTTTCTTGAAAAACGGATGCTAAAATAAAAATAATGTTTCGAAAATATTTTATAAAAAAATAAGCTTCATATATGTGTTTCAATTATAAAATGACCACAAAAAGCGGAAAAATAATGATAAAATAATCATTTTGGCCCTTTGTTTACATTTACGGACCCTGTAAATGTAAACAAAGGACCAAAATGATTATTTTATCATTATTTTTCCGCTTTTTGTGGTAATCTTTTAATTGAAACACATATATGAAGCTTATTTTTTTATAAAATATTTTCGAAACATTATTTTTATTTTAGCATCCGTTTTTCAAGAAAAAGTTGACTATAGCTCCTTTAAATATGCAAGAATGTTTTATTTTATTTTTTATTTATGTATTTATGTATTTATTTATTTTGGGGGGGGGGGGGGGGGGGGGTTACATTTGTGAATAATAAATTACCGTTTTCTCATAACGTTTGCCTGCAAAAGCCTAATCCAAGACATCTTGTAAAAACTTCTCAGAGCTTTGTGAAGGCTGAGTGTATTAATCTATTCCTTAGTCGCTATACGAGGCTGCTTTATAGTATTATTGTTTAAATGTAGGTTGTGCAAAAATGTATGTTGCCATGAATTCCTTGGCTCATTATGCAACTCCCTGTATAGTCCACCTATATAGCTCAGCCGAACTACTGTAGATTTTCGCCAATTTGCATGTTCTTTAAAAACACACTTTTTGCTTTAGATTTTGTCCAAAACTCATATTAACTGTGCTGCTGTCGTCTTATTGTGGGAGATGGTAAATTGAGATTTTCAAATAAGGTGCAGTGATGGGTCATGTATGGGCAATTGAGAACAAATCTACAGTGTTTATAAATGGTATTTAGAGTTAGAAGATTGGTTTTAGTTGCAGTCTGATAGACTACAGCATAATCCATGATGGGTAGTGTGACTTGTAGCACTATTTTCTTTCTGGCTGTGAGTGTGAAACAGTTTTAATTCTGGTACAGAACGCCTGTAAATGATTGATTAAAAAAAAATGCATCATTCAAGGATGTGGCCTCCAGAAAATGTCATGCTTGCTGAGTCATAGTGATGGGCCACTGGCCGGCCTCCATGTTAGTGGTCTGCCGTCCGGCCGGATCTCCCACCTATTAACCAATTTTGATAATAAATAATTAAAGTTATACCATGTAACTTTTTTTATAAAACAAATCTTAAAATTGTCCTAACTCTTAAATCGCTAAAGTTTTAGAACACCCACTCCGTTATTTTCAGCTTCTGAAGCCTTCTCTTTATATGTTTTCTATGATCCTGACCGG
This sequence comes from Nannobrachium achirus, assembly GCF_963921795.1. NCBI lineage: Eukaryota > Metazoa > Chordata > Actinopteri > Myctophiformes > Myctophidae > Nannobrachium > Nannobrachium achirus. Next base: position 58,855,600 of record NC_137815.1, on the reverse strand, counting down.
GGTCCGGTTTTCGCGCAAAAATTACGTCATCATACACTACCGGCCAATCACAGCGAGGGTTATACACTGCCGGCCAATCACAGCGCATCTTGAAGTGGGGTCGCTAGCTATCACAATAGGGCGGCCATATTTGTAGGCGCCCGTGTGTCTCTATCTATACTCGGGTGAAACACTCCGTTTCTCCGGAATGCCTGAACGCACAGGAACCAGGGACCCCTCTAAAGATAGATCTCGGCGAGGTGGAGGCAGACGCGGGATTGACGCGGGGGTGTGAGGCCCGGTCCGCGGCGAAAAACGGCCGAAAGACGCGGACGCTACTGACCACTAGTTGAGCAACTTACACAGTATAGCTTTAAATAATAATAATAATAATATTTTTTGTATAAGGTCATCTTGCAATTTACAGTTATCAAATTAGGTATTGATTATGTTTTGACCCATCCAAATGGTCTGAGGCTAACTTACTTGCTGACACCTGCCCTATTGTCTACTCTAGAATGTACATATAGGGTGACTCATCATGCATGTCTCACTTTGCAATTAGGAAAGTCCAGTACTTGTGTTTATACAGCACTTTAAGGGCGGTATGTGAGCTTTGCTTTGCTGCATGCATTTTGACAGGTAATTGCAGCTGTTGCAGTTATTAACATTACTGTCACAAGTCCAGGTGGAGTAGGGGTAAAGTACCTGTCCAGAGACTGGGGTTCGATTCCTCTGACACTGCTGGGTTCATGTTTTTATTATTTTATTAACCACCTTATATCACAACTTAAATGATAGGCATTTTATACTAATGTACTGCCATTTGTTTCCGGAAATGTCCATTCAGATAACTGAATGGTATAAACATATTATCAAACTTGAATCAAAAATGTTTTTGATTCTACAGTGAAAACTGTAGAATGTATTTGCTGCTCATTGTTCTAACACAGTGTGTGTGTGTGTGTGTGTGTGTGTGTGTGTGTGTGTGTGTGTGTGTGTGTGTGTGTGTGTGTGTGTGTGTGTGTGTGTGTGTGTGTATGTGTGTTTCTATTGTCTCCTTCAGATACAAGAAATCTAAGGAGGACTTTTCTTATTTTCTTTTTTATCCATATGAATATAAGTCCCTGTTTTATGCAGAGCTAGACTATATTCATTAGATATGAGAATGCCAACAATAGCACAATGGCAAATAAACAGGCTTATGGGTCCAAATTAACACATCTTTTATCAACACATGACTTTAAGCTTGTGTGCGCTGACTGCTCAGTCAAAGAGAATGAAATTACATATTTACTCAAATCTGCCAGCCACCAGTGTGCACGCAATACTCTAATTGGCAAAGCCAAGGCCAGTGACAAATGGAGGCCTATTTCTCGACGACCCGCATTTCCAAATCCAAATCTGTATGAAGTATGCTGGTACTTTTCAGAGGGCTCTGGTTGTAAAAAACACAAGAACCGATGTACCTTTGCCAGAAGCGATGAGGAAGCCACAGCATGGAACTTTGAAAAGTGCCAGGGATTAAACCACACATCATTCTGCCAGCTTATAGCTCAAACTGAGATAGTTGCTGCTGAGCTAAACACTGGTAAACTAGATAAACCCGAAACCCTGAGCGACCTGTTAGCAGTTTTAGACGTAACAGCTGCGTGTTCCTTGTGTTCTGTCCAAGAGAAAGAAATAACCGTCTCTCTTCAGTCAGTTAGTCACTGTTGTGGCAAAGATTTGCTTTTAGCCAAAGCCAAAGGCTCCAACCTATGGAGACCCGTTTCACCCCGGCCATCACTTAAAAGCAAAAGTACCCTTTATCAAGTATGCATATATTTTGAGGAAGGCTCTGGTTGCACAAAACATGGGAGGAAATGTACATTTGCTAGAAGCATGGAGGAGGCCACGGTATGGAACTTCGAAAACGACAGAGGGATAGATACTGCTGAGTTGATTAGACTTGTAACTGAATCTGAAAAAAATGCCTCACAGCCACAGATATTAGCCGAAAACATACTTAAAGAGTTTTCAGGTGAATTTCTTGAGTTCTGTCAATATTGTTTTCTAGGCAGTCCACCAAAAATGACAGTTAGGAGCTCAAACAGCACTTGCTCATCGAATGCCATACATGCCTGGAACCCAGTTTTAGTCCATCACGTAACACACAGTCAGGGTAAGGAAGTGTACAGCCAGGTGCGCCCCCTTCCCCCAAACTGCAGATATGAATACTGTAGCCACGTCCAGCGCGGCATGCCCTGTTGGCATGGGCCCTCCCAGTGCCACTGTGCCCATAGCGAGGTAGAGTTGGCTGTGTGGAAGGCAGAAGAAAGTGGGCCTCTCGTTCGTGCGGAGCTCCTTCTGCTGAGCCAAGACAGAAAGGCTGAGCCCGGCCAGGTGTCCATCTACTGCAAAGCCTGCCTCCTGGTCCTGTCCTCTCAGGAGAGCTTCCTGAAGCACTGTGCCTCCTTGGAGCATGCCCAGATGATATCTGACGATACCGCCATCAAGTGGGGATGTCGGCCCCCTCCCCACTGCAGCAGGGAGCGGTTTTCCATATGTGACAGGTAAAGGTTCTCTGCTCACCTTTCATGTTCTCTACTGGTTCTTCAGCTTTGTTTAGGCACGTTATGGTTCTATACCATGGTTCTACCATTTGGAAAAAGGTGCTATAGCTCCCCAAATGTGCCTTTCATTTCACACACGCACGCACGCACGCACGCACGCACGCACGCACGCACGCACGCACGCACGCACGCACGCACGCACACACACACACACACACACACACACACACACACACACACACACACACTCACACACACACTCAAAGGATTATGATGCAAATACACTATAGGCCTATATATTTTATCACTATCCTTTTGAGTCGAAAGGATGACAGGATATTGGATAACATAAAACATGTTTACACACATCTGTCAAAAGTTGGTGCAATATGTTTTTTTGCATACAGTATACATCTTTTTTCATTAAAAAACGTCTATCAATCGATCAATAGCACCTTTAAGATTAGGGATCACATAGCACCAAAAGAGGTTCCCCAATAATTATGAGTCAAAGAACCACTGTTAGTGCTATTTATCACCATTTTTATATGCCAATTAATTAACTTCAAATAGTCACATGATTTCCTCACTGTGTGTGATCTATCCTCTGATTTCTGAGGCATATTGACATTTTTGGGGCCATATTTGGCCTTTCACTCTGTAGTATACAGCATTTAATTATGCTTCTACTTCTCTTTCAAGGCCAGCCACTTGTGAGTATGGAAACAGCTGTCTAAAAGCCCATTCTGTGGAGGAACTGGAGGAGTGGCTGATGCGTGCCAACGAACAACAAGAGATAAGGCTTAACATTGAAGCTCAAGGCTTCATGCCCTATGGTGAAAAGCTCTTAGAGGAATACAGAAACAGCAGCAACGAAGTATATGTTGTAAGTAAGAATCCCAGATGTTTTTGTCCAATATATAACAATACATTATTTATATAGATAGATAGATAGATAGATAGATAGATAGATAGATAGATAGATAGATAGATAGATAGATGCAGATGACATTGCATTTATTTTTTATGAATACTAATGAAAATAAATTATTGGAATTATTGAACAGATGTCTGACCAAGTTGATGATGTCAGTGTTATGTGTGATGAAGAGTTATATGTGGACTGTGAGCAGGCAGATGCAAGCTTGCACTGGAACTTTCATGTCAACACAGAGGTACATTTTACCCACATTTCTATAAGCTTAAAATGAGTTAAAAATAAACAAATTAATAAATAAAAGTGCATCTTTGTTGTTGTTAGCTAATTACATTTTTGTTTATATACAGAGGCTACTTGTGCATGTGGCGCTGCTGAAACAGGAGCCAGGAGCTTCATTCTCTCTTGGAGAAATTAGTTCCATGCCCTGCACCTATGCCTCAGGTGAACAGTTCAGAAAGGCAGACATGACCTATGACATCACTGTGTCCTTTGAGGCCCTCAACCCAGGCCTGTACGAGCAGTGGCTAGTGCTGGATTTTGACATGAGACCAGTGCTGCTGCAAAAGCTCAAGGTTAGGGTCGGAAAGCCAACCCCAGATGGCATCAAAGAACCACCTGTGAACCGTGGTACGTCCTCTCAAAGTCTTGAACGCTGGCATCGTGGAAACCGAGTCATCATCCCATGTATAAACAGAAGAGAAGATCAGGAAGAGCTGTTAAAGGAGTACAAGCCTCCTCAGATTAGTTTTCTTTACAAACCAGCCAACAGCAACCAAACACCTCTGAATCACGAAAACTACAAGGAGAGAATGCATCACTTCCTGTATGATGAGGAAAGGGCAGAGGAAGAAGTTGTCTCAAGGTAATATGATTATCAATGAATCTTTCACAGTCCTTTCACAATGTCTTAAATATATGAGCATTATGTAAAACAAGTGTATATTCTTCCTCTTTACTTTAGACTCAATTTTTGTGGAGAAGCTATTATTTCAGACACTCTTCAAGATATGAAGGCTCTTCATGGAGAACTGTACTGCACTGTCTCAGTTACTTGTAAGCTCACACCAGACACCCCAGAGGGATCGGTACTGAGACGAAGTGTCCAGTCAGCTCTCATAGCAACAATGTCCTCAGCTGGGAACAAGTCCAAGGTTTATGAAGCCATTGTTGTACGAGATACTATGACTGAGAACAAAATGCACTTACTACTCTCCAAAAGATGCTGCTCAGAGCTGGACCTCAGAAACAATGAAACACGTCAGATGGAGGTGCAATTTCAGCTGAACCGTCTGTGGTACTGCAAGATGCACAAAGCTGTAGATCGCCTACCAGATACAGAGAGAGTCCTGCCAGACTTAAAAAGATGTGGAGTTCCTGTGAATGACACCAGCTGTGACAAGGTGAATGCCAAGCAGCAGGCTGCAATCAATTTCATCACAGGCGATTCAGATGTGGGAAAAGGTGTGGCACCACTTCTTATCTATGGACCATTTGGAACAGGAAAAACATTCACACTTGCTACCGCAGCGAGAGAGCTCTCTCAGCAACCTGATGTCAGAGTGCTGATCTGCACGCACACCAACAGGTAGTTATACATATTCAAAATGTAGAATCGATCCTAGGCTGATGTTCTTTTTTGGCATGGTTATTCATTTATATGTAGTTTTAAATTACTGCTTATAATTATTGTTTTAACAACAATATTTTAACAGTGGCAACCATTCTTTTTAGTTCTGCAGATCTCTATGTCAAAGATCACTTCCATCCTTTCATCAAGCATGGACACCATGGAGTGAAGCCAATTCGAATAAAGGCAAAAAACTATGGCAATTCTTTGAATGCCACCGATGCAGTCACTCTGAAATATTGCCATCTCTCAAAAGATGGACAATATTTTCTACCTCCCACGAAGTCTGTCCTGGATCGTCACAGAATCGTGATAACAACTACTTCAATGGCACAACACTTTCATGACCTGAAGCTACCTAGTGGCTACTTCACCCACATTCTGATTGATGAAGCCTCCCAGATGCTGGAATGTGAAGCCCTGATTCCTCTTGGTCTGGCTGGGCCAAACACCAGAGTTGTTCTAGCCGGAGATCACATGCAGATGGGACCCAAGCTCTTCTCAGTGGAGGACCATCAGCGTTCCAATCACACGCTTCTGAATCGGCTGTTTCACTTCTATCAAAGCCAAACAAGTGATGCTGCCACAAATAGCAGAATCATCTTCAATGCAAATTATCGTTCAACCAAAGAAATAGTGGACTTTGTATCCACTCAGTTCTATGTCGGCAAGAATGATGCTATCAAGGCTGTTGGAAAAGTTCCAGTGCATCCAGATGGCCACTCCCTGAAGTTCTACCATGTAAGAGGAGAGTGCCACATGGACATAGATTCTATGTCATGGTACAATAATGCAGAGGTCGTAAAAGTTGTTGAAATAGTACAAGATATTGTGGAACATTGGCCATCTGTATGGGGAAACAAGGACCACAGCTCTATCTGTGTTCTATCAGAGGGATGCCAGGTAAAGTAGGACACTTTGATTTTTATTGTTGACTGTTGTTATCATTGGAATAATGGCTATAAGTTGATCATTTATAATACTGAGCAGGGAAAACAGTTGAAACATTTCTTATTTTTCATAGGTTCGACAAATCAGAAAGGAGCTCTGGAAAAGACACCTTGTTGGAGTCAAAGTTGAGAACATCGCAAATGTGCAAGGTGATAAATTTGTATCTTGATAAGATAACTAATGAATAATAATTAAATCGAACCTTAAAATGTATTAATGATGGTAATAATATCTGATTTAATGTCATTTTCCTGATTCTGAAATGTGTCTTTATTTTGTCTACAGGAAAACAATTCAGGGCTGTTATAATCACAGCTGTTCAAACACGTGAAAGCCTAACATCATCTCACTTACCTGGTGTTGAGCTCTTCAATGATCCTCGTGTTTTAAACACAGCCATGACCAGGGCTCAGTCCCAAGTGTTTGTGGTTGGAGATGCTGCTGCCCTCTGCACATTTGGGAAGTGCTCAAGAATCTGGAAGAACTACATAGACCACTGCATGAACAAAGAAAGTGTTGAACCAAACCACCTCACCAAAGATTTCTTTGAAAAAGAGATCAATGAAATTTCAAGGTTCCAAAGAATAGAACAGCCAGATGACAGCAGCTTTCACACTGATGCAATTCTCCAACAACTGGAAGATGACATTGCCACGATGGAAGCAGAATACAGTTCAGACAAATTTGAGCCTCTGAAAAAAGATGAGCCTACATACAATATCAAATATGCTGAGAAAGATAACCTTAGGGAGCTAAGTATAAGTCAACCAAATATGTATGTCCGGGGACGGTTGGTTATGGAGTCGTTTGACACAGGTTATGTCATACCATTTGACAACCCCACCAAACGTGTAAGCCTGAAAGGCAGGCAGAACTTGGGCAAGACCTTTCATGGAGATGAAGTGGTGTTACAGAGACAATTCTGTGACGGCATTACACAGAATAAAGTTTTAGGGGTCACCAAGATGGCTGAATCATCCCGTGTATTTGTGTGCACACTTGAGGATGAAGATCACTGCAAAAGGAGGAAAAGCCCTGAGGAAAAATTCATCAGAAAGATGATGATACCACTTGCTAGAAATGCTCCCAAACTATGCATATTGGTTAGCAAGAAGGATCACAATCTCATCCCTGTATGGGACCATAGTGACACACATTGGATTTGGAACAACAAGAGTGTCCGTGTAGAGCACAAACAGAGCCATGTGTTTGTGGTGGAAGTTGTTTGTTGGAATGAAAAATGTTTATTCCCACTGGGGAGGGTCATAGATGTTCTTCCTATTGGAACTTTGGAGGATGGGCTAAGGATTCTAGATGCAGAATTCAGAGTTGAATCTGCCACCGAATATTCAGAAGGTGAAGATCCCAGATCAGAAACTGAGTGGAGCCACACTTGCACAGGAAGAGAAGACTTACACAAGGTTAAGACATTCACTGTTGATCCGGAAAAATCCAAAGTGTTGGATGATGCCATCAGCGTCAAGGAATTTGATGATGACCACTATGAAATAGGAGTTCATATTACAGATGTGGCTAGCTTTGTGAGTCCAGGGGATGCATTAGACAGAGAAGCAAAACGTTGTGGTACCACATATTACCGCCCAGGGACAGAGCCCATCTCTTTGTTTCCAGAATCCTTCAGCAGTGAGTGTAGTCTTCTGCCAGGTCGCAATCGCAGTGTTATTTCTCTAATAATAAAAGCAAAAAAGGCAACAGATGAGATCGTTGGAGAGCCAACATTCCAGCTCTCTCTAATCAATTCTGATCGACAGCTGTCTTATGACGTGGCAGAGGACATCATCAAGGAAAGATCTGGGAGGGAACCCAAGTTTGATACAGTAGAAGACTGTGTCGCAGTGGCTTATCGTTTTGCAAAAGCCCAAAGAAGAGCTAGACTTAAAGACTGGGCATATGCTCGTCCTGATGACCATCGATTACCTGGGAAGAGGAGAGCCCATCTGATGATTGAGGAGCTTAGTGTGTTGTTCAACAGATGGACATCTCACGTTTTGATCCATGCACTAGAAACACGAAATTGCACACCCCTTCGATGCCAGGCACCACCAATTCCTGAAAAGGTTGAAGAGTTGAAAGAGATGTATGGACATCTCATACCATTATCTTTTCATTTGAAGCACAGAGTGCTGGACTGTGACCAAGAATTCCCAGGGGAGGAAGGTTTCCGTGTCCTAACGAAAGTGTGGCATGAAATTCAGTCAGCTGCCCAAACAGAGAATGACCAAGACAAACTAATTGATCTTATTGCGACAGATGACATCCACCCTCAGCTTCTACCAGCAGTATCTCAGTTCCGAAAGTGCTTTGGGAAATCTTACATAATACGTTCACACTCATCGCCCAAAGCAGATGTTGGGCACTGTTTGATGAAATTAAGGTCTTACACACAAGCCTCCTCACCGTTAAGGCGATTCATTGACATCATCTTGCAGAGGCTTTTGCACACACAATTATGTGGTGCTCCAGTCCAGTACTCTACAGGAGAAATTGACATGTTGTGTCAACATTCTGAAGAGAGCATCAAGACCGCAAAGCAGTATGAACAAAAGGCTGAGATGATCTCCTTTGCAGTGAGCATGAAGAAACAAAATGTCTCAAAGGTAGCATTTGTTGTTAGTGCAGATGCAGAACAAGAGAGTTTCAGGGTGTCATTTCCTTTTGACAAGGGCATATTTCCAGACAGCTTACCAGTCATGTACAGAGATTTACAACTGGAGGAGCAACCATCTCATGAAACAAATGTTACAACTCTTAAGTGGAGAAGACGAATCTATTCTGCCAGCAAATCTACCATCAAGCAAATCCACGATGAAGTGAAAAGGCTTCAAAACCACAGTCCCTGCACTGAGATTCCTCTTTCAACCTGGAAAGCCATTCTTGAAGCAATTGACAAAGAAAATTGGGATCGAGCAAGGTCACTCATACAGAGTGCTGATACAAAGCAAGAGGAACAACTAGGTGTTGTCGAAAAGCTTAACTTTGAGACCTGCTTATGCAGCTCAGAAGAAGAGCATTATGTAGATCTTGCTGTCGAGTTGATGCCAGGTGACACCATTCAGGTCCAAATGACATCAGAGATAAAAAGAGGGCAACCCACACCCACTGTTCAGCTGGTGTTCATCAAACCGAAGTTTGAGATTTGTGTGGATCATGCCCATGACCCTATCCAATGTTTCTCAAGATATGCATACCATCCATCCAAGTCTTCTTATAGGGACGCCGATGATTATATACGGGTGTGGAAACCTATGTGTGAGATGGAGTCTGCTGCCACTGCAGTGGGTGAAAGTGACAGCATAGTCATTGAGGACTTGGTGGTAAACTTCAGTCAAGAGCAAAAGGAATGCCTAAAAGGAAGCTTTGTCCTACCCCTCTCATGCATTGAGAAATGGGCCATTGAATTCAATCTTCCGAAATGCTTCCTTTGCATACGGAAAAGAGGTTTGCCATTGACTGCAACTCTTGACCATTCTGTAGAGGTGGACCCTAGCGATTTCACGTGGGTGGCCCATGGTGTCACATGCAAAATGGAAGACATTAAGTGCTCCAATGACAAAGCAAAGAAAGTGGACTTCTATGTCAAACATTTGCCAATGGACAACATTCCAGACTGTGTTTTTCAGAAAGAAACTGAGTTCACAGTTGAACTAGTGCCAAAGCTGCTACCAGACATGTAAGTGTGAATTGTAAATTGGTTATCTACCAGCTCAATATTAGGCTATTTAAAGCTATCTGTATAGAGTATACTAAACCCACTTCAAATTTTGAACATATCATTTTATTATTTATTTGTCTTTAGACGAAAAGAAAATGCTGTCATCAACATTGCGTCTGCGTGTGACCTTGTCAAGAAGCTAGCTCTTGGACATTTCATTCCAAAAGAAGGTAAGCATATCTGTTTGGACAATAGTCAAAAGTGACATAATTTTAGAAATTCATACCAAATCAAAACAATGTGTGTTCCAATGGATCCAGTGTGGTTATTTAGTTACATCTTAAGCTTTGTTAATACCTGTCATGAAATTGACGATCTATAAGCTCACGACACATGGCATTGCGGCGGGTTGTGAGCTTGTAGATTGGCTATTTTTGCTAAACTTTTGTGTGACACTGTAGTATCACATTGTCTAGAATTAAATATTAAACACTTCCCAAATCCAAATCAATAAGTCATAAACAGCCAAAACCGTCAATGTCCTTGCTAAAGGTGTGACAGATGAGGTGCAACATTGAATTAGAGTGAACAGTTGGTGTTAAATGGAAAAGCATCTGTCTGTCATCCAACATTGTTCATTGTCTCTTTAGAGAGCCACCAAGCTGATATTGGAGGCTGGTAACCAGCCCAGACCACCACATACTGTATTGTAGCCTTTACTAGTTTAGCTCTAAAATCCTAGATTAATGTGATTCGAGACCAGTACCTATACCTGACCAGGAGGAGGCCATATAAGTGTTTTTTGTTTTCTCCCACACAGACAAAGACAATCATTACCTCACAAAGTTTTAATGTTTCTTACATTTTGTTTGAAAGCGACACCATACGCAATCCCCCGCTGGCAGCTGATGAAAAAAGAACCACCAAAAGGACTACCAAAGTTGAACGAGATTCAATGTGATGCTGTGGAAAAAGCTCTCAACAACAACTTCACACTTATACAAGGACCACCAGGTAACATGTAACATTAAGCTGCATACTCTGATGCCTCAGGATTAATTTCAGCCATTTTAAACTGTCTTCATAATTATGTTTTATAGGCACTGGAAAGACTGTGGTGGGAGTATACATTGTGTACTGGTTCTTTGAGCTGAACAGCAGGACAAACAGGAAAATCGTTGACCCGATTGACAGCAAGAAGAAAGAAGTGATTCTCTACTGTGGTCCTTCCAACAAGTCTGTTGATGTTGTTGCAGGTAAGTAAATGTTTTCTTCTCCTGTATTTGTTTAGTTTCAATGAATCATATTGTTTATAGTAAGTGCATTGCATTAACTCTTGATGAATGCAGTGAATACTACTGTACATACATACATCTTTGAATGTTTTGTGTGTAGAGTACCTGTTGAGGTTTGGTGATGCTCTGAAGCCCCTCAGAGTCTACAGCCAACAAGTGGAGATGCTGGACTACCCTTATCCAGGTTGCACCCTCAACTTCTCTCCCAGGTCACTTCGCCAAGAGTGCTCCAAGCCAGAACTCCGGTATTGTAACCACAGTATTCAAGTTTGATATACAAATTTGAATTAGTTTTTGATCTATAATTCACATTAATTCATATTTTCCTTCAATTGATTATTTTTAGGAGCATCACACTGCATCATCGCATACGTGAGAATAAAGAAAACCCTCATTCAGAGGAGATAAAAGCATTTGACCACAGAATAAAAAAAGGACCAGAACTGACTGACGGAGAAGTGAAAGAGTAAGCTCACACTGTTCAACTTATTTATTTGGGACATTTCTATTTTTATTTTCTTTGAGTACAGTTTAACAGAATGGATTCTTTCCCTTGTAGCTACATAAATGTTCTCAGTAAAGCTCGGAAGTATGAGCTTAAACAACATGATATCATACTGTGCACATGTACAGCAGCTTCCACCCCCAGCTTGAAAAGCACAGTCAGTGCTCGGCAGATACTCATTGATGAAAGTGCTATGGCCACTGAACCGCAGGCCCTAATTCCATTAGTCTGCAACAATCCAGAAAAGGTGTGTTGAACTATTTCAGACTAAATATTCTGTTATTTCTATCTGGATCTGTTGTTTTTTGATTGTTGTTAATCAATATTGCTTTCATTCCAACAGTGTCTGGCTCAGTTTGACAATTGACTGTTGACCTCATCATGGTTCTTCAGTATGTCTAAAAGCATGTGCAAGATTTGTTGAAATGTGAAATTAATATACACATTTCTAATCATATGAGTGTATAAATACGTACTAAGATATAGAAATATAGGGCCCAGTTTTGGGGCTGTTGGTGCGTTGGTGTGAGGCTTGCAGTGGAAGTGCAAAGTCACAGTTTCTGGAGGTAAAGTGGCATGTTTTGCCCCGTCTGCTCAGTGACAGTGACCACTTTATGTCTGCACGGATATAATATACTGTATAGTGGCCGCGCCATTAACTGCACTTCACACCAGTTTGCCTGTTTCCCCAAAAATAGGGCTAATTTGCATGTCATGCTCTGCATTCAGACCCTACCAAGTTACCAACAGTGTTGCCGCACTACTGTCTGATTGAGGCCTAAATGATTAGCATTTAATAAGCAGGACATAAGAACACTGAATGGCTATTAGAAACAAAATTAAGAAAAGCCTCATACATGTAAATTGTACACTTTGTTAAGTGACAGTGTCACTTGCCTAAAATAGCTGAATACCAAATGTATGATAAAGTATAAATTAGGTTTAAGGTTCCTAAGTTGTTTGAGGTCTCAATGTTGAGTATATTTAGGTGACTGAGAGTTGATTGTCACACTAATGCACCATTAAACCATTATACTGTATGTGGGCTTTAATGTGCATGAGCAGTCTTTTTGGATGTCATTCAGATGTGGTGCATGATTGAATAATAACTAATTTACTTTATCCCTTTAGATTGTTTTGCTTGGTGACCACAAACAGCTGCGACCCATTGTCAAAAATGTCCATGTCAGGAAGTTAGGGATGTCTAAATCCCTGTTTGAGCGTTACATTACCCTCTACAAGACTAGGGCATTGATGCTGGACACCCAATACAGAATGGTGAGACCATGTCATGTTTCTTAAAGTATATTATTACTGTAGGTAATTTTACTTTATTCGTTAGTGAGGTGGACGATTAATATTGTAATATTAATATTGTCGACTAAGTAAAAGTATTCTAGTCAATGACTGTGAATTATGCACCTTCATAGCACGAAGACATATGCAAATTCCCATCCGAGGCATATTATGAGGGACATCTGAAAACCATGGTGGAGCGGCCAAGCAGTGTCTTCTTAGTTGACGGAAAGCCAAAGTCAGTCATTTTTGGAGACATTCGAGGAGATGAGATCAGTCAGGTTGTGCGCACAGCAAAGGGCAATGAGAACTCCAAAGCCAACTTGGAAGAGAGAGATATAGTGGTATTGTATTAAATCACCGTTTGTTTCGGCATTATTCAGTGCTAAACTGTAGTATATCCCCATAACTGAATGTCATCTATACATTGTCTATTAGTGTGTTATGTCTTATTAACTTTAGCTTTGTGTGTGTGTGTGTGTGTGTGTGTGTGTGTGTGTGTGTGTGTATGTGTGTGTGTGTGTGTGTGTTTGTTTTTGCACAGGTAAAGTTTGCTAAAGAACTGGTTGAGAAATCCCGTATAGAACAACAAAGTATCGTGATTCTGTCTCCCTACAATGCCCAAGTGTCAGAAATCAAAGATTGCCTGAAGGAAATGGACAAAATTACTGTTACTACCATTACAAAAAGTCAAGGTGACTGTAAAACTTTGTACCAGCTACTAACCTTTCTCTATTCAGCAGTTGTTTCGTTAATTTATTTTTTTCTTCCATAAACAAGCTGTATGGCTTTGAAATTCCTAATCCCCATAGCCATATGAATCAGCTCAGTGGTCTTGTGAGTGTCCGCCCTGAGATTGGGAAGTCAGGGTTCAATTCTCTGATCGAAACAATATAAATATGGGACCCTAGCGTCATGTCCAGGGGATGTAGGCCTACTTGTACATCACGCTACAGAAGCAAGAGATAGGCTCCTGTGGCTCAGCAAGATTTACTTATCCAAACAATTAATTAGCCAACATAGAGTTAACTCAAGCTAATCTTCTGTCACAGATTAAATATTGGTCAAAGCCACAGTCGGCAGTCTACACAGTTTGACATGGTTTTTATTGTATGCCATCTCAATTGTTTAATGAAACTACTGGAAATGGGCGAGGTCGCGCTATTTGTCTTGGCCATCTGTCTTGGCCATCTGTCTGCAACATATATGGATTCTGTTAGGGCATCATCTGGGATACAATCCCTTTTATGCCCATATATGGAGATCCCTAAAAGAATCCCTTTTATGCCCATATATGGAGATCCCTGCTCTGAGTATCTGACATCACTGTGATGTAACCTGTGATGTCACAGTGATGTGTCAGGGGAACCACAGTGTCAGGAGTTACCCGTCCGGAGGGACACAGACAAGCTGTGGCGGTTCTGATAGTTAACTGCGACCTACAGTCTCAACAAACAGCACTGATGACTTCACAACCTGGTCTGAGGTTGCATGCTGACGGGGGACATGATGATTTACGATTCTGTCCCCATCAGGACGTAACTTGAATGGCGCTGAGTCGGCTGAAGCAGACTCTGTGCTCACAGTCAAAATTAAGTCTTTATTTAATAAGACAATTTTAATAAGACAATTGATTGTGATTCAGTGATGATGAGACACAGCATTAGCGTCTTAATGATTGCTATCAGCCAGCCAGCTATATATGTCACTTTCGCTTGATGCACTAATGAAGGCCAGCAGATGCTGCTGTGCATGTAAGAAAGTGTCAGACAGTCGATTTCAGAAAATTGTCAATGAAAGTATAATAATGTACTGTAATGAAACTGCTGTACAATATTGTGTGTTCTAGGCAGTGAATGGAGGTATGTCATCATATCCACTGTGCGCTCTCTGCCCTCTGTGGAGATTGAAAGAGAGCCAGACAGAGCTTGGCTGTCCAAACAGGTTGGCTTTGTGGGCGACCCCAACCAGATCAATGTAGGCATCACCAGGGCCAAAGAAGGACTGTGCATTGTTGGTAAGATATTACAGTGTATCAGAAGTTTACAACAATGTATTTCCAGTTTACTACTGTGTACTACAGTAGTAAACTGTAATCAAGGCTCATTCATAGTCCAGGGTGGAGTGAGCAGCTATCACCGTTGTGTCGTTCTTTAAAGTCAGAAAACTACAACATTACGTCATTCGCCGCACAGACACATCTCCAATGCTTTTACTATCAGACAATCACCCTGTTTCACCTGGTTCACTGATTGGTCTAGAAGTTGGGTAGGCGGTCCTCTTGCTTTCCTCTGGCAGTTTATGAAAACTGGGAGTGGGAGAAGACAGAGCATTGGCTCTGGGAGTCGAGAGTTGAGACACGGAAGACGGAACGGAAGACAAAGCAGGCGAAATAAAATAGTACAAGAAGTGGTTTGAATGTCACTTGAAGCGCAACATAACCATGTCCACCATGCGTTATATTGTTTTACCTTAAATGATACGCGGCCAGACGGCCACCGTTGCTGCCCAAAGTCAGTGCTTCAGGAAGTCAGTGGGCGGGTGTTGCGCATATGAACCAGAGGCAGTGGTGTAAAGTAACTAAGTACAGATCTACAAGCTCACAAGCTTTTACTCAAGTACATTTTGAATTCTGCACTTTTACTTGTAACAGAGTATTTCTGGATTGCAGTATTGATACTTTTACAGGAGTAGTTCACCACTTTTCAACCTGTCTTCATATAATAGGTCCTCACTAATGTTCATGATAAAATATCACAATTTTTTTCTACTCAGTCCAAGTCTCCTAGGAGAGCTGTGGGAAGTTCAGAATCCATCGTCTTGTGACATCATCATTTTCCCCCAAAAGAATTAATCAATATCTTTGAAAAAAATATTTAGATTTTTATTATCGCGAGAACAATGGCTTCCACTTTAAAATTGCAACTTTTCAGGAATAGAAAGCCTGCAGTTTCTATAAGCTGTATTGGCAATCGATGATGTCACAAGACGATGGGTTTCTGACCTGCCCACAGCCCTCCTCTGAGGGAAAAAAAAAAAAAAAAGCTATTTTTGAGTGAGGACCAATTATATGAACATAGGTTGAAAAGTGGTGGAGTGCCCCTTTAAGTAAAATGTTTGAGTACTTTTTCCACCACTGACGAGAGGGAGGCAGGGTCACGATGATAGGACTTCACCGTGTATGATGGCCTCCACTTGTTATCACCTAAAAATGTGAAGAGCTATCATTTCACCTGGACTATGAATAGGCCCTTAAGTCCTTCCTTATCAGTCATAACTTCCCTATTTCATAAGCGCATCCTAACTAGGCTACCTATAAACAGTTAACCACTTAAGCGCTGCATACTTTGTTGTACAGTTTTCAACTGTACAACAAAAGTAGCCTATGTGATTGGATTTCACTCCCTAGTGAGGTATGCAAATATGGGGTGGATTTATCACCCGAGACATTTTTGAATCCGCCCCTTCCATGATTCCATGTTTCAAGTTTATTTGCATTAAAATTTACATTAAAATGCATTTGAATTTCTTGTTCACAAGCCACACACAGAAAATAAAACGAAGACATACACAAACACATAAGACATTGGTACAATCAGCATATCGGCTGAGTGCATCAGTTGTAAAAAGGAATAAAAAGTATGCAACACCTTTCAACAAATAAGATAAATTGCATTGTGCTACTTATTTAAGAATCGAACTGCTTCCGGAAAGAAGCTGTTTACCAGCCTACTGATATTTGTCTGGCCATACCAGGCTAGCTCTCTGCTTGCGTTTATCGTAACTGTAATGTTGCTGCCTGCCTACATGTGTACTGTGTTTGCTTCATGTTAATGTTTTTTTTTTCCCTCTCTTCCCTAAAAGGAAACCAGGAATTACTGAACTGCAGTCCAGCTTGGAGACAACTCCTAAAGCACTACACAGCAAATAACTCCGTCACAAAAGCCGAAAACATTTCTGTGCGAAGGACAAGAGTAGCCAGATAGATTGTTTTCTCTGTGATCTAACAATACACAGCCTTTGCGGATGTTGGCTGAAAGGATTGTTTGAAGTCTTCTATCGTGGTTTTTGTTGCACATTGGAGGGCTGCATGCATGCTGATATTTGGTTGCATGCCGCTGTTTCACATTGAAAATACCCAATACGTACAAGCTAACATTGTGAGCTTGTACACAAGCCACACAGAATGAATCCAAGTTTAAATCAGCCATAATGTGATCTGCTACTGATCACAGAATGAATCCAAGCGACACAGAATGAATCCAAGTTTAAATCAGCCATAATGTGATCTGCTACTGCCAATGTAGCAGAAATGGTCCAAGCACACAGCCGTGACAACCAGCACAATAGTTTTAAATATTTTAGTAACATGTTGATAATTTATCATCCACTTTTGCTGATTTTGATATTACTGACACTGTGAAATTTGTCTTTTCGATTGTGATTTAACTTGATCTTCATACATTTTTGTAAGAATTGAGAAAATATGTACTTTTTTTATAAAGCTTTTGCAGTACAGATGCTGTATTCAGCCCAAGATTGAATGTATTATATGTAAGTGGAGAGCTGGATGCTAATACTTGATTGCACGCCGCTGTAGTCGATGACTATTATGCACCTTCATAGCATGAAGAGACATGCAAATTCCCATCAGTGGAATATTATGAGGGACGTCTGCAAACCATGGTGGAGCGGCCAAACAGTGTCTTCCCATGCAGGCACTCAAGCATGTGTACCATGAAAATCTATATTGATATATTATTTACTATATCTATTCCACTTAAAGGGGAAGACCACCCATTTTCAATATTGAACTATGTTTGCGACCGTCAGGGAGCAGTTTACTATGAAAACCTCCACCGGCCGTCCGTCCGTCCGTCCGTCCGTCCGTCACGTCACACCTTTGTTTGTGTACGGTGTGATGTCATATATCTTCAGTATGACATCACACCACATGTGTAAACAAACCTTTGTGTACGTTGCTGTGGCAACAGTCTGTTGTTGCTGGTCTGTTAGTGTACGTTAGCAACCACCTTAGCAACCATGGTTTTACCCTAGCAACCAACTGTTTACCCTAGCAACCAACTGTTTACCATAGCAACCATGTTTTTTTACCCTAGCAACCAACTGGGCATAAAAGGGATTCTGTTAGGGATCTCCATATATGGGCATAAAAGGGATTCTGTTAGGGATCTCCATATATGGGCATAAAAGGGATTCTGTTAGGGATCTCCATATATGGGCATAAAAGGGATTCTGTTAGGGATCTCCATATATGGGCATAAAAGGGATTCTGTTAGCTGTTAGTGATCTCCATATATGGGCATAAAAGGTATGCTGTTAGGGATCTCCATATATGGGCATAAAAGGGATTCTGTTAGGGATCTCCATATATGGGCATGAAAGGGATTATGTTAGGGATCTCCATATATGGGCATAAAAGGGATTGTATCCCAGATGATGCCCTGTTAGGAGATCCACACTAACAGAATCCAGATATGGTCCTACCGAACCCTGGCGATAAGGTCTGAGTCGAAGAAATGCTTCTTTCCTGGCAAGAATTGCCCCTTTATACTGTAGGGCTCGTTTGTGTATTGTATGACATCACGCCACATCATCGGCTGAGGACTGTGTGATGTCATCATATCTCCATATATGGAGACATAAGGGTGTTTTTAATGAATCTATCATGGTTAAAATGGAGTTTGAAGTTACAATGAGTGTGTGTGGGGAGAGGGCCTGGGCGTGTTGGAGGGCCAGATAACATTTACATCAAATATCTAAATACTGAATGAAGAAAATTAAAAACTGTTCAGGGTGTTCATACAAGCCTGATTAGACCGTACAATGACAAAAAGTTTTTTTGAAAGTGGAATATCCCTTAAGTCTGACCTCACAAGCCCCATATTTGGACACGAACAACATATAACTCCATATGTTAAACAGTTGGTTGCTAGGGTAAAAAACATGGTTGCTATGGTAAACAGCTGGTTGCTAGGGTAAACAGTTGGTTGCCAATTCCGCCGCACACTTACAGGTGGATGAAGGCAGCCGACGTCTGCACACGCACCCAAATCCCTCTTTCTCTGGCCTTCGCTGTCACCATTCACAAGAGCCAAGGTTGGACTTGCGACAAAGTGCGCCTTGACATCGGAACCTATGAGCACTCCTTGGGTGTCACTTACGTTGGCTGTTCCAGAGTTACCTCCCTGCAAGGCTTGTGCCTCTATCCAGCTGATTTGCACGCAAACGAGTGGGCGCGCTTCCAGAGGATCAACAACAACAAAAAGCAGCAAGAACGCAAAGCCATTGACAAGGCCCTGCAGAAAATGCATGACACGCTGCTGCGCCACACTCAACACCCCTAAAAACCAGTACTTGGGATTTGTTGATGTAAATGTTCACATAGAGTGTAATAATTGGTAAAACAAACTTTTGGCCTATTTGTGGAGATAAGCGACCAACGGTCGCTTATCTCCCGATTAGGGAGTCTTACTGGTAATATACCTTAAGAGTTGTGTGTAAATAGAAAAAAAGTTCCCCCCCCTTCTGTGTTGCCTAGAACTGGAGGATTGATTTTGGGGTAGAACTTGTAAAGTACAACTTGATGACATCACACCGTTGTACTTTACAATACAAACCCCAAAATCAATCTTCCAGTTCTAGGCAACACAGAAGGGGGGGAACTTTTTTTCTTCTATTTCCACACAACTCATCTAAGTTATATTAATGACATAGTTCAATATTGAAAATGGGTGGTCTTCCCCTTTAAGGACAGATGGACTGTCACATATCAGTTTTACCTTCTCTCTTCAACACTCAAGCAATTAACCAGACATCCTGTGTTTGATTTAATAACACTCTGACCTCTCTCTGAGGCTAGTCCACTGCAACCTCTTGCATCAGAGCTTAACTCTGCAGGCCAACACCCAACTGTAAATATGTCCTTTTGAGGCGTCTCCAATCTCCAGTTTTATTGTTTATCACACTTGTATAATAAACCTTCACCGTCAGCAATTCACCCTTTGTTAGCCTCCTGGTTGGTCCCAGACTGACCAACCAGCAGGCTCTATCTGCCTTGTCCCGCCTTTTTTATGTTGAATTAGCTAAAACATAATTTTTGGAGAAATAAAAACATTTAAAAACATGCTGATTCACTATGCTGCCACTGAGCAGCTCCAATTGACTGAAACAAAGTTTGAAATTAGAATTGAGCACACAGAATAACAATATGAAGCAACTGAATTAAAATGGTAGTGGATGGAATGTCCCACTGAATGTCCCACCAAGACACAGCAACCAATGGGTGTGGAGAGGGGCAGGACAATGGGCGGGACTTGACAAAGGGTGAATTGGTCAGGAGAACAGACGGCAGACCACTATCTGAGATGCATAACTTTGTAAGACACTGTCCCCAAAGTGAAAACCATTTTGATCTCATGAATTTAAAATAAATGTGTTTGTTCTCATAATAAGTCATAATCTTTTATGAATTACATGACTGAAATCTCACTGCATTGTGATTTTCATCATATATTCTAGTGTGTCATGTCATAAACTGTAGCAAGTCATATTACATTATGTTGACAAATTAGTCTGACATCATAGATCGACTGTATTGATGGAAATATTATTATATTCCATATGAATAGACATTTTCCCCTCAAAATATTAAAGTACTCGCACACAAGAAATGAGTCCACAACAGTGTAAGTCCGTTTTCTGTTAGTTGTAATGAAAGAATAGTTCAGAGTTCAAATTGTACAGTACAGCAAGTACAGTAGAGCAAAATCACCCATCGTAGCTTCTCTGCCTATACAAAACATAACTTCACTGATATATGGAGTTAGTTACAGAATACATTAGTCACATTATGATTGGACAATTAAACATAACAATGGATATCAGATGTTTTCGTGTTGTTGGGCCCAGTAGCCAGGCCAGATATCATGGCTTGGCATTAGTTGGCAATATCATTTTGTTATCCTGTGTCCTGGGCAGTCTGACATTTATTGAGATATAATTTCCCTGTTCAATATCTTTGTACAGACCTGGAGTGGAGACATCTCGTCACGTGCATTAGTTATCAGATCAAAACAAAATAACCTTGACACTTTTAAACTGAAAGTGTTGTCTAACACTAAAATGTAATTTTATATTGATATCAATCAATCCTTATCCAACATGTATTTCATGTTTTTTGGGTATGGGTTTATTAATAATAACCAGTTATTAATACAGCATTATCCTGTTTTACTGTACTGTAACAGGGTAGAACTATATATAGCCTACTTTTACTATGTGCCAACAAGAAAACTTAGGGACCTACATACAAAGCCAGAGCAGACATAGGAGCGGCACAGCTCAAAAACATGGTTTACTGAGCAAACATATATGCCAACTCAGGTGTATGAAACATTATGTTACATTTATTTAACTAAGTCCAATATACATAAGTTATATGTAGACTATATTGGACTATGGACTTCCTTTTTTACTTTGTGTTCCTTTCTTCTTCATTCACTCTTTCCATATTCCACATTTTCCTGTAACTACAAATGTTGAAAGCATGCACAAAAAAAGAAAGGAAAAAAATCATCCACTATTTTACACCCTGTGATCATGTGAAGTGACAATAATATAGTTGATTCTGATTAGTTCAGTCAACTGTCACACACCTCAAACATAAAGGAATCATTATGATTAAAGGAGTAGTTCACCACTTTTCAACCTGTCTTCATATAATAGGTCCTCACTAATGTTCATGATAAAATATCAACATTTTTTTCTACTCAGTCCAAGTCTCCTAGGAGAGCTGTGGGAAGTTCAGAATCCATCGTCTTGTGACATCATCATTTTCCACAAAACAAAATGTAATCAATATTTTTGAAAAAAATAT
Source organism: Nannobrachium achirus (assembly GCF_963921795.1). Taxonomy (NCBI): domain Eukaryota; kingdom Metazoa; phylum Chordata; class Actinopteri; order Myctophiformes; family Myctophidae; genus Nannobrachium; species Nannobrachium achirus. The sequence continues at coordinate 58,833,880 of NC_137815.1, read as the reverse complement.
TTAGATTTTTATTATCGCGAGAACAATGGCTTCCACTTTAAAATTGCAACTTTTCAGAAATAGAAAGCCTGCAGTTTCTATAAGCTGGATTGGCAATCGATGATGTCACAAGACGATGGGTTTCTGACCTGCCCACAGCCCTCCTCTGAGAAAAATCACACCCGTGTGAACTGAGCGGTGGTCGTGGAGGCTGCGCAACAGTCTTGCAGAAAAAGCATAATTTGTTCTGGTAGCTGCAGAGAAAGGTCCTTGTCCTCCTGATGTGGTTGTGAGAGTGAATACAAATGATGATGCTTGCTGGTCCCAGTGGTGTTTGTTGACTTTAAGATAACACCTATGTGTGGAATGTCAATGTTGCCAGGTCTGCTCATATAAGTGACTTTGGTCTTCTTTTCCTGTAAAGTCTCTAGTTGCGGGTTGCTTTTATTTGGGCTTGTTTCTGAAGTATAGTTGCTTATGTGGCCTTGCTTTCAACATGCTTTTAGAAAATAGTAAATGTAATAGAGGTCAAGTGGTGAAACCTTTGGGCTCATTTTCATAGACCTGTTTGCTTGTTTCACTCACAGAATCTGGCAACCGTGGCTCTCCAAAACAAAGCACAGCGTGTGTGTGTGTGTGTGTGTGTGTGTGTGTGCGCGTGCGTGGTGTAGTGCGTGGTGTAGTGCGTGCGTGCGTGTGTGTGTGCGTGAGTGAGTGAGTGAGTGAGTGAGTGAGTCCTTTGAATTGAATTGAAATTGAATTGAGTGAGTGACCCACCAACCCCCCGTCCCCCCCTGTGTGTGTGTGTGTGTGTGTGTGTGTGTGTGTGTGTGTGTGTGTGTGTGTGTGTGTGTGTGTGTTTTTGAATTGAATTGAGTGAGTGAGTGAGTGAGTGAGTAAGTGAGAGAGCACCAATAGAGAGTGTGTGTGTGTGTGTGTGTGTGTGTGTGTGTGTGTGTGTATGTGTGTGTGTGTGCGCGTGTGTGTGTGTGTGTGTGTGTGTGTGTGTGTGCCTGGCCTGAACGTTTGTGTGTGAGTGTGCCTGGCCTATCCTGAACAACAGCGCCCCTCCCTTAACATGTGTGGTCATAAAAGGTACTGTAGGCTACAGACACAGAGACAGACAGACAGACAGACAGACCCACACACACGGCCACGTATAGGAGCGTTGTGACCACCGCTCAAAAAAAAAAAAAAAAGCTATTTTTGAGTGAGGACCAATTATATGAACATAGGTTGAAAAGTGGTGGAGTGCCCCTTTAAGGATTAATTGTGTAATACATGTATAACTATCATACATATATCTATCTCATGAAATATGTGAATAGTATAGATATAAAAAGAGTAATTATAAGTTAATGATAATACTGCACTGTCCCTTTAAACGGTTTACTGGTTACTTGGAGCATAATCAGCATATGGCTTGGAGACATCACTGTTTCATCAGATGAGCAGCAGGATGATGATAACACAGTGCATTGCTGGTTCAGTTTCATTTCTCTGTTAAGGTAGCCTAACCTAACCTCGACTATCATACTGTACTGCACTGTCATGGCAATAAATTGAGGAAGTATAAGGTGGGACCGTGGGAGTCGACGAAACCGTTACCATGATTTCTCGCAAAATGAAACTCAACATTTCACCAACAACACCATGCACATCATCACTTCCTGGTCAGCTGTCTGCGACATCATCTGCACTGTAGGCTACTCGAGTCGGACAGCCTTTGGGGAAATGACAACTTATTTTCATTTAATACTTTCCTTTTAGACTAAATGGAAACTGATGGCCATATAGCCTATATATAGCCAAAGTCCATAAAGACAAAGTGCAATTATCAGTGTGAGGCACTGGTGAAGCAAGGATATAACGGCGTTTTTCAGTGTGTGTTCAAAAGACAGCAAATCTAATCCTCCGCGGTCACAGAATGGTAAGTTGTTTTTTTCCCCCCAAGTTTTTCCAAGATAGACTACTACTACCGGTGCTGTACCCTGCGTATATATGCCATCGAGTTATAATAATTAATAAGTGGTAAAATACATGTATTAAGTCTTAATTAGTTAGTTATATGAGATACTTCAATGGTTTCCAGTGGAAATAAGCTTAGTCTTTTCATGGATCTCCTTTTAGTAGACCTTGTACCAGTGAACTGTACCGTCATGAAACTGTACCTTTTCCTATGCAAACTTCTAATAAAGTCTTCAATCAATCAAAATCAGTTCCACAACTTCCACTGTATGTAATTGCTTCCTCTCAAATTGAAGTGCCCAGTTATCCGGGAAGAAACGCCCCCATTTATCTCAAGTGCCCAGTTCTCTGGTTAACGGTTGTAGTTTTATCACATAATTCAGAAATAGGCCTTTAATAGGCCTATTGTTTTTTTTAATGTAGCCTATTCCGAAAGTAACTAAAGTAGCCTAGTGGTGGCGCCCTAATAAGTCATGAGAAATGTATCTGCGTTCTGCGATTGTTAGGGGATTTCTAGGATTTGCATAAAATTTATGCAAATCTAGAATACATTTAATGTATTTAACCAACGGTCATCTCTCACGACCGTCATGGGTCTGCTTCAACCTTGTTTATCGCGCGTCCTCCATATTTGCCCCTTACGTCTACATAAACGTCCATATTTAAAATATAAAGTGATTACCCCCGGGCCACGGATGTTACAATATTATACGGGCCCACAGAAATACTTGTGTCTTCCGTATTATTTAATAAAACGTATTTTAATCCGATCCGATTGGCGACCATTTTCTAAAAAGGATCTAACGTAGGCTATCAGAGTGCAGTACACCTCCCACCCGATAGGATCGCGTAGTTGAAAAGAAATAGAAAATGGCATTTCGGAATTAAAATACTTTTTATTAAACAATACGGAAGATAGGGGTACTTCTGCGGGCCCGTACAATATTGTAACATCCGTGGCCCGGGGGCAATCACTTTATATTTGAAATATGAACGTTTATGTACACGTAGTAGGGCAAATATGGAGAACGCTTGATAAACCAGTCTGAACTCTGAAGCAGACCCATGACTGTATGTTTCAGGGCTACCAGCTGATAGGCTAATGCTAGAAGTTCAGACTTCAGAGATGTATAATTTTGTATAGTCTCTCTCTCTCTCTCTCTCTGTGTGTGTGTGTGTGTGTGTGTGTGTGTGTGTGTGTGTGTGTGTGTGTGTGTGTGTGTGTGTGTGTGTGTTTTGTGCGCGCACGTGCTTGCGTGCGTGCGTGCGTGTGTGTGCGTACACACCCGGTCAAAGTAACAACTAGCTATGTCAGCTTATGAGGTGCAATTATAGGCCTATATTGCTTAGTAATGAATACATTTGCTAGTTTGAGTCTGAGTGCTGAGAACTTGGATCTAACACCAGTTGTATATTTCAGAACATGACCCTGAGACACAGCTGCTGATAAGCTAGGATGAGGGAGGAGAGGTAGAGTCAGCGGACCATTTGTTTTATGGCTGTGTGAAGGAGTCAAGGAGATAATGAGTTCTTGGCTTTTAACTAGAGCTGTAGAGAAGAATGTGTTCTTGTTTTTTTCTTAGCCATTTATGAACTGAGTCAGAGCAGGGGAGGTCAGTCTTGTCGTTGGTGAAGGATGTACCGGTATGTTGTGTAACTTACAGCACTATAAATAAATGTTTTCTATTATCTTTTAACATCATATCTGAGTCAAGGTTTACTGATCTTTTGAGAGTTTCAATTCTGCTATGGAGTCCATAAATTAAGTAGGATTTCTACATCACAGCCCTGTGTTCATATTAAATGAAAAAAAAACATCACAAGGATGGAACTGGGACGTATCATCAGTGATGTAGCCTGGGGTCGACGGGTGTTTCGGGTCTCGCAACATCATACACCCTCGCCCAGGTGACCCAGCCGGGGTTGATCAAGTCCCGACTTACGTCCCAGTAGCTATCCACGATCAGTCCTATTAGGGATAGACCAGGGTCACTCAATGTGCTGCACCGGAACTACTCTGCCGGGATTGGGGGCAGCGCCACTCTGGCGCATGGAAGAACTAGGCTCTATGGGTTGACTCCTGGCCGGGCTCCTCCTACGTCTCACCAGGTCCTCTCCTGCTCTCACCAGGTTCAGAACCTGTGCGTTGCACCAGACTCCCGATCCAAACATTCCATTCAGCTGCTGCAGGTGGTTGGGCCGCAAGGGTTGGCCAGTGGTAGTACTGCAAGCTAAATTTGGGCAAGGTGGTGCTGCAGGCTCCGCTTGCGGCTTGAATGGCCCTCCTAAAGGCCTCACCGTGGATTTGTTGGGCTTCTTCCTCACGGAAGACACAGGCATAAAATAAAAAAGAACATAAAATAAAAATTGTTAAAGCAGTAAAAGTACATAACAGGCACAAACCTTTTCACACTTGAGTGACCACAACATGAACATTCAAATGGGTAAAGGTTTATTTCAGGTGCAGTCATGGTTGCAGTGTTTGTGAACATCAGTTCCCTAGCAACCCAATGCCACTGGTCTTTATCAGAGAGCTATTAATCACTCACTACCATTGATGAGATATGACAGATTATTGTTTTATCACCGTTTAACTACCACTGTCACTTTGTTCTTCTCCCAGCGTTACAAGAGATCCTCCCGTACACGGCTGGACATCGTATGACACACGGTGGCTCCATGCACGTCTGCTGATGATTGAAAATACGGTAAGAGCCTCGTAGTCGGGGCTTATAAAATTAATTTAATCCTGGTAGTGAATGAGTTAAAGGTAGTGCACCATGTAACATATAGCCATATATGTATATATACAACTCCTGGTATTTAACATATGTATCTGGACAACAACAGCTGTTGTTTAAAAATAAATATAGGAAAATGACTTAAATGAGACACTTTGAAAAGGTCAGTAGTACAGTAGTAGGCTATACTGTATCGACTATAGCCTACTAAATGCTTGATGACCAAGTGAGGGAGTCCAATCCACCAAGTACAAGCAAACCACCACAACAACCAGGCCAAGTGCAAGATTATGTTTAAAATGTATGTAATTTTATATCTCTATTCTATGTGGTGAGCTCACAAGGACAGTGTTGAGCTTGAGCAGTAAGCTGCTAAAATAGTTTGATGCCAAGGCTAATGTTTTAGGTTGAGGGAATAGCTACCATTATGTAACTATGAAGTTACATACATTGAATAGGTCTAGGGCAGGGGTGGGCAACTTTGATGATGGCGAGGGCCACTATATTTTCACCTTCACTCCAGTGGGCCACATTGCATATTGCTATATTCTACTTTGTCATACCAGTATCTCATACAAAAGAAGCAAAAATAGCAGATCTACAAGCTCAAAACGCATCGTATATATTTGCTTCTTTTGAATTGGAATCCTGAATTAGTTTTTGTTATGTTTTAATTGGAATCCTGAAATGTAACATTTTGATTTAATTTCAAACGCAGTTTAGTTTAGTTATATACTCATGTTAACTTTATGAACCTAAATACAAATACATTGGACACAAAAAATACATTTTAATAGTCATTGATTAAGCTACTAATATAGACTGACGGAATTAAAGCAGGTCATGTTTAGAATTGTAACAGCTGAAATCAATAATATATCAGTATTTCGGTATTAACCTGTGGGCCACATTAAATGAAGGTGGGGGCCGCATGTGGCCCCCGGGCCGCCAGTTGCCCATGTGTGGTCTAGGGAAACTGGTTTTCAAAGTGAGGTCCAGGGACCCCTAGATGTTCTTGAGTACATGTATTCCAATTGGTTCCAAGTCAAAGGAGGAGTCATTTAATTTGTAGTATTAGCTCAATTAAATTATTTCAAAATAAAATAAGACTAGGACTACGTAATGTATTCAACATCTCCACTATGAATCTATTTCTCATACCTTTATGACACACAATTAGATGTTTTCATGTCTGGGTCCCTAGGAAAGAATAATTTATAATCCATAGTTAGGCCATAATTAACCCATTTAGACCAGACCACAAAAATAGATTTTTTAATTAAAATTGATTGATTATGTTTTATAATTGATTTTTTTGTTGATTGATTATGTTTTATAATTGATTTGTTTGATTAACTGTTGCACCCTTAATCCCAAACACAACTGAATAATGTAATTAAACAGTATTAGCACATTCTCATCATATAGGCTACACATACTAATACTGATATAAGTTTATAAGTTATATATGTACAAATGAACATGGCTTTTACGCTGGAATGGGACCCACTGGTATAGAGAGGAGACATAGAAACAGCATCAAAAACTTTTTTCTCAAAGGTCTTTGCAAATGCCTGACATCCTCTCCAAAATGTAAGTCTTGTATCAGTAATTTGTACAGCAATAAAATGTTGACACCTTCTATAAACCAGTTTTTGTTCCATGATGATCATTTACATAGATTAGATTACTTACTTAAGCCTCCACCCTTTTTATTTCACACTTTGCAAGTCAAATAATACATGATCTAAAATGTCTGATATTCTCTACAGTGAACAAAACCATCAGATGTCATCATGGCAGCAGCGCCTCCAGAGAAATGTGATGGACACTTCAATCAGTTCCTGCAGATTTATGATTTCAAAGTTGTGTGTAAAGTTTGCAGCAAGCCAACATCAGATATCACTTACTCCCTTATTAGCCTTCAGCATGATTGTGATTCATCGGTTCTGTTAGCCAAGAAGAAAGACGGTGAAGTTAAATGGAGGCATATAGCTCCCATACCAGTTTATCCAAAACCTGAGAAGTATTTCCAATGTAGATATTACAGAGAGGGAAAGGGATGTGCAGAACATTCAAACCGTTGCACGTATGCCCGAAGCACAGAGGAGGCCAAAGTGTGGAACTTACTGAAGCAAGGAGGCTTTACTTATACAGAACTCATCACGTGGTTAAAGCTAAAACAAGGATTGCCTCCCAGACAAAGAAACCATGGGGCTCAATCCACTGTGAAGGAGAAGATCCATCAGAAGTTCCCAGGGCAGTTCATGGAACTCTGTGCTGTTTGTCTCCACAGCACACCCAAATCTGTCTCCACGAAGAGCAGCACCTCATTGCACTGTTCCAGACACAAGCATGTCTGGAAAGCAGCTCTCGTTTACCGGCCTCTCAATGGGGACAAAGTGGTGGAGATTAGGCCAAAGCCTGAAAAGACTGTCCGTTCGTGGTTTTTCTGTAACCATGTCAAAAATGGGAGGCAATGCCAACACGGTGCTCAAGCATGTTGGTTTGTGCACAGTGAGGTGGAGATGACTGTGTGGACCGCGGAGAGCGAGAATGATTTTAATCGTTCAGTCCTTCTGACCCGTCCCCATAAACAGCAGCACAGGCCAGCAGCCTACCCGTCTCAGACACAGCAGTATGCCTGCACAGCCTGTGCACAGACATTCACCTCGAGGGGGTGCTTTATGAACCACTGCAATACATTGCAGCACAGCACCAGAGTCAACGAGTTGAACAGCAAACCAGTAGAATGGAAATTTCGAGACCCACCTCCTACAAATCAAGCCTACAAATTGTGTGAAAGGTACTGTACATTTTTGCTGATGTGTGCCGATTGTGCAATGTCCATAAATATAATCATAGCAAATGTAATACCATATGTGTTTGTTGTAGGGCTTGTTCATGCACACTTGGGGATGCATGTGCGGATGCTCATTCCGAAGCTGAGCTGCAGGAATGGCGAAGACGAGACAAAGTGTTGCGAAAGAACATCACTGCAGCTGAAGAGCAAGGTCTACTCTCTTACCAGAGCAACCTCCTGAGGGAGTACAGAGACAGCACCAATGCAAATTTAATAGTACGAACCATTGTTTGTCACACACAAACATGTAATTTTCATTTCCTTGCACAAATTGCAGCATTCTGCTAAATATATGGATAAACTTTTCTTTTTGTAACTCAGATGGCAGAGGTCGTTGCCGGTGTTACTGTGCACTGTGATAAGGAATTGATGGCCTTTGGTCAAATGGAAGATATGCAGACGAAATGGCATTTCAAAATCCAGTCAGAGGTAGGTTTTGGACGTTAAAGTACATACTACAGCAGTGATGTTACTAGTCTTTCAATGTAATAGGTCCCGGGACCCAGAGGTGGTCATTCAAATGGGTCCCAGAAAAGTTTTATGAGTCCTCAATACAATGTTTTCGAGCGCTGTGAGCTTGTAGATCGGTTATTTTCAAAATGTTTGCCTATTTCTTATATTTATTTTACAATTTGGCTAATGTTTGAACTTAGAACTACTAAAACATGACGTTTCTATCGCCTGTTTAAGACTTTCTACGTGGATTTTATTTGTGTTAACGTAGGGTAAAGTAGGATGCTTTCACCCATGAACAATGGTGGTGTCTGTGGAATTTTTAAATGTTTTTCTTTTACCGCGACCCGGTAAATTATTTTAACATGGACTCCAATGGAGGCGCATCCCCGGGACCCCAGGACCATGACATGAACGAGTCCCTGGGCGACTTGAATGGGTTTTTGATGCGGGATGCGCACGTAATGACATCACTGCTACAGTGTATGTTTATAGTAGCATCAAATATGTGTCAATAGTGAGAAGTGGGAATTGCATCAAGATAAAACATTTAACATTTTAAATAAAATAATTGAACCTCAATACTGTAAGTGGGCTCTACAATAAGTATCCACCAGAGGTAGTGCAAGATGATGTCATAACAGGTGTCTGGTGCTTATGTCTTGCTGCAGAGACAACTTGTGGAAGTTGCTTTATTGAAACAGGAGCCAGGAGCTTCATTCTCTCTTGGAGAAATCAGTCCCATGCCCTGCACCTATGCCTCGGGTAAACAGTTCAGAAAGGCAGACATGACCTATGACATCACTGTGTCCTTTGAGGCCCTCAACCCAGGCCTGTACGAACAGTGGCTAGTGCTGGATTTTGACATGAGGCCAGTGCTGCTGCAAAAGCTCAAAGTTAGGGTTGGACAGCCATCGTCAGTTGACATTGCAGAACCACATGTGAACCCTGGTACGTCCTCTGAAAGTTGTGACCGCTGGCATTGTGGAAACCGAGTCATCATCCCATGTACTGGTATAAACAGAACGGAAGATCAGGAAGAGCTGTTAAAGGAGTACAAGCCTCCTCAGATTAGTTTTCTTTACAAACCAGCCAACAGCAACCAAACACCTCTGAGTCACGAAAACTACAAGGAGAGAATGCATCACTTCCTGTATGATGAGGAATTGGCACAGGACCAGATTATTTCACGGTAACTGAACAACCTAACCTTCTTTATTGTACAATATCTGTAATGTTGAACTCTGCTTAAATTGTTCTCTATTTCATTTCTAAATTAGAATGAATATCCGAGGACCTGTTACCCTGTCAACAATACTTGACGATCCTCGTTATGGAGCCAAATTCGCTCTTCCAGGGGAGATGTTCTGTGCCATTGAAGTTCCCTATTCTCTCACCCCAGACACCACTGAGGGACAGTTATTGAAACGAGGTGTCCAGTCTGCTCTAATAGGCCCAATCTCTTCAGCTCAAAGTCAGAGTAGCAAGGTCTATGAAGCCATCATCCTCAGGGACACCACAAGTGAAAACAAAATGCACTTAAAGTTGCCTGAAGCGTGCTGTTCAGAGCTCAAATTGCAGCCTGGCAAACCATGCAATGTAGAGATTCAGTTCCGATTGGATCGCCTCAGGTTCTGTGAGATGCATAAGGCTGTAGACCGACTCCCAGACACATACCACGTTTTGCCTAATATCAAGAACTTCCATTCCTTTGTAAGCAAAAAGCAGTATCCCGCCAGTCTCAATTCTAAACAGCAAGCAGCAATGGCTATCATTGCTGCAAATGAGGGAACCCAGAAAAATGCCCCCTTCCTCATATACGGACCATTTGGAACTGGAAAGACCTTCATGCTTGCAACAGCAGCCAAAGAACTGTCTCTGCAGCCACACAATAAAGTGCTGATCTGCACACACACAAACAGGTAATTCAGAATGGTGTGACTGTGACTCTTGTGATTAAAGGTTTTTGTCATATCCTGCAAACTTGTCAACAAAGCAATTGTAACAGTACCAGCTAATCTGGTACCATAGAGAAGGGATGTTTACTGTATATGATTCACTTTAGTTATGCAAGGTTTCTGTAAATTAATCATTATTATTAAGATGGCATAGTGGTTAGCACTGTCGCCTCATAGTAAAAAGATCCTGGCTATGTAAAAGTATTAGTAATTAAACTCAAAGAGCAAGTACCTACCTGTCATCGCAGCGGCTAGGCCGGGCTTCGAATCCCACCTTTGAGTACAAACACCAACACGAATGGCCCATGCGCGTGGGAGGAAAGCCGGGTGATATTTGTCACTGCATATGGACTAGCCTGGGGCAGCACCTGTCAGTGGGAGTGTTGAGTGGGAGGAATAGGAAAGGGCTCTATGGCCTCCCATTGGGGGCTCTGTTTTATGTAGCGTTAGGTTTGACCTAAGCAGTGGTAAGCATACCTGTATAGGAAGAAACTATCGATAGAGCTCAGTATAAAGCAGTTGGAACTTGGAAGCAGATATAGAGTGTAGCAGTTAAATAGTACGTTTTAGAGTGTGACAATGTAATTTATTTACATTAAGTCCTACAACTTATTTGAATTATCAGTAAAATATGGACCGTTGCACTGAATTAATGAAATAATGTCCATCTGCGATCCATAATCCAATGATTAAAACGTGTCCATTGTCTTCTTTTTTTCTTAGCTCTGCTGACTTGTATGTAACAAGGCATTTCCATGACTATGTCCAGTCTGGTCACCTTGAAGCCAAACCACTTCGAATAAAGGCAGAGGAAAAAAAGTACACCACAACTGATCCAGTCACTTTGAAGTACTGTCATCTGTCAAATGACGGTATATTCTCTTTACCAGATAGAGGCACAATAGATCGTCACAGAATCGTGATAACTACTACTTCAATGGCACAACACTTGCATGACCTGAAGCTTCCTAGTGGCTACTTCACCCACATTCTGATTGATGAAGCCTCCCAGATGCTGGAATGTGAAGCCCTGATGCCTCTTGGTCTGGCTGGGCCAAACACCAGAGTTGTTCTAGCCGGAGATCACATGCAGATGGGACCCAAGCTCTTCTCAGTGGAGGACCATCAGCGTTCCAATCACACGCTTCTGAATCGACTGTTTCACTTCTATCAAAGCCAAGCGAGTGACGCTGCTCTGAAGCACAGAATCATTTTCAACGAGAACTACCGTTCAACAAAAGAAATAGTGGATTTTGTTGCCACACATTTTTATGTTGGTAAAATTGATGTCATTAAGGCTGTAGGAAATGTTCCAGCGCATCCAAACAGTCATGTCCTCGAGTTCCACCATGTTCGAGGGGAATGTCACTTAGATACCACTTCTATGTCATGGTGTAATGGAGAGGAAATCACAAAGGTTGCTGAAATCATACAGAATGTTCTCAGCACCTGGCCATGCACATGGGGCAAGCAAGACCAAAGTTCAATATGTGTTCTGTCAGATGGATGCCAGGTAAGATATATTCTGTCATTTGCATTAATGAACATTCTAATAGCCAATGCAGTGGAAAAAGAACATAATAAACGATGGTCTAAAGTTGATATCATATTCTTTTGCCTTTATGTACAGGTTTCACTAATAAGACAAGAGCTTCGCAAGAGAAACCTCCGGGGTGTGACAGTTGAAAATATTGCAAATGTTCAAGGTATTTGGAGAGAGAGCTATAAAGCACATTTTGAATAAGATTATGCTCTAACATTGTTGTCATTGATGTCTTTATTTTTATGTCTCAACAGGCAAACAGTTCAGAATAATTGTTATGACAGCTGTTCAGACCCGTGACAGACTTCTATTATCTGACTCACATTATCTGGAATTCTTCAATGATCCATGTGTGCTAAACACAGCCATGACCAGGGCTCAGTCCCAAGTGGTTGTAGTTGGAGATGCTGCTGCTCTCTGCAACTTTGGAAAGTGCTCCAGAATCTGGAAGGACTACATAGAGCACTGCATCAGCAAACAAAGTGTACATCCAGCAACCCTTACCGAAGATGTTTTGGCACAAGAGGCAATAGAGATTTGTAAATTCCTTAAAGATTCCAGAGTTGACAACAGTGACAGTGAATCATCAACATCTGAGATACCGGATATTGATGACCCCATATTGAGGGAGCTTCTTGACGAAGATAAAGATGTATGTGTAGATGTAACATCAGAGGGTCTACTGGATATTATCCAAGATGAACAACGTGTCCATGACCTAGGCCAACACAAAGACCTTCGATTAAAACAGCATAACTCCACACAGCACCATTTGAGTAATTACAAACGCTGCACCCTGTTCATGGACAGGTTTGATTCAGGCTATTGCATACCCATCGATGATACCTCCCTCCGCATCGATATAAAGGGAAGAGCAAACATTGGTCATGCATTCCCTGGGGATCAGGTGGATGTGGAGATAACAGATGCTGACTGCTGTCCTCAAACTGGGAAAGTTGCAAGAGTGCTGCATTCAGAATTGGCTTCCAAGAAGTTTGTGTGCACCATTGAGAATTATGATTTCCGAGTAATGACACCAATAAACAAGTGCATAACAAAGATTTACACACCATGTTGGAAGGACAAACCAAACCACATTGCTGTGCGAAGAAGTCTTACAGACTATAGGCCTGAGAGCTTTGTGAAAATAAATGAAGAATCAAAGAGAAACAATCTCTTCGTTGTTCAAGTCTTGACGTGGCGGGAGAGATTTAAATATCCCTTGGGAATTGTTGTACAAGTCCTCCCTAAAGTCACATCCTTAGATGCTGGTCTTGACGTGTTGGATATTGAGTATCAACTCCATAGTGTTCCCCCTCCTGAGTTCCTTGAAAGTGATATGTGTGCAGACTTGAAAAACCGTAAAGACTATCGAGAAATCACAACCTTCACAATTGACCCTGCACATTCTAACGATCTTGATGATGCAATTAGTGTGAGAGATTTGGGTAGTGACTATGAGATAGGAGTTCATATTGCTGATGTTGCTAGCCTTGTACCCAAAGATAGCCAAATAGACAAATATGCACAGCAGAATGGAACCACATTTTATCCCCCTGGGCCTGTCAGGGAGCCTGCGTACATGTTCCCAGATAGCTTGACCTCCGATTTTTTCAGTCTCTTACCCGAGGCTGAGAGAAATGCCATATCACTGATGGTGAAGATTGATAAAGAAACCAACTGCATCAAGGAAAGGGAGTTCACTCTCTCTGTGATTCGCTCAGACAGAAAGCTGTCATATGATGAAGCTGAAAATATTCTCCACATTTCCAACACAGACAACCAAAGATTTGATACCTTGGAGGACTGTGTTGCCATTGCTTGTCGCTTCTCTGAGATTCACAGGAAGGCCAGGAAACGCGATGACTGGTGCTACAAGATGGCTGATGAGGATGATGTTATTGGCAGGCGACGTGCACACATGATGGTGGAAGACCTGATGATCATGTATAATAATGCTGTCGCTGAATGGCTGTTGAACATTGACAACATGGGGAGCTGTACCCCTCTTAGGTGTCAAGACAAACCAGATGCAAAAAGGCTTTGCAGACTAAAGGAAAGATTTAGTGCATTAATTCCCCTGTCAATTCATTTAACTTGCTGGACTGAGCATATCGACAGTGCTGCAGCAACACAAGATAAAGCTGAAGAGGAAGAAGACTCCCAGCATCATCAGGGGTCTTCTCACCAGATGGCTGAGAGAGACATGGCTCATCATGATCAACAGGTGATGTCTTCAGAGGCCTTTTCTGTGTTAACCTCTGTCATGAGATGTCTTGAGTCAGCTGTTACAAGCCATGACATTCCCAGGATTCTGGATCTAGTGACAACATCTGATATTTACCCTCAACTACAGCCTTTGTTGATTGAGCTGAGAAGGTCCACCCGGAGAGCCAGTAATCTACGCTCCAACTCAACTCAGCTATCCAGAGTTGGTCACTATGATCTTCAGCTTGACTGCTACACCTGGGCCTCCTCGCCCATCCGACGGTATATAGATGTTATTGTTCAGAGAGTTATGCACTCTGCACTTAGAAACACAGCAGTGGAGTACACAGAACAGGACATTAGCCATTGCTGTCTGAGTTTTTCACAAAAATCTGATCATCAGTCCAAGTACGACAAGACGGCTCAAAGTCTGAAACTTGCTGCCAAGCTTAATGATCAAAGTGCAAGAAAGGTGGCCTTTGTCATTGATGCCTCCCCAGGTGGAAAGAACTTAAGTGTGTCTCTGCCATTGAACCGAAAGTCCATTCCAGATTCCATCCAAATATGCTACAGGGATATGCAGTTAGCTGACCAGCCGCAACATGATGAACACAGCAATTCAGTGGTTTTGGAATGGTTGAAAAGAGTTTACTCCTTCACTAATGAGCACATCCACATTGATCTGCAACAAGAGGGACCCAGCCCACTTGTCACAACAGTCCCGGTGGACATGTGGCAGGATATGTTGTCATCAGTCAAACAAGGAAACCACACAAGCATGTGTCAGAGTCTCCAGGACATCAGTTTCCAGGTTAAACAGCAGGGGGGTTCAAATCGATGTCAGTCTAAAAATAGGTTACAGCCATCTAAGACCAATCCAAATCCTGACCACTATTTTGGATTGTCCCTGGCGGTAAAACCAGGTGATACACTGCAGGTGCAGCTTGGCACAGACACTGTGAGGGGAATGTTAGTGCCTGTGATCCAGATGCTTATTGTACATGACAGGTTTGAGATTTGCCTAGACCACTCAAAGAACCCGACTGTCTGTTTCTCAAAATATGCACTCCATTCCTCAAGGCCAACATACCCCACATACATGGAGTATCAGAAAATATGGAAACCATTGTGTGAGATGGAAGCCGCCTCCAGTGCTGTTGCAGAAAATGAAAGCATTGTCATTGAAGATGTCGAGCTGACATGGCAAAACAAGGACAGCCATCTCATGGGCTCCTTCCAGTTACCACTTGAGAAGAAAAAACAATGGGCCATAAATTGTGACCTCAGACATGTCTTCCTGTGCATTCGCCTGAGGGATCTAGACTATAGTGTCCATCTGGGTTTTTCATCAGCCCAGAAAGAAGCAGAGAACACTAACCTCTTGGAGGTCCCATATCTCACCTGGGTTGCTCATGGCATTACCACCAAGGTAACAGGCGAAGAAGAGGAGGAAAAAGACTATGTTGAGATTCACTTCCGGATAAATCATATGCCCATGGATTTTCCTAATGGAAAAATCTCAAGGAGTTCAAAATTCACTGTGGAATTGATCCCCAAAATGTTACCTGATGTGTAAGTGCTTAATTAATTTTGAAACAATAGAGCAGTGAAGTCTGACATCTGACATTATCGTTTTCCCCCCCATTCTGAATTCCCATAGACTTTTTTCATATTGCGTCATATAAGAACTGTGTTCCAAACATAAACAAAATTGATCTAAGCGGTTTGACTTTACTTCCATGAACCGGGAGATGAGCGAGTCACGTCCTGACTTCACTGCTCTATAGATTGGCATTTATTAATTGGTACTAAAAAATATTAAGCCATCTGACCCATTGTGATCCCATTGTGATCCCATTGATGGTTAGGGGAAATCACATGGGTGTCTGATGGCTTAATATGCATTGCCTTATTCAACACCATAAGTATTTTCTTTGTTGTTTTATAGACGCAAAGAAAATGCCATTGAAAACCTCAGAAAAGCAAACCAACTGGTAAAGAACATTGCTCTGGGCAAGAGAATCATCTCAGGTAGTTTGTGGTTTTCAATACTATTACTTATTAGTAATACTTCAGGTTTAGTAATATTTAATTTCATTCATTAACATTATTTGTATAATACTTTTGAAGGACCTATTGCCAAAAAACAGATGCCTACCAGATTTGAGATAAAAGATCATCCATCAGTCAGTTTCCCAATGCTGAATAACAGCCAGATCAAAGCCATACGAGAAGCCCTCACAAACCCCTTCACTGTAATTCAGGGACCTCCAGGTAAACCTAATGTCATTTGATGTTGTTTCCGTTTGGTTTTGTTAGCGTTTCTGGTTGCTATATTACGCCACTCATCCATTAATATTCTATCTAAAATAGTTTTTTGAAAATGCTATGAAAGTGTGAGAGTTAATGTGAAAATTGTTGATTTGTGCTTCTCAGGGACAGGAAAAACAGTTGTTGGAGTCCACCTGGTTTATTGGTTCTTCCAGTTAAACCAATCCATCCCCAGGCTGAGCATTGACAACGATACTCCAATGAGGACGTGCATTCTGTACTGTGGGCCATCAAATAAATCTGTGGATGTTGTTGCTGGTAAGCATGACGTTTTCCAATTCCCAGATGAGTTTTCCTTTTCAACATGTATCAGTGTGGTTTAAGTCTTCACTAACTCATGTCCATGCATTTATTAAAGTTCAACTTCTGAAACTGAGGGAGGTGCTGAGACCACTTCGTGTTTATGGCGACCAGATGGAGATGCTGGAGTTTCCCTATCCAGGAAGCAACCTGAGGCTGTCCCGCCATTATGTCAGGGAGGAGAAACCAAAGGCTGACCTTAGGTACCATTCACCTTTCACAACAGACTGCCAGATTATTGTATTTGTAAAATAGGATATTTGCACAGCGTTGAAAGTGCGGAGGCTGCTTAACTGATGAGCAGTGTTTTTTTTTTCCTCACATTTGTAAGATAGTCAAAGGCCTCTGACCGGGTGCCTATGGCCTAGTAGTTAAGGGGCATACCACATGTTTTAGGCTCTAACGCAGCCTGGTATTGAGTCGCGGGTTCGATTTCCAGAGCCTGGCTGCTGAGTGTCACTCCCTGTCTCGCTCTCCCTGTTTCCTGTCACTCTCCATTGTACTATCCAAATATCAATCATATCTATTATGAAAGTATAACATTTCTTCTCAGGTCCATCACATTACATCATCTCATTCGGGGGCCCGAGAATCCGCATTCCTCTGAAATACTTTCCTTTGATGCAAGAATTAAAAGGCAGGAGGACCTCTCTGATGAAGAGATAGAGAGGTATCTTCATGTGGTCATTGAGTCATATTTCTTTGACTGTATTCTTCCAATGCACTCATACAGTCATACTGATACGTGCTTTTAGTAAGATATTGATATTATTCCTGCCATTAACAGATATACTTTTTTTTCCCTTTTCCTTTTTGTAGCTACAGGAAACTCCTATATGATGCTAAGCGCCATGAGTTGCAAAAGCATGACATTGTCCTCTGCACTTGCACTTCTGCATCCAATCCACTCATTAAACTACACTTCCAGCAGATCATCATTGATGAGTGTGCCATGGCAACAGAGCCTGAAGCCTTCATCCCTCTTGTCGCCCATCAACCTGAACAGGTAAGTAATTTAACACCAGTCCCTATGTAAGAGTTAATTGACTGTCATTGTTGAGAAATAAACCCAGATGATTAATCATCCTTCAGGGGTTTATTTCTGAACAATGACCTCTCTTCGTCAATTATCCCGCTTATTACACAGCTATGTAATGAATAAATTGACCCAAAAGTAAAAATGAAACGAAGTATTTCCTTGCTTATGCTAATGAAAGTATTCCATTAATTTATACCAGGTGTAGCCGTCCGTCCAGCGCTACACTGTCACCTCGGAAAACAACAGGAAGTGCTGATCAAATAGAATCAATTTTCGGTTACTGCATTATCTATTTCTCGCTTCTAATGTTTTCAAAAACATTCTTGAGAGCAATGTTTAGCTGTAAATTGTGTGTTTGTTTTCATGGCTATCATGTTCGATATGGCACAAAATCAAGCAGCGCAGCCAAGTTCTTTGAGCCATTGATTAGACAGTGGTCAGAGTTAGTCATTATCCAGAAATAACACATCGCTGAATTCAGTGATTGACCTATCAGAAGCAAGCATTCAACCAAGCCATGTAATAAATACATGTATTGTATAGATCTTTAATACAAACATTTAGATGGAGAATAATGGGATTGAATGCACCTAAACACCTAAAACATACATCCTGCATGCATAATGGTATATGGAAAAAATGCCAATAGTTTTCTTATGCTTTGTACTGAATGTTGGTTGTTTAGATATGACATTGTAGGGTAACACTACTCAGTACAATTCATAACTGCCCCACATGGAAATTGGGTTTGTTTGCAGTATTTTTGCATAAAAATATAGAGTAAAATACACCACAAAAAAACATACGTCATAGTGGACAGACCAGTGGAAGGTAAACTGCTCACGCTAAAATAGTGGCATTATTAGTAATGAGTAATGTACATTATTGCTCCAATCAATGATGCAAACAAGCCTTGGTGAGACCATGATGATTCCCTGTCTTCCAGATCATTTTACTGGGTGATCACAAGCAGCTGCAGCCCATTGTCAACTGCGATCTTGTATCAAGACTCGGAATGAACAAATCTCTGTTTGAGCGATACATGGAAAAGGCCTTGATGCTTGACACCCAGTACAGAATGGTGAGTTGGTGTGTAAGCAATCCATGTGATAAAATGGGTCATGACACTCATTTTGACTCCCATATTCAACTTTATACACCTGTTATTTAAGCAATTATGTGCTCAAGGCATTTGTTGAATGTTGTTCTTTTGTGGTCTAATTTGTTGCTGGTGTGTTGTTTAAGCATGAGGGTATATGCAAGTTCCCCTCCATGGAGTTCTATAATGACCAACTTAAGACTGACACAACTGTGCAAAGAACCAGCGTGCTTCTCAATAAGTTGAAGTACCCTACACCTATCATCTTTGGGCATGTGAATGGACAGGAGATTGGCCTGGTGGTCTCCACACAACATGGCAATGAGAATTCCAAGGCCAACGTAAAGGAAGCAGAACAAACGGTGGGCTTATGGGAAATCTCTGTCATAATTATATTAATAATATTAATAATAATAATTATACACTTTATTTGCATTTTTCTAAACAATTTACAGCTACTACTGTATAAGGTTTAAAAGTTTGTAAAATATATTAAAAACTGCCAAGAGAAGGTAAGACAAAGACAGTTAATATGAAGACGATAAGAAACAAAAAAGTAACATCAGGAGAGGATTAAAGCAATAAATGGATCATAAAAAGGCTTTCTCTATGTGTTTTGTCTATTACGGCCTAAAGTGCTTTTTTAAGTACATTTTGTTACACAACCTTTTAGGTGCATGTTGCTTCACTGCTGATCAAACAAGGAGGAGTGAAAGCAGAAAACATTGCCATCCTGACACCCTACAACGCCCAGGTGGCCAGGATCAATGAAATCATGACCAGGGAGGGTGTCCGAGGTGTCACTGTTACCACTATCGCAAAAAGTCAGGGTAAGGTTATTTTTTTTTATATATATATATATATATATATATATATATATATATAGCATGTAACAACAACTTAACCACTTAAAGGAGTAGTTTACCCCCAAAAATGAGATACCTCTCGTCTCGCCATGGAGACTTGGGTTCAATAAAATTATTTTATATTTGTCGCTTTCCTAAGACAAAATTTTAATTATAGTAAATTTGCAGACATTGTTTATGGATGGGGACCCAAATGCATTTGGGTCCCCTTCCAGAATCAATGGGTATACATTCATTGAAATCAAATTATTGTCTTAGGAATGTGACAAAAAAATAAAAATAAAACTACTCCTTTAAACCCCTTTATATGTACTTTGCTGACTACATCCCCTACTTTTTACGGCGATGCATTATGAGACAAATATTTGGCCCAGAATAGGGATGTTAGCATTCAAGGGGTTAAAGGTATGGCTACATTTGGACTGCCATTAAGTACAATAGACAATAAGAAGGTATTTCTCTGTGACTAAAGGCAGGCTACAATAATCCAATGTCCTAATACCGGTACACAGTCACAGTAGATGTAGATCTGCTCAGTGCAGAACTCTATATACAGTACGACTAATACACTGTAAATCAGGCTTAAGCATATTACCATTCTTCTTTTACAACAGGGAGTGAATGGCGTTACGTGATCATATCCACTGTGCGTTCGTGCCCAAAAGATGACATTGATCCGTATCCTACCAAGGCATTGCTCATCAAGAGGCTTGGCTTTGTCATGGATCCTAACCAAATGAATGTGGGCATCACTCGAGCGCAGCACGGGCTCTGTATCATTGGTAAGAACAACACTTGTCACAATGTATCACTTTTGTCATTGAACGAGGTGTCAGAGAGTAAGTAGGCCTATATTGGTATTTCTTCAAAATAGTAGGTTGAGCTCATTGTTTATGTTAATTTAAAATATGACCTAAGAAATTACCCTCCCTTGCCCATTTATTGAGTCATTACAACTTGATTCAATTGATTTTGTCATATGTCTGTGTTACACCGCAAGTGATAATTTGTGTGTTGTGAAATGAACACTCTTCTGTTTTGACTGGTCTTTTGCAGGTAACAGAGAGTTGTTGCAGTGCAGTTCACTGTGGAAGAGGTTGCTGAGGCATTACAGGGAACACAACTGTGTGCTGGATTCGGCTATGGACATCCAGGTTAGGAACATGCAACGAAAAGCCTGTAAACCAAGGAAACGTCACTGTTAAACACTGTAGATTAAACCCTAATCACCAGGAATTCTGGATAAATCAGGATGTTGTGGCAAAAAAAAGTCTATTCTTTGTATTTGTAAGATAAGTCTTATTCACACGCATGCCATAGAAAACTGCCTGTTATGATATGGTATGGAGAGATATTTCAGTTAACAGTTTTATGAATACAGATTCCACTGAATTAAACATTTCAAGTAGCCTATAAATTATAACACTTCATGCAAGTGTTGTGTGCTTTACTGAACTGGTCTGTCTGAGATACCAAATGTAGTTCTGATGATGTACACAAGAGGGCATAGCACCTGTAAATGCATAAGACTACTACTATGTTTCAAGTTCTCGCATTAAAATATGAATACATACATTACATCCCCTTTTCACCTTTAGTTCACGTTGCTTTCATGTAGGCTTACTGTATATTTGATAATAAGCACAATAGACTGGAGGAAAACTAGATTGGGGAAAATTGTATATTTGTACCTATACTATTTGCGCATGCTGTATATTTCACTACAGACAGTACATGTGTTTGATATATTTTATACAAATTTTCCTTTAAACTCCTTTGTTTTTATGTAACAATGTACTACTGTTGTTGGAGGTACATTCTATTCTATTTTTATGCTGTGTAATCAAATCACCAACTTATTTTTTTACTTTGCAAAGTTGAGTTGGCCCCGAGACCAAGAATTTCATTTATATTTGTGATGTAGAGACCTATGCTGTGTACATGACAATAAACTTGAACTTGTTTTATTCTCTTTGAAAAGTGCATCTGTTATGCCGTTTTATAATAGAGAGAGATCTATTGTTGTTGTTTTTTTTAATAGTTTTTTAGAGAGATCTCTATTGGTCTGTGACGACAATGGCTGCTTTGTTATGAGAGGTTATGAGAGATGTGAGATGTTTACCTCCCATGGCTGATCAGCCAATGGAGATCCAGGGAGGAAGGGCAAGCACGCGTGCCTTTAGTCGCACGTGAATGGCCACGCTGGAGAGGCGTCTAGTGGATTACCAAGCTTGTTTAAGGACATGGTTTAGGACCCAAGCTTGTGATTGGCTGAACCGGAGGTAGGGAGCGCTCCATTGTAGTCACTTGGACCGCGCAGAGGCGGTGAATAGAATGCGTTTATCGTGGGCTTGCCCAATAACGATTGCATTCACCACGGCTTCGTATTTCGTAACTCGTATTCGTAACTCGGGCACTCGCGCCTGCGGTGCTCGGGCGCGAAGAGCAGGACCAAGGTCCGCTGGCCTTCGCGCCGCTTGCAATGTCGTGGACAATAACTGAATGTCGTGGACAATAACTGTGACATCTAACCATAAAACGAGCGCTCTACTCCTAAACATGCTTGGTAATCTGCTAGACGCGCACGCGCTGGGGAGACGGAACCATTCGCACAGGCAATGATGGGGGTTAACCATATTCTGTCCGATGATAATAGGGGGGGGGGGGTAGTCACGTTATGATATGGTCACGTTGTTTTAACTTTTTCCATTTTTTTATATTGAACATTTTTTTGAAAAAATAATAATCAAAAACAAACTGTACGAAACAAAAACATGAATGGACCCATAAAAACAGTGTTTGTGAATTGTGAACCAGTGTACAAACCTCTATCTGTTTAACACCCCCGTGTTTTGGTGAATGGTACAGTCCAGCCCCAAGTTGTGCAGTCAGTTCCTGTTCCTGTTTCTAAACTGTACACAGTTCAGTCCGCTATGGTTCAGTCACACACACAGTACGCGCCGCTTCTACAACAAAACATTGCGCGCAATTCAACAGGCCGACAGGGTGTTTTGGGGGGGACTCACACACACACGGTCACTGCGTCGTTGTCGACGAAAGAGTGCCATGTCCCTATGTCTGGGCTGGCATTGTGAAGATAAAACGCTACCATGGATCGTGCAGGTGACAACATGCGGACCTTGCGGTGTCTCGCCAGGAGTATGAGACGATCCAGCGAACAGAGTGGAGGAGCAGGCACGCCGAAAAGAGGAAAGGCGAAGAAGATCTTGAGATCTTCGAGCGAGGGGAACACGGAGGACAATGTCATGGAGGACGAGGAGGCCATCGGCTTTAATGGCAGTTCGGAGAGGAGGGTCACCGCGCCCCGCTACAGCATAGTGCGCGAGGTGGGCAGGGGAAGCTACGGCGTGGTTTACGAAGCGGTGGCCCGCAGGTCGGGAGCGAGAGTCGCGATCAAGAAACTGAAATGCGACGCTCCGGAAAACGTCGAGCTGGCCTTGCAGGAGTTCTGGGCCCTGGCCAGCCTGGAGAAACGACACCAGAACGTCGTGCAGCTGGAAGAATGTGTGTTACAACGGAACGGCATGGCTCAGAAGATGAGTCACGGGAACAAGCAGTCCAAACAGTATTTGCGGTTGGTGGAGACGTCTTTGAAAGGTAAGCTTGGGGTTTCTGAGTCTGACGGTAAAGTACGTGGCTTTCGGCCTTGTTTTCAGTAGTGGAAAGTATATTTACATTTACAGTACAGTACAGTTTTGAGGTATTTGTACTTTACTGGACTTATTCCAATACTTAAGTTCTACCCCACTAGATAAGTAAGTTTACTGTTTTACACCACTGGTTTTCTGACTAATATATGGCTTTCGGCCTTGTTTTGTCTTGTGAGAATGTCCACTGTCCGTCACGTAGAATTGTTGTCACAGGGTGGGAGCTCAAGTTTCACGGGGGGGGAGGGGGATGTGAATTGTGTGCAGTCAGTGGGGGTAGGTAGTCTCCAAAATGGAGTCTGCCAGGCCAGCTGTAACCCCCCACCATTCTCATTCATAGTAGTACAGTGCAGTCACAATGCACTTTAAAAGTTTCTCTTGAACCTATTCTTGGACACAAGGACCTATAATAAACTGGTAGTAACAGGAAGTAAAGAAAAATACATTGGCGACTAGTTGGTCTGCATTTTCTCCCATGATATTTGGAATGTTGAAAAGTTAATCATCTTAGGAATAGGATAACAAATGCAACAAGTTCTCTTTACTTAGAGTAATTCAATCAAGAGCTGTACTGTATTGTAAAATGCTGTTGTATGCTGCACCATGGCAAAGTTATGCATCGTATGAATTGGCAAATGACTGCCTTTAAGACTTGCCTTGTCAAAGCAGTATGCTACCATCTTTCTACCCCATTTAAACCAGGTATTTTCTTGTTCCACAACTAGGATAATATGTTGTTTTGAGACATTGATTGATTGTTCTGAATCCTTTGCAGGGGAAAGAGTGCTGAGTTGTGCAGACGACCCCTGCTACCTGTGGTTTGTTATGGAGTTCTGTGAAGGGGGTGACCTCAACCAGTTCATCTTATCTCGACGGCCCAACCCGACGACCAACAACAGCTTCATGGTTCAGCTCACCAGTGCGGTGGCATTCCTGCATGAAAACAAAGTTGTCCACCGGGATCTCAAGCCTGACAACATCCTCATCTCAGAAAGGTCAGGATCGCCGGTCCTGAAGGTGGCAGATTTTGGGCTGAGTAAAGTTTGTGCTGGTTTTGGAAATGCCACCAAGGACCAAGAAGGTGAGGACAAGAACACAGGTGTCAACGTTAACAAGTGTTGGTTGTCATCGGCGTGTGGATCTGACTTCTTCATGGCGCCGGAGGTGTGGGAGGGCCACTACACAGCCAAGGCAGACATCTTTGCCTTGGGCATCATTATCTGGGCCATGTTGGAGAGGATTACTTTCATTGATGCCGATTCCAAACGGGAGCTGCTGGGTACATATGTGCGGCAAGGTGTCGAAATTGTGCCGGTAGGAGAGGCACTTCTAGAGAACCCAAAGATGGTACTGAACATCCCTCAGAAACGGAGGTCATCCATGTCTGACGGTGTGACTAGGCTCCTCCGGGACATGCTGGCGGCCAATCCTCAAAACCGACCAGATGCCTTTGAGCTGCAGGCCAGAATGGACCAGGTTACGTGTGCTGCGTGATCTTCGTTTAACTCCAGGACTTAACAGGTACTCATCTTACTTGACATATTTGTCATTTGTTGTGCTTCATGTTTTGCTGTCAGCCTTTGCTAATCGATTTACTGTACATAATAAGTGTGTTCTTTCAATGTAAAGTCTTCTTAATCTGATGAGGAAGGATTCGCCCTAAGGTTTGTTAATGATAAAGGCTGTTCTGGTCTTTGTTTCAAGCTTACATTGAGTCCATATTTATTTCATCTCCTTCTGTTTGCACTTATTATTGACGATTCTGAAAGCTTGACTAAGGTTAAGTCTGCATTGGGTTTAGGATTGTCATTAGTCTCAAATTTCTTAACACCCTAAAAAGTATAGAACATTTCCTTTCATAGAGCCACTGAAACAAAGCAGGTAGCTTTGTTTCAAGCACAGAAGGGGAGAATTCAATCCATTTGTTTGTTAAAATGTGTTTGTTTGATATCCATGCAATAAGCAATTATCAGTTCCTCCAGAAAAACAGGTGGCTGTGAACACGGAAGTAGGACACTTGTGACTTATCTAATATTTCAGCTTTATGACACAGAGGGAATCATAATTCCATCTCCTCCCATTTTGTGTTGCTCCGGGGTAAAGTTTTGTCCCATTTATGACTGTCTCATAAATGTGAGTGGTAAAATGAAAACTATTTGTGTAGATTTTGACAGCCTGTGTCAGATTTTACATGGAAGCTCATTCCCAATCAGCAACAGATCGGTAGTCAGATTGTTTACCATGGGCTAGTTAGTAGTAGAATAACACATTGTGACATCTGTTTTGGCATGTTAGACATCCTGATGATATCAACATTTTCTTCTCTTATACTGGCTGTTGTATTGGTCACTTGTCAGACAAAATCAGCGCTCAGATAAAATGCCTGTGTTTTGGAGAAGTGAGTGGATTATTACATGACATTTTTCTCAGGAGAAAGTGTCCTCATTCTTTCTGTGCAAAGTTCACTGGTACATTATGCTGTCTTCCTACTTGCACAAGGTGTGTCATGTCATTCCATTGTGGGGGATGGGGTAGACTTACACGTAAGACCTTGTGACTGAAAAGTATTGGCTGTAAACTAAAGAACCACCTTTTGACCTTTTACCAAGCTGACCTCTGCCGTATTCAACCCTCTTCTGTCCATTTACCCCATGCATCTGCCAAACTCTTTATCCAGTCTTTCTAACCACCAATGTTTGTCTACTTTGTTTAACGATAGGATGCCTTTCTTTTCCTTGAAGCCTTGGTATTTGATGCATTTATTATTTGCATGGAATGAGAGTTTCCACAGCACAGCATCAGTTGTACATGCGATACAAGTACATAATATAATCTTGTGAGTAACTCGACTCAGGATGCTGCCTTGTTTGTGCAAGATAAAGGGTACATACAGCACTGAGCTACACCCAGTCCTGCCTGTACTTGCTTTTGTTTGTTTTATTGTGTGAGTTGTAGCTACGTTTATTCACTTTCTGCTCAGTCTTTGGAAAATCATTTTAACCCATTTAGGCCTAACCTATAGTTAGGCCCAAATCAGAAATTAGCCTACAAAAACAAATATGTTGATACATACTGTACATGTACTGTAAGCCCCTCCCATACACTAAAATGTGTACCCGGCCTGATTAACTGCCCTCGGGCATCATCTGCATTTTCATGCTGCATGCAATGGGTGTGCCAGTGTATGCTAGACAGGGCTCACTGCAGTGGATCCTGCTGCAAATGAGTCAGACATAATGGACTGCAGCAGAGTCGCTGCACTGACTCAGCACATCTGCTGAAAGTTTATATACAGGCTGCTGAAGACTAGGTTGAGCCAGGAAAATGTTGTTTTCATATAGAGCATCCTACCGACATCTATCCATCCACATCAACCAAAAAGCCTCGAACTGGGAATGCCCCTCCAAAGATTGTATGGTCGTAAGACTTCTAACAAGTCTTCCCAATTATCCTGACCAGAGTCTGGACTATTTATTTTATTTTTTACACGGCTGCTGACCAGTATATCTTTGCTTCTGTGTTTCCCATAGACACGTCCTCTTTCCTGGAGCTGTGACATCGGTGAGGGACTGGATGTCCCACAAACAGAGCACCGCAAAAGCAACAAAAGGCCATGCTACAGTGGGCATATATTTAGAAATGAACTTATCTTTGTTTCTCATGTTTACGGTGGTGGGTTTATATCCAGTTGGATAAAGGGAGTGTTGAACTTGTACCGAAAGGTTGTAAGATAAATATTAATTGTTGATATCTGCTGCTGTTATTAACATTCTGCTGCTCAGTGGACACAGTTGGTCTTAAGTGAATGTACTATTTCTTTTGTTATAGTGGTTGTTGCCTATTTCAATCATAAGCATGGCCACTTGCACAGCTGTTTAATTTTAAGTTTTGAATGAGACACTGTTGTTCTCACTTATATTTCTTTCTTTTTGCATCATTTAGTTTGTATCATCTTGCCCAACTCTCCATTTTGGAGAAGTAATTAAATTCCCAAATTCCCAGTATTGATTATTACCTACAGATGGTGACTTACCTCAAGGATTAAGCCTGATTTATACTTGGTTGCACACCAGTATTGGTGCCAAAAATAGTAAGATCTACAAGCTCACGATGCCTTGAAAAAGCGCCTTTTCTAAGGCGCCGTACAGACATCTGCGTCACGCATCATCATCTTATCGTCTGAGAATGGCCACTGGGGGCGCCGTACTAATGCATTCTCAATGCAAGGTTGTTTGGTGTTTTGTCGTTGCCGTGTCTCTTCAAGAGCGTACAGGCTGCGGTTGAGCTAGAGACACGGCAACGACAAAAAACCAAACAACCTTCCATTGACAATGCATTAGTACGGCGCCCCTAGTGGCCATTCTCAGACGATAAGATGATGATGCGTGACGCACATGTGTGAGCGCGTCCTAAGCGCAACTTGTGATGTACATCATGGAAGTGGAAAGTCCTTGTCACCCATTAATCTTTCCCTTTCTTTCTTTATGCCCACCGTGCCTTAGATTCACCAATCAGTAGGTTCAAATATTCCATGTTCAGAACGGTCTCCAACTGCAGTGTAAAAAGTGGTTAGTGTTTGCAGTATTTGGAGGGGTTAAAATCCATTTTGTTTTCAAGAGCTTATTAGTGTTTACTATTACTGCCAATCTGGCTCATGTTAGAGGAGCAATGGAGCATTGTTAGTTTTTTTTAAAGCAAATCCATGTTATAATTTGTATTTTTCCAGTTCTCCGTATTACAACGAATCCCTACTAAAGCAGTCTCAAGCCTACATGGACAGTCATTTTGTGAGTTGTCTGACTGTTCTTTAATACTTAAAATCGTGTCCATATGGAAACGTTTGGAGCATAGAGAATGTAAAAAGACAGAACTGTACAGATATTTTGCCCCAAGGCCAAATGTTGTGACACTGTTGAAAATTAATGAGAATTGTATTGGGCAACCCTATAGCATTTTGGCTAACCCAAGTATTTAATGTGACTGATTTTGAAATGGGATCTACAACATGAAATGTCTTTGTATTATTCTACCTCATGTCTTTATGCACATTATTTTGAATAGGCTTTACTGAGGCTTTACTGAATCAAAAGTTTTTTCCTCAGGCAAATTAATTTCTTGGATCTCTTTGGTGGAACAAAAATCATATGCCAATTAAAGGGTAATTATATTTAGTTGATGATAGTATTGTTTATTTTGGTTTGTTTTACCAAATGTATTAAATGGATCGGCTGTGAAAATACTGTACTTTTTTTTTTGACTGAGATGCTTGGAATGTTTATTGTGTGTGATCCACTGACCATAATTTTCCTCTTACCTCATACTTTGATATAACGCTGAAGTTAACCAAAGTATGGAGTAAAATGAAATTGGCCGTCAGGATGTCTTTGTTTACACGTTAGCAAATGTTTACCCACTTTAATTGTCTCAACAAACGGTCACAATTTGCAATGACTAAGTCTCTTGTAGTTTTGTCCCCCCAAAAACACCTCATTGCTCTTCTGTGTTCCACTACTAGTGTGTAAATTATTGTGACCAATACGGTGTGACATTGAGTGGCCTCTTGGTGTCAGGCCATTGATTTGAACTTGAATTTTGTTAACCATAAAAGCGTCTTGATTTGTATTAACTGATTGGAGTCTTGAGAGAAGACCGTAAACGGTCTATAATAGGGATGATTCCTTGATGGTTGATTTTGGAACTGGCTGCCCAGATATACCTGCCTGCTGCACCTGAGCAACGCTACTACATACTGTATGTGTAGCACTAAATTCTGATGAATGGTAGGTTTCGCTTGATTTGCAGAATGCAGACAGCACTACTATGCAACGTTCCCTTACTAGTTACACTGTGCAATTAACCATATACACACAGTGGCCAAATTGCTCTAAAATCATACTCTGGTTGGGTAAGAGCAAAATGATGATTTTGTGAATATGGTCAATGATCCACATTTTTGTTCATGTTCAGAGGGATGGAAGTAGGAAAATGGACCTTGAATGTCCGGTAAATTATTTCCCTGTTTTGTTTTTTAATTACTTATGTTGTAAAAGGTATCTGTTTCAATAAAGCGTGTAGACAGGAATCATTTTGTGTTTTATAAATGTTTTCCTTTTTATGATTAGTGGTAGTCCAGAGAATATTGACAACCAACTAACCTTAAAGCCATACTGTGTAAGATGCCCAACTAGTGGTCATTAGCCCTATAGCAAACCGCGGTCGCGTCCGCGTCTTTCGGACGTTTTTCGTACCTTCAGACCCCCGCGTCTGCCTCCACCTCGCTGAGATCTATCTTTTAAGGGGTCCCTTGTTCCTGTGCGTTCAGTAATTCCAGAGATACGACTCCTTCACCCTGCCTGGTAGGCGAAATTACCTAGAGAAGGGATGGTACAAACGGGCGACAACAAATATGGCTGCCATAGCGACCCCACTTCAAGATGCGCTGTGATTGGCCGGCAGTTGTATAACCCTCGCTGTGATTGGCCGGTAGTGTGATGACGCAATTTTGGCGCGAGATCCGGTCCACGGCAAGGATCTCAGTTTACATACAGAGAAGGCTTTACAGGCTGAAATTCACGGCGCGGATCTTCTAAAACTTTTGTGATTTAATAGTTAGGAGAATTTTAAGATTTGTTTTATAAAAAAAGTTACATAGTACAACTTTAAGTCTTGAAGAGTTGACCACAGTCCTCTTGCCTTTAGGGGTTCCATGAACATATAGCCTCTTTAACTCAAAGGTCAATGGGACATAATTATTGGCTGATCTGTAAAACAATAGACCGGATATCGGTTAGGCGAATTACGCCAAAACAAGTGTCACAAAGTTGTATCAAACGTACAAATATGTATGGTGCTGCATAACTGTCTGATAAATTTCGTGTTTGCCACTACTGCCATCAATGCGTGATTGCGTGTAAGTGTATTAGGCTTTGCGCTCTGAGCCTTGAGCCTGGAGAATTCCCTTTGGGAGACACTGTTGTTCATGAAAGTGGGAAGGAAAATGAAACCAGACAATTGGTAATCTACACCCTCTGGCATAATAAAGAAAACCTTCCCCTTTCAACCTATAAACAATGTAACTCTTACTGCTTATGTAACCACCTGGATTCAAATGCGGGTCTTCAGCATTGGGTAAAACCTTAAAATTTTGATAAATGCCTAAATACATTATACAAAATGGGACAGAGTGATTGAAATACATACATTGGCATGTTATTACATGATTTGTGGTCCTTATTCTTATGTAATATGTTTTGTATATTCTTTTATTAAGAAAATACTAGCACTACTGTTATACTGTATATTGTTATCACTGAATGAGAAATATGGTATTTTCAGCTTTTGCCTTCACAGGTGTTCACCTCAGATACTTGTTCAATTGGCACCCCCTTCTGGGGGAGCACAACACATGGTGGAACCATACTGGCCAGGAGACAATGGCTGCCCCTCCATTACCATATACTGTCAAAGAACAGTAAAATGCAAATGCTGTGCCCAGAGGTCTATTAGTACAGTTACAATAGATCAATTGATTTATACATTAAGAAAAAAAACGGATCAATTCATGCATGTCCCTCTCGCAGCCAGAAATCATCCAAAATGTACAGCCAGTAAATGACTGTTTTCTATTGATTACTTAAGTTCAATAATATATATATATATATATATTTTTTGTAGTTGTCGCATTCCTAAGACAAATAATTTATTATAGTAAATGTACCCCCATTGATTCCAGATGACTCATCTGGAATGAATGGCCAATGGGGGTACATTTATTGTTAAATTATTGACTTAGGAATGTGGCAAAAACTCAAAACATATTATTGAACTCAAGTCTCCATGGCATGAGTAGGCTAATCAATAGAAAAAAGTCATTTTGGGGGTGAACTACTAGTCTAGTTTCCTAGTTATTCCAATAGCCTGCCTACTTAAATACAGCCGTCATACCTGTGAGGGTTAATTATGATGCCTGTGTGTGTGTGTGTGTGTGTGCATGTGTGCATGCATGTGTCAATATGTGATGCTTGCAGATGGTTTCTGAAACATGTTTGTTTTTACTCAAATGATTTCAGATGAAAATTATTCTGAAACTTAATTTTCAGCCAAGATATATATTGTTGATGTACATGTTATGTTATATTCCCATGAGCAACACACACACACACACACAGACTGCTGGGTCACAGAGTGGGGGTTGAGTGCAGTGAAGTGGCGTTAATCCTCTTTTGTTTTCACAACAAAGCTGCATGCTACAGAGTGGTAGTGAGGGACAGCAGTGAGTGAATTGCCTGATATAATAAGCTGTCATTGTAGATAAATAATAATGGTCATTATTTATCTCTTTTTTTTTCTTCTTAGTTCTTCCCCAAATCATCTCGTGGGCCATAATGGACACCTTGGCAGGCCCTCTGTGAGGATATTAGAGGGAGGGAGGTTGGGTGTGACATCAGACCAGACCAGAGACAGCCCAGGGTAGTATGGATTAAATGGAGATGGGGCTCTAGGGCACCGTTCCCCAAACAGTGGGTTTTTTATTATTTTTATGTTATTTTTATGGGTCCCTTTCTTTTTGGTTTTCCCACATTTTGTTTATAAAACAAAAATATTCCCCAAAAAGCTGGGATAGAAGATACTTCATAAACAGACGAGGCATTCATTCCCAACTCTCAATTCCCAATTGGCCCAGATGCATATAATGACGTTGATAAGATAGAAACAGTCTGCATACAGATTAATTTATCAGATATCCTGTCAACATGCACAACAAGCCTTTCCATTTGTTTTCGGAGCTGACCTGAGGAATTTCATGTTAAACCATACCAGAAAGCGGCAACAGTGCCTCCCAGTGGTAATATATTAGCATTATCAAATCAAAGAGCAAGATTCTTTATTGTTACAATGCCATTAAGACAGTTATTGGGTTCATATTGACATTGAAACAAGCAATAGCAATAGTAGTAAATAGTACACACACACAGATATATACAGGATACAGGAAAAACAAGTGTCTTAGCAAGATCTTAGGCCACCCACGAGCCACCAGAACAGCTTCAGTACACCGTGGTATGTATTGTATACTCTACTGGAGGGATGGAACACCATTCTAACAAAATATATTCTCTTATTTAGTGTTTTTTTATGACAGTGTTTTTATTAACATGTAGTTCCAAAATGAAATGAAGTCCTATATGGCTAAATGGTCATGTACATAGAGTGCAAAATAACAATGAAGAGCTAGTCAGTAATTGGGATACGAAATAAAAAGCAAATCAGATGATTATGTCAAACAATGTTAAAAAGGTACAGGACCATATCAGCAAAAGAAAGTGGGACAAAGGGGCACATGGGGAGGTTGTTCAGCTTGTTCCTGGGGATAAGATGTTGTGTGAGAACATCAAGAGCAAGCAGTGAAAGGGTGACAAAAACTAAAAGCAATAATAACAAAGAAATAATTCCAGAAGTCGAATGGCAGCTAAGAGTTCTGATTAAATTCATCATTGGAAAAGCTGGTTGTAAGATGTCTGTTCTGATTGAATGTACCACCTGGTGTGCGTGGGGACACCTCCAGTCCAGTGGAGGGGGATGTACAATGCACTGAATGTAAACAAACTTAAATGTTTTGTTGTTGGCATCAATATATTTAAATGAAAAGTTCAGATGAATGAATTGATATGTCTCCCCCAATACTGACCAAGTTCTAGAGCCACCAATGAGGTCTGCCTCTCCTCATCCATCACATGTGGTTCACCTCAGCCTCCGCCCTAGCAAAGGACAGATTGTAGCGATTCTTGTGTACAGCTGACAGCTAGGCCAACAACAGCTGTCATTAAAACGCCAGGCGCCAGGAAGTGTGTAGGAGAGATTTCTGTGAACTACCCAAACAACCACCTGTTTTGGAAACAGAAAAAATACCATGTGCCACCTGAACAGCTCAAAAATCAAACTTTCCAAGTTTGATTTCCCTCCTCAACACGACCCATATCATGTTGGATTCATAGAGACTAGATGTTGAATGGAAACAAACACTGATCGATCCATATACGTCTGGTTGAAATGTATAGCTTGTGTTCAAGATGGCATCCATTTGTGTTGAAAGTAGCCTGAAATCTACATTTTCATTTGCTTTCTCCCCTGAAAGAAGCCTGGGAGACTCGGGGAGAGGCTGGTTAGTTAGTTAGTTTCATTTCATTGACGAGGTTGAAAGTGGCTTGCACGCAACAAAGCTATGTAAGGTCATATGCAATGTCTAGCCAGGATATGATAATATATCAGAAGGGAAATAGACTAGACTAGACAAAAACAATTTCAGAAGACTAAAACAGTCCTAAGACTAAATGGTGTGTTATTCAAAAGACTAAGACTAAATCAAAATTTGCTGAAAAAATGAACACTGTGAGCCCTATTCTTTATACTTTTGTGGCTTTCTCCCCTGAAGAAGCCTGGGAGACTCAGGGAGAGGCTGGCTGACGAAGTTGAAAGTGTCTTGCACGCAACAAAGCAACGTGTGTCTAAAAGTCATATGCAATGTCTAGCCAGGATATGATGCTATATCAGAAGGTGGATGACGTTCAATTTGCATTGTGCAAAAAGATGTTGCAAAGAAAAAATAAAGCCACGTACTGTAGACAAAGTATCCTGCTGACAGCTGCCTAAATAAAAGTTCTGGAGCATCACTCACACACGGGCTGTGAGCCAGTGTTCATTTTGTTGACTAAGACTACAATATTTTGATATTTTGTCGATAAGACTAGACTAGACTAAAACTATTTCAGAAGACTAAAACTAAATGTGTAGACTAATTGCTGTAAAAATTAACAATGCTATACACAGATGTGATTGATACTGTTATTATATTATTTGCAGAGCAGAGATTTTGTACTGTACCTCTAGCCTTTACCCCAAACCTAACCTCAGTGAGGTGAGTCGCTAACCCTCCCGATGCTCCTTTGTCGAAATGACGGTCGTTCGAAAGAGCAAGATTTCCCCATTGTACTAGCCTAGCCCTAACAGTTTATTTCTTTTGAGAGTTACTTGAACATTAACATACAAAGTATTGTATTGATTTGCTGTATTTAGTTGCAATGGCTTTACAGCCAAGATATTTAGTCGACTAGACTAGACTAAAACAATTTCAGAAGACTAAAACAGGACAAGACTAAATGGTGTGACTATAAGACTATAATCAAATTTGCTGAAAATATTAACACTGTGAGCCCTACTCTTTATTATTTTGATACTTGTGTGGTTCCCACATTTTGGATCCAGAGAAGAGCGTGCACGTGCATGAAGCGAATCTGAAACTAATTATCACAAACTAAAAGGAAATGTGTAGTTGATTCCTCTTCATTAGAGGGATGTGGTAACGGTATAATGCTGACAATCGATGTAGCTGGTTTCTCTTCCCTACCGAGTGCATAATAGTAGTCTGCAACCAGAGATGGGCAAAAACATAAAAAAAAGTATTTGAAATACAAATACTATGTGAAATACCAGTATTTGACCAAGTAGGCTAGAGTGTTTAGATTTTTCTTTTTTTCCTAAAATACTTTTTATGTATTTTTGCCCATCTCTGGGATATTGGATATTGAGTGTTGGCTATGTTGGTGTAGTGTGTGCTGAGAAAATGTTAGTGCAAACATGTCACACCAAAATAAGTTTTCATGCAGTGCTGTATGCTCATTGTGAAAAGTATTCCTGTTTACAGCAGACTAGTTTCATTCCTAAATCAGAGGAAGCCTTGCTGCAGATGTAATGACTCATTTCTCCTAATGAACTTGGATATCCTGCTGTCCATTGCAGGACACGTTGATAATAATGTAACTGTAAGAGCCACACAGCTCTGTAAAGGATATGACCCGGGTTCATTTCGGTCATTATTTGAAATCTAGATTGATCAGCTGAATGTCCACTGCACTGACCCGCCATAACATCCTGTCTCATTGTTATGCTATCATTTATAATAATTGGGCTGGGGGGTTTTCTCTGCCGTTGTTCGTATAGATGACAGTTCTTTCCCAGGAAAAGCTTGAAGCAAAGCTGTGAAGTACAACTCCCAGCCAGGTCCTGTGAATAGTTTGGCACAACATCTGTCAGAGTCGAGCTTAAGGTATTGTTTCAGTTCTCTTTTCACATGAAGAACACTTTCTCTTATGCTATTGAACTCCCCATATGGCAGGTGTCTATATGGTAATGGAAGTAGTAACATGTTGATACATTTAATTCAGTGGGTATCACATAACTGTTTGGGAAAGGCATTCCCAACTTGCATTAATTATGACTTGTGCATTGTTCCTGAGTAGGCCAGTGCAGTGCCCAAAGGGCACAGAGTTTTCTTTAAATAGCAATTACATTGTGTTATTTCAGACTAACTACACACGCTGCTAAATTAGTGGCTTTGACTATCTAAGAGCTATAGACAATCTAAATACAGTCTAATGGTTAAGGCCAGGTGTCATGCCCCTTTAAGAAGAATTGTTGCCTGATGGAGGTCCTGTGGCTAAAAGGTAGCAGCTCTTTAAACAGGCCGAAGAACAGATATTCTGTTTTTGTTTGCATTGAGCTCTAGGGTTCTTTTCCTATGCATTTGTCTGTCACCAAGACTTCAATGACATTGACAGATTTAAAATGATGTAGTTTGCTGCCATTGCTGTAGTTTCACACAAAAACACAATTTGGATTCAAACATGCTTTCCTACAAATCTGTCTTTCCTAAGAAGCTGAGGAAATCAGAAGCTGGCGTTGGCCATCAGAGGAATTCTGTCAAATGTGTGTGAAGTTTGCAGAAGAGACAAATGTCAACTGTCAAGTAATTTTAAAGGACATAACTTTTAATTCTGATCTATCTATATCTAATGAAAAATCTAATGATAAAATACAGCGTGCAACACAATAGCCAAAAGGTTAGGGCACAAAGCATGGCCGCAAAATGCCTTCTTCAGCATGTCCCTGGTTTGATTCCTGACCGGGCAGACTGTTTGCTGTGTTATTCCCCTGATCTCACCTTTGCTGTCTCTTTCATTATCTGCCCTCAAAGGACATGTTTCTACATGTTTTTTATTTACAAGTGGAATTTGGCTTGTTTCTGCAAGCCTATAGCTGTGTGGAACACCATGGCAAAATTACATATTGTGGATGTAGTAAAAATGGGTTGAATCAGCTTTAAGGGCCATGCAATATTCAGGTTTTGACTATATGATTGTCCTTTACTTCAAATATTGCATTTGATAATCGAGTGCATGGCCTTGTGTGCATGCATGCACATTGCACAAGCATGAAGCATATCCATGAGGTCAAATACCAGGTCATGCTCTGCAGTTGCAGCAAGGTGAGGTAACTTTACTCCCTGACTGTCGACTGCCTTGTCTGAAAAACATGTGACCAGTAGTAGACTGGAATGCAACAGTAGCCTACGGGGGAAAAACAAAGCAGTAAAGACTACCGGTACTTTGATTTAAATATTATTTTTCAGTTGAAAGTACTTTGAGGACTTACATAATTTGTCTATAGTTTGCCCCTTTTTTTTTACTTTCCTTTTTACACTAGTTTACTCATATTTCTTAGGGCTCACAGGGTATCAAAGTTAGAAATATTACAATTATTTAACCATTTATGCCCTGATGTATTCAAATGTTTTAATGTATTTTCAAAAACAAATTATATTTAAAAAACAAAAACTAACTATACATAAATCTTCTATTTTGGTAATACAATTATAATCGATATATTTTATGTATTAATAATAATTCATATTATTTTATATAATAATGACTGACACTGCAATTGTCATAATGTCATCTCTCAAAAATGTATGGAACTATTTGACAACCGTTTTTGTGTAGCCTTGTATCACCATTAAGCATTAATCATCATACAGGTTGTACTCAGTTTAATAATCTACAGCAATGCCAACATGCTCTCAACATATAGGAAAACATAAGAACTATAAAACATTTATTTACAAAATGTGTGTGTGTGTGTGTGTGTGTGTGTGTGTGGGGGGGGGGGGGGGGGGGCAGCAACTGATAACTGACAAAATAGCACAATCGCAGCATTGAAACAAATAGAGGAACTCATTATCTTATCTGATTCGTATTCTTATACTGGAGGGATAGGACAACGTCATTGATGGTGTTGTGTGGTCAGTTTAACACATTGACAATGACATCAGGCATTACAATTGTACATGTACATTATCCATGACACAAAGCAACCCTGCTGGCTAAAACACCAAAGCTGACGAAGATATAAAATGAAAGAGCATCAAAATATAAAAATGTAGGCTTAGGCTATAAGACATTCAAGGTTAAGAATGCATTTGTAATACTTAAACAGTAGACAAAAAAAAGACAAAAAAAAAAGAAAGCCTATATTAGGCCTACTTAAAACTTCCACTAATTAAGAAGACACGTAATGAATTTGTCCTTTGAAAACGAAAAACCATTCAGAAAACGGTCATGAGTTTCACCCCTGTCACTTTTATGCTTTAACATCACATGCAAGCAGACAAGTGACTGAGCTATGTCTGCCGTTTTAAAAGCATAGCCTAGTTTTGACAATTTGATTATAGGATCATGAACATTATGAAGTGCAAAAGATTAGCCTACATCAGTATAGTCATGGCTGGTATGTTTCCCTCAGGGGAAAGCCAGACAACAAACAGATGACTCAAATGTTGTTCTGTGGCTAGAAGAACTTAGAGAAGACCAGTTTTATTCAAGGTGGTGTGAATGCAGGTGAAAGTTCGGCCTCCGCTTCGCGGTAGATGACTGCACTTGTCCAACCAGCAATAGATCGTCTGGCTTGTTTGCTTGCCTTCTGAAAGCGCACAAGGAAATCATCATTCCCCACTAAATAAATCAAAGGGTTGATTGCGCTGTTTAGACTAACCAGACCGCGTCCAATCTGATGGGCAATGTAGATGTCATCAAAAGTGGCATTGCACGTCCCATCGAGTTTCAAAATCCTCGTCTTTAAATTTAGATTTCTAAATAGGTGATAAGGAATAAAGCAAATGGAGAACAATACTGTCAAAACGACAGCAAGTTTCAAACACCGCTGTTTCAAAACAGTGTTATTGTCAGAAGTGTTGTGTTTGTCCTGTGTAAGGGCTAGTATAATATGCCCATAGCAAGCTAAAATAATAAGCAATGGGATGACAAATCCAGTTATTGTCCATCCAATGCTGTAATGCAGGTATTGCCTCATCTGCTGGTCCACCGTTGTATCGAAGCATGCAACTGAAGAATTATTTGGAGCCTTGTCAAAAAACATATCTGGAAGTATCTGAATGAACACTAAGAACCAGACAAGGGCACTTATTGCGACAGAGTGGCGACTGCTGATTTTCCCCCTGGTTGTCATTGGGTGAACGATGCCCAGGTACCTGTAGATGCTGATGCAGGTCAGGAAGCCGATGCTGCCGTAGAGATTGAGGTTAAAACAAAACCTGGTTACTTTGCAGAACGTTACTCCAAATATCCATTTTTGGTTGAGTGCGTAATAGGAGACCAAAAATGGCAAGGTGAAAAGGTACAGCAAGTCTGCTATTCCGAGGTTCAGCATAAAAATGTTGATGTTTCCCATCTTTTCCCATTTTGTACACACACATTTCAGCCCCCAGATATTGGAAATCGTCCCGACAAGGAAAACGATCACAAACACCGCGGGTAAAAACGCGTGCGTAAAAGGCCGATTAATTTTTTCACATTCAGTCAAGTTCGATAGGCTTCCGTGGTCTAACATTTTCTTCCGTTTTTAATCGTCAGTCCAGACTGAACACTTGACAGAAAATATCAACCACACATGCAGCTTGCATATATAGCCTTCTCTGCCTCAGTCTGCGCTCTCTCTCTCTCTCTCTCTCTCTCTCTCTCCTCTCTCTTATCAGAAAAAAACTTCCTGAATATGAAACCAAAAGTTTAACTGACACCCGCCCTCTTCCTGCTGATGTATTAGTATTGCTGTAATAAAAGTTAATAAACAACTGAATATGCAGACATTTCATTTTAAATTTTACTTTTAATATTTCCATACTGTTGTTTAAAGTGAATAGTGATTAGGTCTATTTATTGCGACCGTCAGGGAGCAGTTTACTATGAAAACCTCCACCGGCCGTCCGTCCGTCGGTCGGTCACACGTCACACCTTTGCCCTGCTCATATCTCCGCATCAGTATATAGGGCTTGTTTGTGTATTGTATGACATCACGCCACATCATCAGCTGTGGACTCTGTGATGTCATCGTATCTCCATATATGGCCATCTCCGTATATGGAGATATAAGTCGTCCATGCCCAAGTATGGGCTGGTGAGGTCAGACTTTGTGTGATGCGTAGGTTATCTCCATATATGGAGATTCAACATTCCAGGTGTAACTATGGCTACCCGTATGACGTGAGAGGTGGAGGTTGTGATATTTGTGGAGATAAGCGACCAACGGTCGCTTATCTCCCGATTAGGGAGTCTTACTGGTATAGTATACTAAAACTGATGGAATGTATTCAACTACAGCCACAAAAGTCATTTTCTGCTTTAGTAATTGTTTTACAAAATTCAAAGAGATCTTTATTTCTATCACACACACACACGCTCACACACGCACGCGCGCACGCACACACACACACACACACACACACACACACACACATACACGCACGCACGCACGCACACACACACACACACACACACACACACACACATGCACACACACACACACACACACACACACACACACACACACACACACACACACACACACACACACACACACTAGTCCCCACACACACACACACACACACACACACAGTGATGTCCATCGGATACCCTGCTGTCTCAGATGTCCGTCATCGCTGCTCACAACACATCAGTCATTCTAAAGCTGCCCTGCACCCCCAAAACACACACACACACACACACACGCACGTACGCACACATGCACGCACACACGCACGCATGCACTAAACCTTTTGTTCAGTTTTTTCACATTACTGACCAAACCCCTTTTTTGTCTTGTTTTATTGTCCACTTTTCTGTCTTCAACCTGGATGTCCATTATTCTACAACCAGGCTGAGGACCCCCTGACCACTGGTTTCTGGGGACACCTGTAGCTGCTGCAGGAGCAGGACTCAATCATCATGACCTGGTGATGGCTGAGCCTGCCCTGGGGACAGAGGAACACCACGCGCAATGTCCGAGTGTGGTAAGGCCTGCAGCAGTGGCCCTGGGGACACGCCGGGGCACAGAACCTGGGACGGAAGGCCTGTGTGCTCCAGCAACCCTGATGCTCCAGGCGAACAGAGATGGAAGATTTGTAGCTGCTCACGCACATGCCTGATCCCTGTGATGCACAAAAGGAAAAAACGAAACAAAAACAAAACGATCCTTGATTAATAGCACCATAATGCACAATCGTACCATGCGTTATGAAACCCCCCTCTGCCTTATAATCACTGTTTCACAGTAACTGGGGGTGTGGGAGGGCGGGGTCTGTTGTGACCTTTTTTACATTTTACTCCATTACTAAACAAATACTTGCTCAATTGAG
This sequence comes from Nannobrachium achirus, assembly GCF_963921795.1. NCBI lineage: Eukaryota > Metazoa > Chordata > Actinopteri > Myctophiformes > Myctophidae > Nannobrachium > Nannobrachium achirus. The sequence continues at coordinate 58,793,325 of NC_137815.1, read as the reverse complement.
ACAAAAATGCAAAGTTAATAACTTTGAGATGTCTGTCAACTATTGGTGGTGTTTATTTGATTCAATCTCAAACCTATAAGCCACAATTTATCTTCATAAATAATATGTGCACCGGAACAATGGACCCCGTTGGCGGGGTCGATTGTGACCCTGTATGGGCCAATTGTTCTGCTTATTCTAAATTAAATAAAACGGTTATGTTAACCATTTATTATATTTTTTAACTCATAGTATGTGTTCAGAGACATGTTTTCTTTAACTTGTGTTTTACTCTTAATGTAATTCATTAACCATGAAGTCAGGTTGGCCATTGTTGCAACTTCTGGGCAAAACTAATTTCCTCTTACCATCTTCACTGTGCAGTCGTCTCTCCATTCATAAGAAGTAGGCCTATACTTGCAAAAAGCCTAATTATCTGTCTCATTTTCATAGAATGATTTAATAAATAGTTAAGAGATTTGAAATGTCACATGAGACACTGCATGTAGCCTAATAAGCATAGTCTAATTCATCATATCATAGGCCTATTGACTAACTAGTGGCAGTAAAGTGTTTTGCAGGCATTAGACACAAATTAAAATGAGAAAAGACAAATTCCACCAAAAACTCTGCCCAGCTGATGAGAGAAGTCTCTTTAGCCTCTATGCTAATCAGTTGTATATCTTTGAAGGGGCTGCACAACGGACCCCTTTTGACTAAATTCTCTGTAAGACCTAAAATAACATATTGCTTTTTGATACAGAGGGTTAAAACTTACATGACATAATAGAGGACCGATAGATGATTAAAATTAGGTATATTGTGACTGTTTGACGACTGAATTCAAAGAGCTAGACGAAAATTAGCCAACAAGCTGTTGGTGAAAAGACCTGCTTGCTTGAGAGCTGGTCCCAAAATGAAGTGAAATGAGCTTGGCACATGTTTGCAATCGTCATGAACAGGAAGGGGCTGTCCAAAGATGTCAGAAAACTGATTGGCAGTATTTTATATGATATATTATTGGTTTAAATGAAGAATATCAACTGGCCCCACTGCACAACGGGCCCCACCCTCCCCTACAGTCTGAGTCATTCAGATCAAATTTATACACACCTTTCGCTTGAAAATCACTGATTCATGGCTGATTCATACTCTGTCTGTCCCACGAGACCAAAATAGCAGAAATACAAGCTCACAATGTGTCGGATCCGCAATGTGTTGAGAGCTTGTAGGTCGGCTATTTCCGGGCACGCAACACCTTCATGTGATGAAGTATGAATCGGGGCGGGCTCAGGCAGGCATGCCAGTCTTGGTGGGAATGGAACATGGAAAAAGCCACAGTGTTTCTCTGTGCATCCTCTGTGAGTAGGAGGAAACCACAGTCAGCTTCCAGGGTTGAATGTAGTGTGCAGTAGGTGCAAGCCGTGCAACAAAGCAGTGCCAGGGATTGATGGAATGGTGGTGCAGATATCCTAGGACAACCACTGGAACCGGTTTATCTTGGTGCTAGAGTGTTTGTTTACCGCAGAGAATTATGTTGGTTCCATTTGTTCCCTCTCAGAGATAAATTAACACTGCAGCAGTTAACAATGTTAAATTGTTAATGTTGCTCACGTATTAGGTGGGTAGTATGAGTCACCAGAAAAAATAATGGGCGTTTTAATGTATTCAGAGCAGAGGAGGAAGCACGCACATCTCCAAAATATTTGCAGGTGCTGGACCAAAAATACGCACCATGAAAAGAAGAGGAAGTCCACATAGTCATATGGTCTTTTGTTTGGCAACAAAATCTTTGGCCTTTGGTGAATTTGAAAGGTCAAAGTCATCACCCATGTTGATGACATCACTCTGTGCTATTTCAAGGGTTTTACCATCGGATGACGTCACCCTGTGTTTTTTCAAGGGTTTTCCCATTGGATGACGAAAACACAGACAGACAGACTGTATCGTGTCAAACATTCAGTAAATCTATTCAAAGCGCTCACATTTGGGATTTGGCTACCCATTGGCTCCTATCATGTAAACAGTGTGTCACTGGTAACCATCATCATTGATGTAGTTGTATCAACATTATTACTTGTTGCAACAGTCATTGTTGAAGTTATATTTCTTGCCATTAGACCTAGACACACATTCACACATTCACAGCACTGTCCTGACAAGCGAACAAGGTGGGGCTTGGGGCAGTTGGCAGGCGGCATCAGGAGGTCATCGGTGCACAGGGGCACACAGGTCACTCCTCCACCCAGGCAGTGGCACAGCTGGGCACATGAAGGCTGGAATGTCTGGCCCTCCTCAAGCCTCATTCCGTTCAGTTCACAACCCAGTGCATTCTGACCTGACCGCAGGAAAGGGAGTGGAGAGGAAATGTTTTCACCTAAGTGGGTGAGGATCATACGGAATGCCCAAGGTGCCAAATCCAGGGCGAGGTGAGGCATTAAGAGCAGAGGGGGTGATTTCATGGAGTGTCCATGGTACGGACTCTACTTAACTTGATATTAAAGGACCATACTTGTGATCTAGCATGCTTAGCCCATTGACTACAATTCACAGTAGCACTGTAGTACTTGATATCCAAAGCACTGTTCATTTTTGAGGAATTGATTCAGTTCATTTCAGTAGGCTACGGCATAAAAATCTACTTGCATGTATTGCATTTACTTTTGTGATCATAGTCATGTTATTGTTGCAGATTGATTTGAAAAGTCTTTCTAAAAAATAGGCTTGAATCCAGTCTTTCTTGCAAGACAATCTGCTTTTGAATACAGATTTTGTTTCCTTATACACATTGATTGTTTCCTTATACACATTGATTTCCATAAATCGCAATGTAACTAGTCCAATCAAGGACTGCGATCCAAGTGCTGTTCTGTTACCTAGTGGAACCAGGGATGGTCCGATCAGGTTTTTTGGAACCGATCACCGAGCACCGATCCGATCAAGTTATTATTTATATATTATTTATATTTTCTAAATGTTAATGTTTTAACTTTAATTAATTAATTCACTCATGAATTCATTTATATATTTGCCTTATAGTTATTTACCAGCATTACTATGTATTTATTATCATAGCAGTAACTAATTATTCCTTCAGCACTGTGGAAATCAATACCCCAAAATGGCCTCAAGTGGGCATATTGAACGGCTGGTTGATCGGATGCACCGATCGGATCGGATCGGTGAATTTTCCTTTTGATCTAAACCACCGATTATCGCCGATCACGCTTTGATCGGCCCGATCCGATCCATTGCCGATTGATCGGTAACATCTCTAAGTGGAACATTATGTTATTATTGTTGATAGATTTGAAAATCTTTGCTGAAAATAGTAGCCTTGAAGCCAGTATTTATCCAGAGAATTTAGCCACAGAATGTTTCTACTATTGAAATAACAACATTGGTTTCCTTGTATACACATTGATTTCTATAAATAGCACTGTAACCGGGCCAATCAATGACTGTGTTCTAAGTGCTGTACTGTTATTCCCAGTGAGACACCTTAATCCCATAGTTGATGATGTAAATTGTAAAATACAGGACACTGCTGGCGAAATAATGCTCTCGTAAAGTAACAGCGCTAGGTTAATATTAGTAGAATAAACAACCGTTATTTTGTAATTAGTTCTGAGAACATTTATGGTAATAACTTGAAGTATAGATTTCCAATATTATGTTCTCATTTTGGAAAGGTAATGCCTATTTCAAGCTAGAAAGGGGCAACAGGGTGCGATTACGTGACCTCAGGTACAAGTCCATCTCAAACTAGAAAGATAATTATGTTCTCTGGTCTCATGAACTTGAGAGAATGTGCTCCCCAAGAAAACATGACAAAAACCTTTATCGCAGGTCTAGAAATTAAATCCTTGTTGTTTCCCTCACTTGTGCCTTTTCCTTTTGTCTTAGTCCCTCCCACTGAGGATAAAAGACAAAACAATGCAAGGATAGTAGAAACGAAGAAATATGTTGTTAAGCCATTTCCTCTGATATGTCATGTTACATGACGTCAATTTCTGATTACAACACATTTCCCAGTCAAGATTCTGTTTAGATAGATATACTGTAAACCTGCTCATTGAGCGAATTTGCAACATTCATATCTTATTAAAGGACAACTTTAGTTTTTTACAACAAGGGTTCATATTTTAGGTTGTAAAATAATATAAAAGATGAGTGTTAAAATGATTTCATTTACTTCTTTCTATTGTTTTAGAGATTCTTATTTCAGTGGTTGGGGGCATGCGTACAAGTGGCTAAATATGTCATTTTACACAGAATAAGCCCATTCTCAAGATACAACACAACCTTTCATGGTTGGATGTGACTTATGGGGGCTAGAAGTGTTACTGTAAATAGCAATAAAGAAACTGCTGGCTTGTGTCTAAAAATACATAAATGGTAAATGGTGCATTTATATAGCGCTTTTAATCCAAAGCGCTTTACATAGATTGTGCATTACATTCACCCATTCACACACACATTCATACACCGGTGGCGGAGGAAGCCATGCAAGGCACCAACCTACTCACCGGAGGCAATTAGGGGTTCAGAGTCTTGCCCAAGGACCCTTCGACATTAACTCAGGGGGAGCCCGGATTCGAACTGGGAACCCTTCGGGATTTATACCCTTCGTGCTCTAATAGCAGTTTCTCTACCCCTGAGCTATGCCGCCCCGTATTTAGCCACTTGTACGCATGCCCCCATGCGTACGCATGCCCCACATTTTAGCACAGTAAACGTGATAAAACAATAGAACGAAGCAAATGAAAACATTTTAACACTCACTTTTTCTTTTCTCTAATTACAATCTAAAATATGAAACCTTGTTGTAAAAAAACAAAGTTGTCCTTCAAGGTAAGGTAAACTTTATTTGTCCACAAGGGAAATTTGTCTTGGGCTTTCACCCCTGCTACAGCCACACACAAAACATCAGTAACAAAATACATAGTAGAAATGACAAGAGGCAGAGGGGGGACACAACATTACACCGTGCACAGTGATTAATCATTTAACTGTTGTAATTTACTTAATTATTCAGGTAAGTTCGATAACGTATGACTATCGTGGAAAACACATTATTTGTGTCCATGGGTTGATATTTTGTTAGATCAAAATTTTATTGCATTTATCCGGCAAAGATTTCAAGCAGAAATACATTTCCAACACTGCTGGATCTAACCTAAAACAGCTCCACTGGAAATAAATGTATGCCCTCACCCACACATTCTCCAGGACCTCCGGGATAGCTGGCGCTGTAGTCACACTGCAACCCTCTCTGGCTGTCACAGGGCATCCTGTCAGTGCAGGCTTCACCCTCCTGTCCAGCACACACCTGGCAGCAGCGACACCCATCCAGGACCAGGGGGACCGGGGGAGGGCAGCGGGGTGCAGGTCGTTGGCACTGGCATGGCCAGCCACAAGACTGGCAGCACACCTGAAAGGTAGGACATGGCTTTCATGTTTTTCTTTAATGTTTTCAGTCCAAGGACCCTTAGTTGAGAGAGCGATGAAGCACAATCATCAGTGTATTTTGGATTCATGTCAATTTGTGTTTTCAGATATTTAACCACTGGAACCGTCAATACTTATAAAACTTGACCTTTCACTCAGTAGTCTACTAGTCTCTAGACTAAGTCACTACTTAGTCTACTCTTTTCCCCCTCTACACCAAAGCAATTTGCTGAAAATAGACGATCTACAAGCTCACAATGCCTCGCAGCGCGAGGCGTTGTGAGCAGGTAGATCTGCTATTTTTGGCTAAAGTTCTGTGAATATGGACACTACGGTTCAAGTGGTTAATATTAAAAAAGGACTCAAAGATTTGCAGGACCCCCTGTAGTAACTCTCAGGACCCCCTAGGGGTCCCGGACACCCTCTTGAAGACCCCTGCTTTATCTGATAATGGGATCAGACTAAATCAAATGACATTTGGGCATCCGGTTTGAAACAAGATGTGTGTATCTTCAGCCATCAACAATTTTGCATCACTAAGGATGTTGAGACACAAATGACTCTTGCAGCGGCACTGTGCTGAACATTTAACCTGCTTTTGCTTCTGAAGTGTGTGGATAAAGCAGGAAGTTATGTTAGAGACAATTTGGAGAACAGGAAGTCAATTATCTTGATCAAAGAGAACGCAAATCACAGCATTTCATCACAGTGTGTCACAATGTGTACAAGGAAACTAAACAATCACTGTTAGATTAAGAAAATCTGATGAGATATTAAGAAATAAGACTCGGACAGACATTTTGATGATAGACCATTGTATTCAAAGGAACTGGACAGTGGACAGAGGTTACAGATTACAGACAATGCTGGGTTCCCCCTCTGACTAGGTACAAAATGCAAGAGTTTATAAAGTGTTCTTATCTCATGGGCGTTTACACAAATATGACACAAGATGTCCATAAATACCTCAACATCAATCACAGGTATTATTTTTTATATAATTATGATATTATTATATATGAATACCAGGCTTTCCTCCGCGGTGGAAAGCCTGGCAACACGAGGTTAAACACCTTGTGGTCCAGCTATAGAGACACTGTCATTACAATTGTGCCTTAGCTGATCACATTTTTGTATGTTGACTTAGCTAAGACAAATTTAGGAGAAAGAGGGATATGGTGGAATAAAGTCCACCCACCCACTGATGGTAGTTTCCAAATCATGTGGTGTGATCACTCCTATAATCCACAGTATGGCATGTTTATGTTGAATGTGTCAAAACAGAATTATTACACCTACTGTAGGCATATTCACAGAAGCCAGCAAACTGTCAGACTCTCAAGCTCCAGGCACTTAATATGAATTATCTTATGAAACGAACCAAGTAGTCTTGTACAAACAACCAGTCAAGTCACAGAATGTCTGAGTGTTAGCTCTGACAACAGCATGCCATTTTACTCTCATACTCTGCAAAGAACCTCCCATCATAGCAGGACCATAGAGGCCTGTATATTGATCTGGCTGTGGTGCTAATACAGAAATCATACTGATATAGAAACATTCAATAATGTCTGATACAGAAATGATTAAAAGGTTTTAGAATACTAATATGCCAAAATAATTGAGAATTGCTAAATTGAGGAAGCATCAAGGTTGCCAGCCCTCACCTGAGTGATGATACAAAGGAGCAAGGAGCCAAGCTGCACGGAGTCCCCCACTGTCCATTATTGCCAGTTAGTTTTCTCTTCCTCTCCTTCACTGTTGATCTCCTATTAAATCTGATCTTAGCAATGCGCCATCCTCCTTCCATTTATTTAGAAAGGTCTAGCTTCTGATGTCACAGACGGTGGACTGCAGTGTAAATACTTATTGGACAGGATTCAAAAATCTCAGCAGCCATAACCCACAGCGACGCTCTTTAAATATTTTTACGCATCCTGCGCGATAGAATCACATTTACACTGCATCTAAAGACTCCACCTTTTGCACAAAAAACGCGCATTTTTATCCCAATGTTCCTAGCAGCTTCTCCTGAACCTATTGTATTCGCAAGATGTACACTTTGTAGAAAAGTAATGTGTGGCTTTACTATGCAAATCTTTCCCCAGAGCTTCTCCTACGCAATTTTCGTCACGAAAGTATCAGGTTACAGTTTGCTTCAGCAGTGACGGGCGCGCAGCGAGAGCCTAGCTAGCCGAGAGCCTGTATCTTACAAGAAGTTGGCGGCCCTTCGGACCACTCACATCTAGAGTTCGGCCCACTCACCTCTTCACAGCAACATACTGTCTGTCTGTGTGTGTGTGTGTGTGTGTGTGTGTGTGTGTGTGTGTGTGTGTGTGTGTGTGTGTGTGTGTGTGTGTGTGTGTGTGTGTGTGTAGGGGTGTGTGTGTGTGTGTGTGTTGCTAAAATGAAAACATTGAAATAATGAAAATAAAACATTGGCAGGCCTATTATAGTAATAATAATAACACAATTAGGCCAAAACTTTTTTTTTTTTCACAAAACTTTTTTTTTCTCAAATTTTTTTTTTGTCTCAAAAAACTATTTTTTCTCAAAAAAAAATTTTCTCAAAAAAAATTTTTTTCTCAACTACCCATATTTGCCCATTACAAATCCATTTCATTGCTGGTATACGGCGAGGGCCCCCGGAGGGGGCCCGAGCTCTAGATTTGAGGGCCCCCGAAGGGGGCCCGAAATTCTAGTAGTTCTAATTCCACACTCCTGTTGCTCCACCATTTCCTCCACTACTCTGTGCCCTTGGCTCAGGCTCCTGCAAAGCCTTTCTTGTGGCCAGTATATGGGTCACGGTTGAGTTCATTGCACTAGATGATTTAGGTGTTTTGTAACACCCTAATGACAAAAAAAGTCTATCATGATCCTTTATTCTCAAGTATGCATCTGTACAGACAGACATTCTAAGAGGATGCTCTAAGTCCTAAGAGTCCAATTTTGCTTCAGATAGAAAACGCTTAAAGGACTACTTCACCACTTTTCAACGTATCTTCATATAAATTGGTCCTCACTAATGTTCACGATACAATTGAGAACACAAAAAGAACAGCTCTTCCCTATTTGTAAATAAAAATACATTAGTATTAATTATACTGTGATAGGGTTCTTGGTAAAATGTTTGAACCCACTTCAAACCACAAACCAGTAGGTATACTATAATGTAGGCTTTAAAAATCACTTACAACTAGAAGCAGTGCTCTTCCGAGCACAGGTCTCCACCAGGTCAGGCATGTAATGTGTTTTACATAAGTCGGCCTCCTGATGGCGCTATAAAAGGCTGATGTAAAAAATGCAGGGAAAAGGTTTTACCTTGGCCTCTAAGGAGTGCGCATACAAAGTTTGACACTAATCGGTGGAGTTATAGGTGAAAACATGAATCGGCCTGTTATAGCGCCACCATGAGGCTGATTTGGTTTTTCTTAAGTGGCATTTATTCCTCTGCCTATTGGGAATGTGCATGCACAATTTCACCAAAATCGCACACTGCGTTCAGGATTTCAGGCATTTTATTCAAAACTGACCAATCCTGCAAACTTTGAAAGCCAGTTTTAGTCAATCAGGATGGAATATGGAAAATCTGACACATCCATGTCGATCACATGACTGTAGAGATACTGTGTACTGATTTACGTGATTTTTGGACAAAATCTGTAGGAGTACTGGCAAAAGTTAGTTTTGCAAAAGTCGGCCTCCTGGTGGCGCTAGCACAGGCCCATGTGAAATATTTGGGGCAGAGGTTCTGAATTGGTGTCGAGGGAGTGTGTGTGCACAGTTTGGCAGCGACCGGGCCAACGGCGCCGGAGATTAGCTGGTAACGGACAACCGGACGGACGGAGGGACGGACGGACGCACGGACGGACGGACGGACGGACGCACGGACGGACGGACGGACGGAGGGGAAAACATACTCTCCCTCAGCCTTCGGCTGGTGGAGACAATAATTGCATGCTGCACTGAATGTGTGTTGTAATGAATATTTTACTGTGAAAATCCTTGACTTCATGTCTTGAGTTGTCCAAATCCACACACCTTCTTAACCAGAGGGATCCAACAATGTCACGCTCAGATTTGTATTAATACACCTCTTTCCAAGAAGGCAATGACTTACTGTATGTCCGGCAGGTTTCTAGTTTCTACAAGTCTTGTTCAGCCCAGAGAATACAACTCACTCACTTGTATTGTGGGGTTGCAAACCCTGCGGTCATATGTACCGTAGCTACTGTACAACTAATGTTACAGATCTCCATAAAGATGCCAGGAAATTATTTGTTGTTCATGATGCATTTAATTTGATTCACATTTTTTGATTTCTCTTTCAAAGACCTTATTATTAAGACGAAGAGGTATTTGCTCCACATAATGTGCACCAAAGACAGACCACTCGCTTCCCCAGACTCTGTAAATAGATTTTCCTCAACTTTGGATGTGTTCTTCTGCAGTGATACAACAAGAAGGGAATGTAAAAGCCAAATTCCGCGAAAGCACATCTGCTGTTACAATAACAAAAGTGGCGTGGGCCAGGAGGCAGCTTTGAAACTTTGAAAGCTGTTTTTGCTATACAGGACGCTTGAAGCATTTTTCCCCCTCTGTGTTTTTACATAGACACAACAAAATAATACAATAACTAGAAGCAGTGCTCTTCCGAGCACAGGTCTCCACCAGGTCAGGCATGTAATGTGTTTTACATAAGTCGGCCTCCTGATGGCGCTATAAAAGGCTGATGTAAAAAATGCAGGGAAAAGGTTTTACCTTGGCCTCTAAGGAGTGCGCATACAAAGTTTGACACTAATCGGTGGAGTAATAGGTGAAAACATGAATCGGCCTGTTATAGCGCCACCATGAGGCTGATTTGATTTTTCTTAAGTGGCATTTATTCCTCTGCCTACTGGGAATGTGCATGCACAATTTCACCAAAATCGCACACTGCGTTCAGGATTTCAGGCATTTTATTCAAAACTGACCAATCCTGCAAACTTTGAAAGACAGTTTTAGCCAATCAGGATGGAATATGGAAAATCTGACACATCCATGTCGATCACATGACTGTAGAGATACTGTCTACTGATTTACGTGATTTTTGGACAAAATCTGTAGGAGTACTGGCAAAAGTTAGTTTTGCAAAAGTCGGCCTCCTGGTGGCGCTAGAACAGGCCCATGTGAAATATTTGGGGCAGAGGTTCTGAATTGGTGTCGAGGGAGTGTGTGTGCACAGTTTGGCAGCGACCGGGCCAACGGCGCCGGAGATTAGCTGGTAACGGACAAACGGACGGACGGACGGACGCACGCACGGACGGACGGACGGACGGACGGACGGACGCACGCACGGACGGACGGACGGACGGAGGGGAAAACATACTCTCCCTCAGCCTTCGGCTGGTGGAGACAATAATAATAATACAAACGTATTGGTGTGTAAGCACAAGTTTGGCAATACGGTATAACCCTCAAGGATATGAATTATGAAATGAAATACAAGAATGGATATGTAATCTAAACAGATTCAGAGGTCAATAGGATGCTATGGTGAAGGGTTTAAATGCTTGAACAGCTTATTCATATTTTGATAAACTCATGCACAGGTAGAACATTCTGAATTCTTCTCTCCTAAATGTATCTATAGTGTGTGAAGTGTAACACATCATCCTGAAGACCAATCTAAACAGGATACTGATGACAAATGCATTTCAGTGAAATTATTACTTATAAAGGCTTACTTAAAAAAAAGATCTCGACAATAATTACGGTAATTCAACTTAATAAATTAACACCAGTGATATTGCTTTCCCAAGCTGTCAGATCAGATTTGGTTCTGCAACTTTAGAAAGCCTTTTTCTTTTTCTTTTGCAGTAAGAGACAAAGAGAGGAAGGGAGGGAGAGAGAGAGAGAGAGACTCATAGATTACAAATACACAAAGAGAGTTTGAACAAACATGGCTAATAACAAAAACACTCCCATATCTGCTGGGCAAAGTACTTGTATGGCAATGTGAAAACACATGGAGCTGAGTTCCCAGATGTATTTATTTCGCCCCCTAGTGGCGAAAATAAATACATCTGGGAACTCAGATTAGAGCTGTTGTGACAGAAAAGGACATCCAATGGAATACAACAGTCATAAAGACAATATCACAATTCCTCTGTACTTTTATTTGTATATCTTTAGTTGAAACAAATTACATTTAATTTCAGAGTTGCAATGTTGCAACACAGTTCTCATTTCCATTTAACATACAGTACATTTCTTAATTGTCTCCACCAGGCCAAAGGCCTATGGTGCTTCCTATGGTGCTACCCTGTCATCTATGGCACTTACTATCTATGGTGCTTCCATGTTACTATTGTGTTTTTATGGTGCTTCCCTGTAATCTATGATGCTTCCTAATCTGTCGCAGAGATTTGATGCTGAGTGCCAAGTAGTGAGGCACTGAGTCCCATTGAGTCTGAGTCTTTGGTATGACCTGGCCGGGGATCAAACGTCTCTGTCTCATTAAGTTTGAGAGCTTGAGCACGGTCGGACACTCTAACCACAAGGCCACTGAGCTGCGACATAGGCCTACTAGCGTCATTTCCAGGGGGTGTGCTTGTACATCAAGCTACCTCACACTTCTACCATGCTTAAGGTCTACAACGACCAAGGAACTGACGGAGCACCCGACAGTACCTAACGCTGCCACCAATGTAGCCTCGGCCGGGAGGCGAACCCGGGAACCAAATATCCAATGGCATGTACGTTACCAGTCAGCCAGAGAGCCAGGCTCGCTAGCGAACAGCAACGCACACACCGTATAGCCTACAAAAGGCTCCTGCCCTAAGGGCCCCATGGCTCAGCAAGGCTTACTACTACTTATGGTGCTTCCTGTTGCTTCTATGGTGCTTCCCTAATCTTCTATGGTGCTTCATATGGTGCTTCCCTGTCTTCTATGGTGCTTCATATGGTGCTTCCCTATCTTCTATGCCATAGAAGACAGGGAAGCACCATATGAAGCACCATAGAATCTATGGTGCTTCATATGGTGCTTCCCTGTCTTCTATGGTGCTTCATATGGTGCTTCCCTGTCTTCTATGGTGCTTCCCTGTCTTCTATGGTGCTTCCCTGTCTTCTATGGTGCTTCCCTGTCTTCTATGGTGCGGGTGTGTAGCATTGTTCCAACGTATCATTACTCCAAACTAGAAAGAACACTATCTCCAACCCCAAACCTAGTAACCCTAACTGTACACAAGACTAATGAGACGTCGACATGCTTGCAGGCACTTGTAGGCACTCCTGGCCTGGTAGAGACACTTTTCTAGTTTTGATAGTTTTTATTTCAAACTTTCTTTGGTAATGTAAACATACTTTTTTTCCAATGTCAATAAAGCCCCTTTGAATAGAGAGAGAGAGAGGGAGGGAGAGAGAGAGCGAGAGAGAGAGAGAGAGAAAGAGAGAGAGAGAGAGAGAGAGAGAGAGCCATAGAAACCTGAGATCTGTTTGGAGGGTTGGACTAGAGTCCAATTTTGCTTCAGATAGAAAACGCTTAAAGGACTACTTCACCACTTTTCAACGTATCTTCATATAAATTGGTCCTCACTAATGTTCACGATACAATTGAGAACACAAAAAGAACAGCTCTTCCCTATTTGTAAATAAAAATACATTAGTATTAATTATACTGTGATAGGGTTCTTGGTAAAATGTTTGAACCCACTTCAAACCACAAACCAGTAGGTATACTATAATGTAGGCTTTAAAAATCCCTTACAATAATTGCATGCTGCACTGAATGTGTGTTGTAATGAATATTTTACTGTGAAAATCCTTGACTTCATGTCTTGAGTTGTCCAAATCCACACACCTTCTTAACCAGAGGGATCCAACAATGTCACGCTCAGATTTGTATTAATACACCTCTTTCCAAGAAGGCAATGACTTACTGTATGTCCGGCAGGTTTCTAGTTTCTACAAGTCTTGTTCAGCCCAGAGAATACAACTCACTCACTTGTATTGTGGGGTTGCAAACCCTGCGGTCATATGTACCGTAGCTACTGTACAACTAATGTTACAGATCTCCATAAAGATGCCAGGAAATTATTTGTTGTTCATGATGCATTTAATTTGATTCACATTTTTTGATTTCTCTTTCAAAGACCTTATTATTAAGACGAAGAGGTATTTGCTCCACATAATGTGCACCAAAGACAGACCACTCGCTTCCCCAGACTCTGTAAATAGATTTTCCTCAACTTTGGATGTGTTCTTTTGCAGTGATACAACAAGAAGGGAATGTAAAAGCCAAATTCCGCGAAAGCACATCTGCTGTTACAATAACAAAAGTCGCGTGGGCCAGGAGGCAGCTTTGAAACTTTGAAAGCTGTTTTTGCTATACAGGACGCTTGAAGCATTTTTACCCCTCCGTGTTTTTACATAGACACAACAAAATATAAGAACATCGTATCAAGCACAAGTTTGGCAATACAGTATAAGCCTCAAGGATATGAATTATGAAATGAAATACAAGAATGGATATGTAATCTAAACAGATTCAGAGGTCAATAGGATGCTATGGTGAAGGGTTTAAATGCTTGAACAGCTTATTCATATTTTGATAAACTCATGCACAGGTAGAACATTCTGAATTCTTCTCTCCTAAATGTATCTATAGTGTGTGAAGTGTAACACATCATCCTGAAGACCAATCTAAACAGGATACTGATGACAAATGCATTTCAGTGAAATTATTACTTATAAAGGCTTACTTAAAAAAATGATCTTGACAATAATTACGGTAATTCAACTTAACACCAGTGATATTGCTTTCCCAAGCTGTCAGATCAGATTTGGTTCTGCAACTTTAGAAAGCCTTTTTCTTTTTCTTTTGCAGTAAGAGACAAAGAGAGGAAGGGAGGGAGAGAGAGAGAGAGAGACTCATAGATTACAAATACACAAAGAGAGTTTGAACAAACATGGCTAATAACAAAAACACTCCCATATCTGCTGGGCAAAGTACTTGTATGGCAATGTGAAAACACATGGAGCTGAGTTCCCAGATGTATTTATTTCGCCCCCTAGTGGCGAAAATAAATTCATCTGGGAACTCAGATTAGAGCTGTTGTGACAGAAAAGGACATCCAATGGAATACAACAGTCATAAAGACAATATCACAATTCCTCTGTACTTTTATTTGTATATCTTTAGTTGAAACAAATTACATTTAATTTCAGTGTTGCAATGTTGCAACACAGTTCTCATTTCCATTTAACATACAGTACATTTCTTAATTGTCTCCACCAGGCCAAAGGCCTATGGTGCTTCCTATGGTGCTACCCTGTCATCTATGGCACTTACTATCTATGGTGCTTCCATGTTACTATTGTGTTTTTATGGTGCTTCCCTGTAATCTATGATGCTTCCTAATCTGTCGCAGAGATTTGATGCTGAGTGCCAAGTAGTGAGGCACTGAGTCCCATTGAGTCTGAGTCTTTGGTATGACCTGGCCGGGGATCAAACGTCTCTGTCTCATTAGAGAGCTTGAGCACGGTCGGACACTCTAACCACAAGGCCACTGAGCTGCGACATAGGCCTACTAGCGTCATTTCCAGGGGGTGTGCTTGTACATCAAGCTACCTCACACTTCTACCATGCTTAAGGTCTACAACGACCAAGGAACTGACGGAGCACCCGACAGTACCTAACGCTGCCACCAATGTAGCCTCGGCCGGGAGGCGAACCCGGGACCCAAATATCCAATGGCATGTACGTTACCAGTCAGCCAGAGAGCCAGGCTCGCTAGCGAACAGCAACGCACACACCGTATAGCCTACAAAAGGCTCCTGCCCTAAGGGCCCCATGGCTCAGCAAGGCTTACTACTACTTATGGTGCTTCCTGTTGCTTCTATGGTGCTTCCCTATCTTCTATGGTGCTTCATATGGTGCTTCCCTGTCTTCTATGGTGCTTCATATGGTGCTTCCCTATCTTCTATGGTGCTTCATATGGTGCTTCCCTGTCTTCTATGGTGCTTCATATGGTGCTTCCCTGTCTTCTATGGTGCTTCCCTGTCTTCTATGGTGCTTCCCTGTCTTCTATGGTGCGGGTGTGTAGCATTGTTCCAACGTATCATTACTCCAAACTAGAAAGAACACTATCTCCAACCCCAAACCTAGTAACCCTAACTGTACACAAGACTAATGAGACGTCGACATGCTTGCGGGCACTTGTAGGCACTCCTGGCCTGGTAGAGACACGTTTTGATAGTTTTTATTTCAAACTTTCTTTGGTAATGTAAACATACTTTTTTTCCAATGTCAATAAAGCCCCTTTGAATAGAGAGAGAGAGAGGGGGAGGGAGAGAGAGAGAGAGCGAGAGAGAGAGAGAGAGAGAGAGAGAGAGAGAGAGAGAGAGAGAGAGAGAGAGAGAGAGAGAGCCATAGAAACCTGAGATCTGTTTGGAGGGTTGGACTAAAGGTAAACCCGCCCTCCATCAGTGGCCCCCTCTAGGACCTTATTGGTACACAAGTGCACTTCTTAGCACTTCTTAGCAGAGTTAGTTACAATTCTTCGCTTCTTATCCATTGACAAAATGGACACAAACCTATCCCTCTCGTTTCTTTGTCAAAATGACCCATTTTACTCTTTTTGTGCCTCGGATTTGATGACTGCCTCTCAGACTGTCAATAATTTCGCAAAGGAACAGAAACGACTAATGAAGGTAGGGATTATGTTTCATTTGAACTGTGTTTTAATTGAAGAAAAAAAACAAGGTGCTGTAATATATTTTATTAGGCTTTGTGAAAACACTACCTAAATGTACAAGAGTTTTGCCTTAACTAATCATATTGGCCAAATAAGCTGCTTTTTATTAATGGGCTTCTGTCAACTGTCCAGTGTCATCTAATCTAAATAGTTATTAACTACTAATGTAAACTGAAGTGAATACAATGTGACATTTAACCATTCAAGTCACAGAAGTGACACACGCACGCACGCGCGTGCGTGCGTGCGTGTGTGTGTGTTTCGCGCTCACAAAGCGGTGCAATGTGGCGCTTTGAGCTGGTTGATTGACTATGTTTAGGGTCACTCAACCAAGTATAAATCAAGCCCAAGTCCAAAAGACTCAAAGGTTGATTTCAAAACCTCTGCATTTTGATAATTGTTTTCAGTTGCCAACCTTCAGGAATCCGTTTTTCCTGTTTCTGAATTAAGTGACAGTTTCACACCATTGAACATTGTGTCCGAGAAAAGGCCTCTATTTTCAGCCCCACTACTACTTACCTTGATGCCAGGCTGGTAAAACATTAGGCAAACATGATGTCTCTGAAATAGGGACTTGAATGGTACCCATGGTAACAGGAAGGCCAGGTCACTCATTTACAGCCCCCTATAATGTTTGTCAAGATCTCTTCAGATCCTTCAGAGATAGCCCACACTGGTCTAAGAAGAGAACACAACACAGGTTTACACTGAAAAACAAAAAGTAAAGTAACACATATTGTACAAACTCAAATTCATCATCTTATCTTTGCACACCAAGATGCAGGCACTAGTATAATGTTATAATGAATCTCAAGGCTTCTCCAGCACATCAGACTCGACTGATCTCTCAACCCTACATTGCAGACACTCCGGGCGTTGGAGCAGGAGAAGGTAAGCCGCCTGCGCCAACTGAGCGACGACAGGAGGACGTTTGCATTTGCCATGAACAAGAAGCTGGGCAAGCAAGGAACAAGACCCCAAACAGCCCCCTTATCCTCCTCCATTGCATCCTCATTCAGGGGGACTCAATCAGCTCCTGCTGTCCTCTTCCACAGCCCCAATACAAGGGCCCTCAGAGGACACGGGAGAGGTGCCAGTGCCAGTACACAAGATACAGGAGTCAAAAGGGAACTGCACTCCTCCTACCTCTCACCATTAGCAGCAAAGTTAAAGAAGGACAAAACAAGTATTGCTCAAGACAGGAATGAAAGCAATGTGAGTACAGTGACATAATGTTGACATTACTATAAACTGGCTATTACTTTGAGTGACAGCTGTAATAGAAGACAAGCTGTATGCAGCTTGCCTCAAACAGAGGCTTTCTCATGAGGTGGCAAGATCTGTTTGTTTTCAGTTACTACTTTTTTCCTCCCTCTCTTCTCTCTCTCTCTCTCTCTCTCTCTCTCTCTCTCTCTCTCTCTCTCTCTCTCTCTCTCTCTCTCTCTCTCTCTCTCTCTCTCTCTCTCGTTTAATAAGGGTTCACCGGCAGGTCAGGGTTGTTGTCAGTGTGGACATCCCAGGAAGCCAGTGTCAAGAAGACAAAGTTGTCCTGTGGTATTCAAGAGGCATCAATCCTCCTGATTCCATGTCCACCGACTTCCCTGGACATAAAGACATGGCAGTTGCCTATTGAGAGAGTGGCCCATTGAGAAGTGCATGCATTGCAGCTGAACTTTCACAAGAGAGCAACAGCTTGTTTCATAATTATTTTGTTCATACTAGATGTTGTTTGACAGGCTGGGTAGCAAAGACATATTTGTGACTATTCAACTAACAGAACTGAATGTATGTGTGTGTACAGATAATCTTGGACGCAGCTGGAAATCAGACTTTGCATGCACACTCCCGCCAAGAAAGACACTCCAAGTCATCGTGGCACAGGTTGCATTAATTCTGGGTCACTAAAACAAATCCTTGGATTCCTTTTTTGTCTCATCATCTCTATGAGTCATGTCATGTGACAATGAACCTCAAACAAAAACGCCATGTATCATGAACCCCACATGCACCTATGGAGCGCCCTCTTTCTTTTCTGCCCATAGGGGCCACCACAAAACACAAAACGTTTAATCATACAGCATGTTATAAAAATGCAGCTTCCTCCTCTTGTCCTGCAGGCTGCAACCCATGCATGACTGGGTTGCAGCTACCCATTAGGCCACCCAGTCTGGCGAAGACCTCCACTACAAGATGCACCTTTTTTTAATAGTTAATCCCTAATCCTGCAATTGACATATGCATGGTCACAGGTTACTGAGTCTGCTCCATCTGCTGTCAAAACAAACTGCAGGTTCTTATCCATTGACAAAATTGACATCAGTGTCATGGTCGGTTTCGTGTCAGTGTCATGTCAGTATCCACTGCCAGGGACGTCACAAGCGGGGAAAAAGTGGGACTGAGTTACTAGGGCCCAAGGTGGAGGGGGCCTTAATTATTTTATACCAGATATACAAGCGGTGCCGCACTGTGAGCTTGTAAATCTGCTATTTTTGAAAAGTCATGAAAATGTGTGCATGGGGGTCCTTCACATGAAAAAGTTTAAGCACCACTGACATAGAAACATATGCTATTCAAAAAATAAATCACAATTTTTCAAAAATAGCAGATCTACAAGCTTGCAGCGTGGCACTCGCTGTGAGCTTGTATATCTGATATTTTTCAATAAGCACAAAATAATGTATTCCCAGTCTAAATGGGTTAAACCCCCTCCCCCTATATGATTGAAGAACATTCTATGGGGGCCCGCAGTGAATCCTTGTACCCAGGGCCCAGAATTTGGTGCGACACCCCTGTCAGTATCATTAGTATCATGGTCAGTTTCATGTCGCTGCAAGGATATGACAATGGGGATATCGGCTGGTCAGTGTCATGTCAGTAGGCCTAATGCCTATCATGTCAGTAATAGTATCATGGTCAGTGTCATGTCGGTATCATGGTTAGTATCATGATACTGACATGATGACATGGTATCATGTCAGTCAGTAGGCTATAAATTAGTAAAACAAATGGGCCTGTTTTCGATATTTTCGTAACTTCTCATTTTTAATTTGGACAGAGAATGGGCCCGTTTTCTGCATTTTCATTTTACATTTAAAACTTCTCATTTTTTTATTTGGACAGAGAAACAAAAGCTGTTATTTTATTAGCCTTACCCTGACCTCTTTCAGTTTGTAGTTGTCTTTAATGGTCACACAGGGGCGCTATAGCATAAGCTTGTCGCAAGTTGCCTAGTACCTACAAGAATGGATTGCACTGGACGGCGGTAGGCACTATATTATGTATCTATCTGCATAATACCAACTTTTGATACTGAATGCTTCTGTGGAAAATCTAATAAACAAAGTAAAAAAAAAACATATTGCATATTTATTATCGATGAAAAATGAGATATTAATTATCAGATTCAGAACCACATTTATGGCTGCGTTGATCGCTACGTAATGACGTCATTGTACATGACGTAGGCTAGATTGCGCAGCACAGATTTATGAAGAATGCACTGTAACGTTACAGTTACAGTAGGCTGCGTTATGTTACAGTGAATTGAATGTTCATTGTTGACTATGGACAATCATTTGTTTGACAGTTGATTTGAAACAGATTGTGACTTGTGACTTGTATCCAACCTGGAGGGACAGAGCAGAGCGCTCATCGTTAATACGGTAACAAACACGGATTTCGTGCTTGTGCGCTCCGAAACTGGACAATTATGGGAGCTGTTTTGGGGGTCTTTTCTATCGCAAGTTGGGTAAGTTATTGCTCATGCAAATGTGGAATAATAATACGGTAATTATTATTAGGCTATTATAAAGAATAATCTTATGTTGTGTGATCGTAGGCTACCCAGTCCCTAGCTATAGGACTACGCACTGCGCAGTAGGGCAACAGGTAACGTAATGTTAATGTTAAACGGTGCCTACCACAATGACTGAATGGCCTGAATATATAATTTGTTAATTGTCTACTTTGCGATATATTTAAGCAAATTATCAGGCCTATAAGGCACAGTTTTGTAGTGTGAATGAGGCATTAGGCACAGTTTTGTAGCCTAAAGCTTCTTGACATTAGGCTATTTTGACAGAGGCACTGTAATGTCAAATTATAGGCATTTTATTGTTATTATTATTATTTCAATTATTATTAATGTATAGGGCCTAATAATAATAATACATTTATTATTTTATGCTTTATTTGTCAGAAATGTAAACAGCACGAGGTGTAGTTAGACCTTACATTTATGGCTAAGGCCTAAGGGTAAGGGATGTTAGATGTAATATAAGAATGAAATCACATGGTATAAGCCTAATAATATGTAGGATACTATCACTCAATGAACATCACATACAGTGAATCCTGTCTCCCTTTCCCCCATACTTCCAAGACAAATCACTTTATTTGGCTATACATGCCTTAAAACATCTGGATCACCAAGAAGTGTTTCTTCCACTATACCACCAGTATAGCCCAGTATAGGGAGGGCTTCAGTCCACATTGTCTACATTCTAGCCTCACATAATTTAACATCATGCTACTACACAGACACAGGAAGAGAACACTATACCTTATATGACCTTTCCACTCACTGTACCCACTGAACACTTACTTGAATTGTTGGGGATAGCCTAGGCCTATATATAATATATAATATATTACAAAATCATATCATCAACAGCAAAGGGTTAATCAAACCGTGCTGGTTATCAGCTTACACATGATTAATGGGATTAACTGTGCTATGTTGCCTTGTCATGACAAAACACACGCCATGTTCACAATTAGACTTAGTATATCACGCAAACCAACAGAAAGAACAAATGCTGTTTTGGAACGATATGACAATTATGATAAATAAGAGTAGACGCTTGGAAAGTAGTCAGTTGTCAGTCAATACAATAAATTCAATTGTAATACTATTTGCATGTATTATAAATGGGTAAAGTACAAGAGCCATGTATGTAGTCATTAATGGACTAAGGCCAGCTTGTGGCAGCACAGAGATAAGTTAACCTGTATATCATTTATTGTCTCTGAAATGCGGTCAAGGCTCAAGGCTCACTACAGCACTTGGAAAGGAGGGAATGTGCTCAGGGGTCATCGCCATGCTGCCTTGTGGTGGACATTTTGGTCAAAATTCTATTTGTGTCACAGACTTACAAAATTAGTAGGCATAGGCAAACACATAAAGAGCCAGCCCTAAAATGACAATTACAGATCTGTAACTCTGAGAGTGTACAAATGGGACCTTAAGGGTCCATTTGGTTCCATTTTTACACTCACAGAGTTATGGGGTCATTGAAAATTAACAAGCCTATGAGCAATACACATCTTCCCCTACACCATAGATGGTTGGTATCTGCCTGGCACACATTAACATCATTAACGTCTGGTTCCCTGCCTGCTCGGCTATGTAAGCTGACCTCACCTAAGCTGGCGTGAGTGTCTGACTGGGGTATTAACTTGTTTACAATCTTACAGGCTGTCCCACATTCTACTCAAGGCAGTTGTCTTAAGGTGCATTGCAGGAGAGAGACCAGAATGATGCGGATAGTAGGGGGCTCTACGCTGCCCATATTCACAGCATAAGTAGGCCTACAGTAGCAATATGTTTTGGTTGAATTAGAGTTATTTATTTTGGTCAAAGGTCATATTAGCTGTCATGATTTTGAGAGACATTTACTTTGTGAATACGTGTACAATAAGTGCAAAATTCTAATTACTGTTAGTTAAACTGTTAAACTAATAGTTTTAACTGGCCAGTCAAAACACTTTAAAGACATATTTATCAGTTTCTTAGATCTACTGCACTTAGGCTTTGTAGGGCATGCAGTTTCTTTTGATTGATTGATTGATTGATTGATTGATTGATTATTTTATTAGACAAAAATGGAGAACAGTACAGGTATATCAATACAATAGAAATGTAGTACAGTACAAGTACAGTTAAACACCCTGCCTAAAAGGAACATCCCAAATAAGTCCTTTTACGGTCTTTTTTAACATTGGAAGTACAGTGCGCTGGTAATCAGGCCTCTGGGGTAAATGGATGAGCTTGAATTTAAAAGTGAAACTTATTCCATTCTTCAGGGCGACATCTCTAATGGGACATTTCCTCAATCCTGCTGAGTAATACCCTTTATAGCCATTATAGCGGAACTCATGGAATTAGCTGCAAAATACACGCCTAGAGAGGCTCCAGTCTGTAAGTAGCCTAGTATCCAATAGAAGAGGTAGAGGACTACTCTAGTGTACCACTGTACTGTAAATAAGAAAGTAAGACTGTAGCCTGGAGAGTGTATCTTATCTTTTTATTCAAGAGTAGGCTATATAAATTATAATATAATAGGTTGACGTGCTATGGAAACGGTAAACTATCCCTGCTCTTCACTTTGTGTCTGTCACTGTCTGTCACCGTGCAGTCTGCTGTTTATCACATATGTGGAAACGGCATTTGGTTGCAGCTCGGCGCCAGGGTGTGGACTGTCCATTTACAAACCACAGTTTTAGGGTTTTGTTGCAAGAGGTTGTAAAGTTGCAAGTCATTGCATTGTGAATCTTTGTTCTGGACTGGGCTTGATTTTGTCAAGCAACAAGTTCCATATCGTTGTTGTCGGGCAGAAACCTCTTATCTCCATATTCTAACCTTTTGTCTTTTTTTCGTAAATTAATGCTCATACTACAGCATCATATAAAAGCATCGGAAGTAGCAGATCCCAAGCTTGAAACGCGGTGCAAAGCGACGCTTTGAGCTTGTAGATCTGCTATTTTGAATTTGAATCCTGAAAAGTAACAGTTTTGGACTTCTGGTGTTTCCATCTGACATTATCCATTTACAAGCAGCATTATTTTACAAATAGGTGTAAAATAATAAACAATAAGGTGAATTTCTTTGTTATAAAGGATCACTTTTTAAGATTTATGTTTACGAGTAGGGTATAGCCTTTCTGGCGCTCAACCTTTCTCCGTCCCATCTCTGTGTTTCCTAGGTGCCGTGTCTTTGCAGTGGTGCCACATGCCTGTTGTGCAAATGTTGTCCCAACAGCCGAAACTCCACGGTGACACGAGTCATCTACGCCTTCATCCTGTTGCTAGGGACCATCGTAGCCTGCATCATGCTGTCACCAGGAGTGGAGAATCAGCTCAAAAGGGTATGATGAAACGCAGCACACCGCTGCAGGGTTTACATGCCTTTGTGGAGGTGTAATGAGGTGTTGATTTTGATCTACGTATAACAGGGCAGGGGTCAACGTTTTCAGGCCAAGGACCCCTTAGTTGAGAGAGAGAGATGAAGCAGGGACCCCCACAACCTGTTCATAGATTCCATATACAGTAGTTTTATCGTTTGACAGCACAATCATCAGTGTATTTTGGATTCATGTCAATTTGTGTTTTCAGATATTTAACCACTTGAGCCGACATTACCTAATAAACTTGACCTTTTACTCTGTACTTAGTCTGCTCTTTTTCCCCTCTACCTCTTTGCCGAAAATAGCCGATCTACAAGCTCGCAGCGCGAGGAGTTGTGAGCTTGTAGATCGGCTATTTTTGGCTCCAGTTCTCAGAATATGGACACTAGGGTTCAAGTTGTTAATATAAAAAGGATTGGAAGATTTGGTGGACCCCCTGTAGTAACTCTGAGGACCCCCTAGGGGTCCCGGACCCCCTGTTGAAGACCCCTGACGTATAATATTTAGTAAGTTAGTTGCACTGAGAAAATGAATAGAACTTCTTGAAATATCTTCACTTGAGGTACAATGTTCAAATAATAATAATAATAATGATAAAAAGACACATAACTGTGGAATAAACTCCCTGGCTGTCGCACTTATACAGGCTCACTCCCTAGCTTCCACCGTGGTACTCACCTCTTCAGACTCCACCTAAACCCATAGCACAACTGTAACACTGCCCTTCCCTCGATGACCACACATGAAGCTTTTCTCTTTTTTTCTTTTTCTTTTTTAGGTTTTAGACATTTTTAGAAGATTAGGTGCGTGATCTACCTATGTTATTATTATTTTTTCTAGATTAATATTCTAATGTATTTGTTGTATTGTTGTTGATGTACTGACATATTATCTTGCTTATTATATTGATGTATTAGTATTACCTGCTTATTGTAAATCGCTTTGGATTAAAAGCGTCTGCTAAAAATGCCTAAACTGTAAACTCTAAGCATGAAGACAATCCGTTCTCACGATCCCTTCCACTGAGGAGGCTGCTTAGCTTCCCCGTGGTGACTCATTGAATAGGCTTCATTTATAATTATACTTTTGTCACGTCACTGTGTCACTTGACAAAAAATATTTATTTTAAAGCGTCAATTTGATTTGTAGAATTAGTCTTATCTTTGATAAGTTGTATCTGTGATACACCATAGATTCCAGGTTTCTGTGAAGACGGAGCAGGCTCCTCCATCCCTGGTCTCCAAGCCGATGTCAACTGTGAGATGATTGTGGGTTACAAAGCTGTGTACCGGGTGTGCTTTGGCATGAGCATGTGCTTCTTGGCATTTGCTGTTGCCATGATCAAGGTCAAAAACACTAGGGACCCGCGTGCTGCCTTCCATAATGGGTAAGCAATTCTACTGAGATCAACATCAAAATATTTTGTTTGTTCTTTGTGATACAATGGTAAAAAAAAGTCAACTCAAACAGGGCAATTGCCCTCGGCGCTTTGCCACCACAGGCAAAATAGATTTTATTCATTACTGTGCTCGCTATGACGCCACCAGCTACAGTTAGGGATGCAAAATATCGATTAATTGTTAACAACCCTAGCTACAGTACATGTAACCATACAGAGCCTACTCTCAGAGCCTGACTAAACCTTGCCATAATTTGTCAATTTTGACGTATGCGGACGGTGATGACAGATTAACTATTTTGCCCGGGGCGTAGTATATTGCCTTGTGCCGGGCCCGACCTTTATGAATACAACAAGTATTGGTTGCACGACAAAGAATAATAAGACTAATGGATTTAGTTGATTATAAAAATCTATTCGAATTATTTGTGTTGTTTCATACTATTCCTTCATTTCTTAACTTTTTCCAGCTAACTCATTTCACGTATTTATGACACGAGACATCTTGGAGCTATCTAATCAGCATTCAGCATGCATGGGACATATTTCTATTGACGATTCTCTCGTGACTTGACTTTTGGCATGGTCAAATCATTTTCACAATGTTCTGCAAAAGAGACATTCTGCATGGGTCAATCACTGATCAAATAAAAAAACAGCAATGTAGCCACCTGACATCTGCATACAGTATGTACAGTAGTTTATATAGACAGAGTTTATAGATAAGAGTTCAAACTAAATGCATGTCACTTGAAAGTGGAACAGAGGACTGTATTGTATTATTTGTGACCCAACACATGGACCTTGTGAAGAGAACATTAAACCATCTCACAGTAGGAGGAGTAGGAGTACAATACGTTCTGTGTTTCTTCACAAGCATGGATAAGTTGACAGTGGTAATGGGAGGGTTGTTCTATTTTTTTTCAAGGTGAGAGTCCGACCTAAAGTGCTTGAACTTGGGCTCTTTTAACCACTCGCCAATAATCACTGATAATATTATTAATTAGTATTCATTATGTCTCTTTCACCAGGTTTTGGTTCTTTAAGATTGCTGCCATGGTAGCAGTGACTGTTGGTGCCTTTTATATTCCTGAGGGGCCTTTCACTCACAGTAAGATTTATATTAGAATATATACTGTAGCCTGTATGCGTGCGTGCGTGCGTGCGTGCGTGCGTGCGTGCGTGTGTGTGTGTGTGTGTGTGTGTGAATTTCATGCACGTAGATACTGTATATATTTTTCTTTTCATACCAGTGTCAGGCAAACATGAACACCTTTCAGGCAAACATGAACAATGAATACCTCATCAATTGAATATTGTGGTTGGATTCTACATTATAAATCATTATTTAGATTCTGTGTTTTCCTGTGTCTGTGTTTGCAGCATGGTTTGCGGTGGGCACCTCAGGCGCATTCTGTTTCATTCTGATCCAGCTGGTGTTGTTGGTGGACTTCGCCCACTCATGGAATGAATCTTGGGTAGAGAAGATGGAAACTGAAAATGCCAGAGGCTGGTACGCAGGTCAGTTTCCCATAGTTCCTCTCACCAGAGAAATTGTCAGAGAAGAAATGGACAGAAATCTGTACTGTAACCATATGAACCCTAGCATACTTAATACTTCCCTATGCATGCGCTGTTTGACCAAAGCCTCCTAGAGACTGAGCTCTCGACAAATAGAGTGGCAAGTATTATGTGACAACAGTGAGATTGTCACATATCCTCACAATAAATTGACAGGTTTATGGTAAATAAATATCAAAAGTCAACCTTTAAATCAATGGTCTCAAAGTTTGGTCCGGGACCCTCAGGGGTCCTTGAAGGGCATTGCCAGAAGAAATTCTTAAAATACTGTAGGCTAACATAAAAATCTATTTAACCACTTTAACCCTAATGGCTATTTGAAAACAGTCGATCTACGACGCGTTGTACTTGTAGATCTGAAATTAGTTTTAAAGTCTTGAAAGAAATGAAAAATGTGTTATGTTTGTGAAAGTCTTTTAACACAAATCATGTTGGTATGGGGGTCCATGAAACATGACATGAAACATTTGAGAACCACTGCTTTAAATCATGGTCATCAAGTATCACCAAAACAAACCTTAATCAAAGGCTTTGCAGATTGTTATTTTCTACTTTCTCTCTGATACTGAGTATGCTGGTATTGAACAGGTGTATATTGTACATATGAAACCAATATGCTAAATGTTTACTTGGTTCTGTCCTCTGTTTGTAGCATTGATGGCAGTGACAGTCCTCGGCTACATTGCATCGTTTGTTACCATTGTGCTGTTGTTCGTCTTCTACACTCAGCCTGAGGGCTGCCTCATCAATAAGTTCTTCATCAGCTTCAATATGCTGCTATGCATCGGGGCCTCTGTAATCTCCATAATACCTAAAGTACAGGTACTGCACAGAAACTGCTATTGTAATGTTGTTGATTTCTTTGTGAATTCAAATGTAATTGCTTTATTTAAAGTGGTTGATTAAATTGTTAGGCTGCACAAGGTAGACAAATGATCACGATCTGTCAGAAATTACAGTTATAGTATACAATGCAATATGATTATTAAAGTTAGTCTGAAACATTTTTAGAAGGTTTAGGAAGTTGTGGTGGGAATGCCTCTAATGTTTTCCTAAATAGAATTAAAATATTTGTGTTTGTTTCTCTGCATGTGTAGGAATCTCAGCCACGATCAGGTCTGTTGCAGTCCTCCATCATCACCTTGTACACCATGTATCTGACCTGGTCTGCTATGACCAATGAGCCTGGTGAGAAACTTTAAGCTCTGTTTGAAAAGGAAATCTCTGATCTGATACACTCTGTGAACTACATGGAAAACTACATTAAAATGAGAGAATCCACTAGCTTCATACAAGAATCATGAACAAAATTGTATAATAATCAATCACAATAATCTAATTTACACTTTTCCCAGAGGTTATCAGTATTATATTCTCTATCTCAGATATTACCTACACTGCTGTGGCTTTGAAATAATCCTTGTGGCCAATGGACACATGGCAGTCTCTAGTCTAACCAATGAGAGAAAGGCACTCAGGTGTTCTCAGGCATAAGCGGTTGTTCAATTCAGAATCAGAATCAACTTTATTGTCGCATCACAGGTTTACAGGTGTAAAACAGTGGGTGAAATTTGTTTTGGTGCAAGCTAATTAGTTTTAGTTTTTTCCATACGATAAAGGGAAGAAGAAGAATGGGGGCAAGGGGAAGTGAGGGAGAGAGATAAGTTGACCAGTGACTCTACTCTGTTTCATGCCTAGTATGCCTTGCTACACATGGAAATTGTGGTTGACGAAAAAGTGTGAAAGAGTGAATGAATGATTGTAAATTGCAGTGCTAAAGTGGTGGTCGAGTAGCCAAACATTCCTCACAATGCAGTGAAGTGAAATGTTGCACTCCATAAGACATAAGCCTGTTTTCTTTCGTTTAGCTCTGTGTGTTAACTATCATGTTATTAATCAAAGGCGTTCTTTAGAACATTATACCATCAAAGAATTTACTCATACATACTCAACAGGGTGCTTGGATAGGTATAATCTGGAAAAGTATTGAATTATACATTTGTTTTCCAGACCTGGAAAATGTGTTTTTCTCACAGTAATATATACATACAAAAGTTGACAAAGCGCAAAAAAAGAAAACATCAACCCTTCTCTACCCAATCACTCCACTCCAGATCGGGAATGCAACCCCAGCCTGCTAAGTATCTTCCATCAGATTGCTGTCCCTACACTGGCCCCTCTGGAGATTGAAAACCAGACGGCCGTGGTGATTATCGGTACAGAGGAGCCGATCATGAACTCCCCACATATCCCGTGGTGGGATGCCCAGAGCATTGTGGGGCTGGCCATTTTTGTGCTCTGCATTATTTACTCCAGGTAGGATTACTCCTATTGGATGGGATGGATTAGTGATACATCAACACTGAATTATGTGGAAAGGTAGATGTCATGTGGCCTAATAGTCCTTGAATTAGGAATATAAAACCAATATGTCAATACTTGCTTTTCTGCATTCACCACAACTGACAACTGTGATTATATAAAATGCAATTAGTCTTTTTCTTCACAAATTGTTTCATGATGAAATAGGATTCTCTTCAACCTGACATAATCTGATGCAAGGGATTTAATCTCTTATCTCAAAGTGGATTTCAGGGACTCTCTACAGACTCTAGGTTCCTTTATGGGGGTCTAAATTGACCCTTACAAGTCTGTAACTTTGACAGTGTACAAATGGAACTAAATGAACCCTAACGGGTCCATTTGGTTCCATTTGTACACTGTCAAAGTTAAGGGGAGACCTTCAAATTTCAAAGTTTTAGAATCACTGTCTTAATGAATTAATTTTCACATGACTAATTTGAAGTGTTTTGCATACTGTTACAATGAGCAGTTAGATTTCTAACTGGACATGTTCAATGTCCTCTCCTGCAGCATCCGTTCATCCAACACCAGCCAGGTGAATAAACTGACCATGGCCTCCAGTGACTCAGCCAGCCTGGCTGAGAGCAGCTGCAGTACCACAGACTTAGTTGAAGATGTCCAGGTGGGGCCCAGGCGGGTGGAGGACAATGAGAGGGACATGGTCCAGTATAGTTACTCCTTCTTCCACTTCATGTTGTTCCTGGCTTCTCTCTACATCATGATGACTCTCACCAACTGGTACAGGTTGGTATATTCTCCCCCATCAACAGCAGACTTTAGACCAATGGTTCTCAACCTGTGGGTCGGGACCCACAGAGGGTCCCCAAACTATTTTGGGGGGGTCCCCAGATGTTTTCCTGAATGTTAACATTGTTTTCTCAATCAGCAGTAAACAGACCAACATACAGTATAGGTGTATACACAGGGTATCTGCACATTTCTAAAGTGACAATTTAAGGACTTTAAAGACCTTTTTAGTACCTCTGGTCATACATTGGTCAAATTGACAAATATTAAGCAGCAGAAATTGTGAAAATAGCAGATCTACATGCTCACAACGCCTCGCAACGCGAGGCGTTTTGAGCATGTAGATGTATTTTCACAATAGAATCGATTGAGTCAAACTAAATGCAATGCCAACTCCTACAATCCCAAGTGCTTGTACAGGGTGGGGGGTATCCAGTTCAAAATATTTTGGGGGTCGTGGCCTAAAAAGGTTGCTGCTTTAGACAGTGAGGGTTTGACCTATTTTCTATTAAACAAGAGGGCTGTTATGACACTCTTATTGACAGCTTGGCTCTGAAAGAGGCTAGCAGAAAATGCAAGCTTTGGGCATGACTGTGCTTAACTCTTGCTAGTAGAGATATACTGACGTTATGGTGTCAAACAGTTGTAAAAGGTTAAAGTGGTAAAAGGTACTGTGCACAAGAAACTTTTTCGCTGATCGGTCAAGTGATTTGGGAAAATTAACTCAAAAGTAATAAACAATATTATAAATACATGGCCTACAGTATAGTCAAGACAGAAGCAATACTATATACTGTTTATAGAAACAAAATAGAGATACAAATAAAACAAAACAATGTTTTAATTCGATTAAATAAGAATTATAAATGAATTATCTCAATGGCTTTATACCAAATCGCCCCTGTAACTGTTCTTGTCCCATTAATTCTGGCAGTGGATATGTCAATCTGATTTAGATGGTATTTTATTAATTTTGCTGGAGACTCTGTGGAACCCTCTAAAACTTTGAGAACCACTGCTTTATTCCATTGCAGGACTGAAGCTTCAAACTCACATGACGTCTTTTAGTCTGAAAAAGTCACATGACGCCTTCAGCCTGAACAGTGAGCAGGGCACATGACACCTTCTTTGGTCTGAAAAAGAGCCATTGAGAAAAAGAGCTATTATTACACTTCCATAGATTTACACTGTAAACTATGAATGAATATTCATATACTATTCAATATTCAATCATGTATTACTAAAACAGCTTAGAGTTGATTTGGAATTTGTTTAGGTGTGCTCTGAGATAACAGCAAGAACAAATAGAATGCCGAATGAATGCTTGTCATCGGGTGACCAATATTTCCAAACACTACTGCATAGTTCCAAACATTGAGTCCTCATAATGAATGTAGATGGACACATGCGATACATGAACCACGTGGTTGCATCGCAGCAAGATCAAAGAGTAAGTCTCTCTTTCAACGGGCCTGGCCTGAAGAAGACGTCACGTGACTTAGAAATGTCAGTCCTGCAACGGAATAAAACCTGAGAGATTATTTACAATCTCCGCTTAGTCCACCCAAATAATCATATTCTAACTGGGGACCACCCTGACCATCACTAAGAGTTGAGGAATTACATTTTGTATAAAACGATTCTATTGTGAAAATAGCAGATCGACATGCTCACAACGCCTTGCGTTGTTGCGAGGCGTTGTGAGCATGTAGATCGGTTATTTTCACAATTTCTGCCTCCAATATTTGACAATTTGACCAATGTTTAATTTGTTGTTTTAGAGGTATTAGAAAGTCCTTAAATTGGCACTTGAGAAATGTGCAGATACCCTCTATGCACATACACTTTATGTTGGTTTGTTTACTGTTGAGTGAGAAAACAATGTTGCACATTAAGTTAATCATCTGGGGACCCCCAAAATAATTTGGGGACCCCGCTGGGGGTCCCGACCCACAGGTTGAGAACCGCTGCATTATTGAAAGTTGTTTTTGTCCGAATCTTAAATCTTAAAAACTAATCACCTTTCGAATTCTCTTTCTGGTTTGGTGCTTGACAGCCCTGATGCAGACTACAGTGCCATCTCTAGTAAGTGGCCAGCAGTGTGGGTAAAGATCACCTCCAGCTGGGTATGTTTGGCCCTGTACGTCTGGACCCTGGTGGCCCCCATGCTGCTCACCAACCGCGATTTCAGCTGAACTGCGCTCAGCCACCAGTCTGTCCCACACAGACCTGGTTCTTTACTTTTCACATAAACCATGACCATATTGCCTATATTTCAATGTCAAAATGGACTTTTTTTCCGAATGTTGTAGATGTTGATTTATTGCTGGTGACATTAGTGATGTAATAGTGCCCAATATATACTTTGTCGTATGACAGTGTCATGCACTGAAAATGGCTGATCTACAAGTTCACAATGCAATGCGCTGTCAGCTTGTACATCAGCTATTTTCAGTGCTTGACACCGTCTTATGACAAAGTACAAATTAAGCATTAGGTGTAGTACTTTCACCCATAGATATAGTATTTAATGGACATCCAGTGGTGAAAGCATAAACAACCCTCCTTGTTACAAATACATTCCAGATATAATATTTAATATTGATATATGAACCCATTATATGTCCAAAGACAAATATGACCAAGTACTATTGCAATTATTTAACACTCCAGTCATGCACTTGCTTTGTCACAAATAGCTTTATTTAGAGTCATGCTTTGTAGTTTATATTACAAAAGAAATGTGTACATAAGCCAATGAGGGTATGTGAAATGGGCTTTCACTCAACTTTGAAAATGTATTTCAAAGTATTTCTTTATTGTATTAGTTACGTTTAATTTATTTGTTGTAATAGTATCTTGATAGTTTGCTGCTATGCCTTCCAATGCCTTATACAATATGCGTAAATACTTTTTTTGTGATCTGTTGAATAGAGAGCAGTGTTAAATACATGAATGTGGTAAACCAGTTTGTGTTTGAAACTACATTCCTGACATAATGATTCACAATCAACTTAAGCCTCTGCCAAATATTAGATTTTCTATTATTTGTAATTGCCAGAATATAAAATAAATCCTTACATAGTGACTGGAATAGGTAATATACTAAATACATCCAATCTGAATGTATTTTAACCAAAGAAAATTATATCCAAAAGCATTGAACAATTCTAAATAAATACAGACATTTGTAACAAGTACAAATGTTATTTGAACATTGTTGTGTTCCAATTAAATGGAACACAACAGTAATGACCACATGCCTTGTAGTTATATAGACATTTTACATAGCATCCTAACTCTTTAGATTGATGGAATCTAAGAGGGAAAATAAATAATTCTGATACAAATGTTGATGTTTTTGTCTTGATTTAATTTTGTTTTACAATGCATGCATTTGCTGCCCCTGTGCTACCTGTATTTGTTGAGCATAATATTGTATTTAAGATAGATTATTTATGGTTCTGTTGAGTAAAACATGGCTACGTTACAACTA
The DNA here is from genome assembly GCF_963921795.1 of Nannobrachium achirus. NCBI lineage: Eukaryota > Metazoa > Chordata > Actinopteri > Myctophiformes > Myctophidae > Nannobrachium > Nannobrachium achirus. Next base: position 58,760,385 of record NC_137815.1, on the reverse strand, counting down.
GCTAGCACCATTTATCAACATAATGTACAATAAAGAGACATTCTCCATTACCATTTAAGTCAGTGATGTAATGTATAAAACCAAGCAAAACAGTGTACCTTTTCTAACTATTTAAGGAATGTGACGGTTCATAACCATCCTATTATCCCAATCCAGCGGTTATCATGTCTAGATGTGTCAGTGTGAAAGTCCTCTCCTCAGCTTCCTTCTGAGCACTGTGGACCACCTTGCAGCTGAACTGAGAGCCCTGGTCCTCCCTGTTTGGGATCACCTTTAGGAAGCTCCACATGGTATACAAGCCATTGATGTTGAGACTGGGAGGCGTATTGAAGGCACTTGTGAGAATCTCTCCATTCTTGGACCAAGTAATGGAAACATCTTCGGGACAGAAGTCTTTGACGCAGAGGTTGAGTGTGCACTCTTCACCCAGAAGAGGGCATGAGGGCTCGCAGTTGACAAACATCACATTTGGAGGATTTCCTGTTAAAAACAGATGTGAGCCACATCGTAGATGCCAACTATTAGAAATAGTAGATTTACTGAAACTGGTTTGACCACATGTGTTCAGTCTCTGATGAGGCTTTGCTCATACAAAACATGCAAGTAATTACAATTTAGGCATTTAGCAGACACACTAATCCAGAGATACGTATAATCAATAAATGTTATGATTAGCATGAATCACCATGAACCACCAACTGAGTAAATGTTCAAGGAATTAAGAGTGTTAAGAAAACAAGATACATGTGCAAAAAGTAACTAGGATAGCAAGTAGGATACCTGGCATCTGTAAATAACGGCTCTACTATCTACAAGTAGTTAAACAGCACACTTCGTTTACCTAAATAACATAAGTACAGAAGTATCTAGCTGGAAAATACCGTGGGTGTTGATATGATACCAAGAATCTTTGTATCCTGGTTCGGGGAAACTGGAGTGATACACACGACAACTGTAGACAGCCATCTCATCCTCTCTAGCCATTACCATCTGGATCTTACTCCACACACTGTAGAGGCCCTCATGGTCTGAGAAAGGCCCAAAGTTAGTGACGGTGCAAACGTGCTCCCCGTCATTCCTGGACCACTCCAGGCGAATGTCCTCCGGGTAAAATTTCTCCACCCGAGTGCACAGTACCAGCAGCCTCTCCACCCTAGGGATTTGCGGGATGCTGGAGATATGTAGAAACTCTGGGGCCACTGGAGTAGAGAGTGTGAATGGGATCAAATTAAATAAACTCTAACTTCATTATCATATTACCTTTTTGTAATTTTTGACAGTATAGATTTATGCATCTGGGTCCATCCGTTATTTCCCAACCGGCACCCGTGACGGACCGAATGATCAGAGCTTCATACAAAACAACTTCCTTTGAGGAAATGTTGAATCTGTTTTACCTTTTGTATTGACTGTGGTTTCTCTGGTGATGTTTTTGGCCCTGTGTTTCACCACACACCGGTATGTAGTTTGATCATCACTGACAGTCAGACAGACAGTCAGGATGGACACATGATCATGTCTACTATCTGACTGAAGGATCGCCTGGTCACTCAGATCCTCAATGACCAATACAGGATCTGATTCTGACTGGTTGTTTGGGACCAGGATGAAGTCTGCATTGGCTGCCACTTTGTACCATTTCACTTTGAGCTCTCTCAGTCGAACCCTTCTGATGGTACATTTAAGCTCTATTGGCACCTTGGTGTAGATGATGCTCGGTGTAATGATGTCAGAGACGCAGGGTGGACCTATGGAAGCAAGCATGACTGCCTTTGAGCACACTGAACACACATTATACAACTATACCTGCATTGTACAGTATGTATACACAGTAAAGTCACTGTTAATTTATCCATGTGTCACTCTGAAAATGTACAAATGTAACCAAATGGACTGAAAATACACACTGTTACAGTATGTTTAGTGTTATGTACCATGACATAGTACATTGATGCATGATCATGAAGTAGACACATGCTACTGTACCTGTACAGATAAGCCGTGTCCCACCGATAACAGAGAGAACCATCAGCAAACTAATGACACTGGTAACAGCTATCAGTGTAACAGCATTGTAATGCGGCTCCCTTGAAGCTGCAGGAGAAAGGTGATAGCATAACAACATGATAAAGATGATGACTATTATTGCAATTCACTGTCATTGAGAACAATTTGCTGGGAACAAAATTATGAAACCAAACCTTGTACTGTCAGCATAACACCTTTCCTGTAAAGCTCCCTGTAGGTTGTGTGTTTGATTTGGCAGAGGATGAGGATGTGGGTGTCTCTGCCCTCCACTACAGAAGAATGCACAGTGATGCTACTGCGAATGCTGTAGGTGCCATCTGGGTTAAGAACGGCCATTTCTGTGCAGACATGGGAGCTTGAGTTGGTGCCTGCAGGGACCGTCAGAGAGCCTCTCTGGATGTGCCATGTCACTTCAAGTTTCTCTGGGTAGAAATCTGTGACATCACACAACAGAGTCTTTTCCTCTCCCGCTGTTACTACAGCTTTTTCTTGGAGTGACACTGAAGGTCGGGCTGTGAACAAAAACAGTGCAGTCTATTTTGAATAAAAAGCAAGAGCAAATACTGTAAATATTTACATACTGTACTGCTATTTACACACACACACACACACACACACACACACACACACACACACACACACACACACACACACACACACACACACACACACACACACACACACACACACACACACACACACACACACACACACACACACACACACACACACACACACACACACACACACACACACACTCTCTCTCTCTCTCTCTAAAGTTCAGACAAAATTAAATTCTTAGTGTGCTGTACAAAATAGTTAAGACAAGAGCTAAGACAATTTTCAAGACTCAGTGAACTCAAAGATGAAACCGATTGTACAGCAAGATGGGCTGTCTGACAAAAGTAGATAGTAAGAAATGAATGTTTACCCAACACTTCCAGCTTAACGGTTTCTGTGTAGACCACCGGTGTTATGATTCTGCAGGTGTAAACACCTTCACCCCCCAGAGTCACATTACGCAGCTGGAGAGATGCGTTGCTTTGTAGCAGCCCCATTTGGTCCACCAGACAACCTTTACACTTTACATGTGCACTCTCATCCACAAAAGTGTACACTATGTGCTTGTCTGAGTGCTTATCAACCATGTTCCATTCAACCGTCAGAGTGCTCAACTTCACACGCTTGGACAATTTGTCAAACAGGCAGCTTAGAGTCACATCTGTCCCTGTTAAGACAGTTACTGTCCCCATAGTCTCAACCGGAGAACCTGCAGTGTAACAATAACAATACAAATATATTATTCTGTAGTGCTGTGCAATAGGCATTGCATGCGTTTCAATGGAAAAAGCATGTTTAACAGGATTTAATATACAGGGAATTTTTTTCTTTAAACCTTGATATTACAATGAAGACAGATGCAAACTAACCTAGCATTTTTCTTCTGCACAAATGTTATCAGCAGGCAGCTAATGAGGTCAAATAATGCAGTAACACCGGTGCTCTGACCTTTGCTCATTAATCCTATTCGCTAACAATTCTTTATAATAACGAATGATTGAATACACTTTTGTCATTCTTACCTTTTAAGTGCAAAAGAACAGCTATTACTTGTATTATAATTATGGTTTTCCGTTGTTCCATTGGAATTCTGGAATCAGTTTTTCAGTGCATGTTGAAGAGATTGTGAAAGTAAACTTTGACACACCTGTAGTGTCAACCACCTCATTCCACACAGCTTCAGGCTCATAATAAAACATCACGTGAGTGGAATGCTCCATTCAACACTAAGAGAAGAGAATAGGATATGACGCACATGCAAACTAAGCTAAAATACCAACAGCAACAGCAATCTTTTAAAATACATTCTACTTCATTTCATTTATTTCCAATTCATCCAATTATGCCTCATATCATGTGCTATTCCATTTTTGATTAATGAACAAATATACAGACAATCAATAGTGACAATGGTCAGTCATCAGATGCAGCATTTTATTGGGGTTGAGGGTTTGTCATGATAAAGATAATAGTAGTAGGGAATGGGATGGGACGATATGAAAATTTCATGTCACGATTATTGTGACCAAAGAAATTGTGATTTACGATATTATCGCGATAATAAAAATATCCACAATATCCATTATTCTGGGGCGGAACATTTGCCAAAAAATAGCAGATCTACAAGCTCGCAAGCTGTGAGCTTGTAGATAGGCTATTTTTTGGCAAAGAGATTTGGTAGAGGCTGAAAAAATAAAATAAATGGTACCGGATATGCAGCTCGTTAAATAAGGAAGATAATTATTTCACGATAAATTCCAATCTCCACGATACGATTATTGTGAGTATTTTTTATCGCGATAATAACGACTATCGTCCCATCCCTAAATAGTAGTAACATTAATAATAGTTTACTTAAAAGTAAAAAACAAGACACACGTGCATATCTTCTTGTATGGGCCTTTCTGTTTTGTATGGGCACACAGTATATGAGGGATGGAAAGTAACTTTAACTGGTGCTTGCATGATAATATGTAGGAGCATCAATGTAAGAAATACCCGACAGACACTCACTCAGACATTCGGAAAATTATATGTTTGATTATCATAAACAAAAATCACATTGATCTGTGACTGATGAAAAAAATAATTACAATTCATATACTATATATACAGTAGAACTATTAAACTCATGCCCATTTCTTTTTACAAAAAAAAAAAAAAAAAAAGAATAATGAAGATTTCAATGTATGTTCTCAGCCCACCATGGACCTTTTCCTCCCTCTCAACCTGACCTCGTCCAGTTTCTTGATGACAGCTGGGGACTTCTTGGACGAGGCTGTGTAGCTCTTCAGCAGCTTCTCAAACAGTGTCTCAGTGTTGGGATGGGTGCTCAGGAAGGCCTTCTCCAGCACATATAAATCCACCCCTTTGTCCTCCGGCAGGGCGGAGGTGTAACTCAGGCCAAAGTCAATGAGCACCAGGTCGATCCCTGGGTTCTCCTCCACACTGCTCCTCAGCAGCATGTTGGAGGTGGTGAGGTCTCCGTGGATGACGTCCTCATCGTGCATTTTGGCCAGGACCTGGCCAATCCTGTTGGCCAACTGCTCCAGGTCCTGCTCTGCTTGGGACTGGGGCTGTTGGCTGGAAGCTACGTGGTCTCTGACCGTCATGGACCCCACGATTTCCTCCAAGAATATACTGTGAGTGGTGTAGTCCACAAAGTAGACGACTGGTACAGGAATACCTGGGAATTAAGAGAAATGTAATGACGTTAAGCACTAATAAGCAGCCCTTTTAGCTCTGGAATGGCTGATATTCCATTGCATGTATAATGCGGTCATAGAACACTTATGCATTATGGTTGGGTATAACCTCCAAAACCAACATGGACTTGAAATGTCATTTTAATTGATGCAAGAAGACGTATATTGCACATATAAGTGCACAGTGGTGTAAAGTAACTAAGTACTTTTACTTAAGTACTGTACTTAAGTACAATTTTGAGTACAATTTCCAATACTTTTCTACTCCACTACATCTTGGATCCAAATATTGTACTTTTACTCCACTACATTTATTTGAAAACTTTAGTTACTAGTTATTTTGTAGATTTTGATCATTATTACAAAACCTCCAATAAAAACTTCATCCATATAAAATTCGGCCATTTGACAATAGCAGATCTACAAGCTCACAATGCCATGTGATGGACGCATTGTGAGCATGTAGATCTGCTATTTTCAAAGGATTTGTATACATTTGAAACTTGAAATGGGACATTGTGAATAGGCCTACTTTTACTTTTGGTACTTCAAGTACATTTTGATGCCAATACTTTTATACATTTTGAATTCCGGACTTTAACTTGTTAACATTGTATTTCTACAGTGCAGTAGGCCTATTGATACTTTTACAAAATTGTGACTAGGCTACTGTTAGTTTTTACACCACTGGTACAGAAAGACTATGGAATAGGGACTGAACGGCTTGACTTCAGTGTAGGCCTACCTGCTTTTCGGCACCTCAGTATGGAGCGCACCTCCTGCACAGTCCTGCGGTGTGTCAGCTTCTCGTCCAGAACGGCATGTCTGTACTTTTTGGGGAACCTTTCTTTAACAATGGTCGGCTTACCCAGAAATGTGCCCCGGTACACACGAGCCTCAGCTCCTTGTTTTAACAAATTTATTTGACTACGGAACTCGGGAAACTTCCCCTGAAAAGGAATATCACATGTCTGCTCCTGCATGGCCATGTTTGTGTTCTCTTCTCTACAAGTTCCTTGGTTCTCTCACCCGCGAGGAAGCTATTCGCAATCTAGTCTATGAAGGGAGCGCTCGTTTTATGGTTAGATACGCCAGCCAGTTACTGTCCACGACATTGCAAGCGGCGCGAAGGCCAGCGGACCTTGGTCCTGCTCTTCGCCCCCGAGCGCCCAGGCGCGAGTGGCCGCGAAGAGCGGGCCAGGGCCGCGCGGCCGGCGGAGCGCCGCGCGAGTTACGAAGCCGTGGTGAATGCAATCGTTATATTTATGCCCAGGCCGTAAGGCCTGGGCAAGCGCACGATAAACGCAACGTTTGGTGCACCTCGCGCGGTCCAAGTGACTACAACCGAGCGCTCCCTACGTCCGGTTCAGCCAATCACAGGGGGCTTGGGGGAGACCTGAACCAGACCGGAACAGGGACAGGCTTGCTTAACGGCCAGACCATAGAGTATATATAAAAGGGCCAGACGCCTCTCACCCATACATACTCCGGACGCTACTTGTTCCGATTACTGCCACTCACAGTTGTGGAGGAGAATTACACGTCAGTGCAAAGCAGTTGTATTTTATTTGCAAATATTTATGTAGACCGGTGTCCTGTCTGTGTATCACGGATCTACATCATATAACATCTAGACCTGGACTCCATATTTGGGCATGGCTAACACTGAACTCAAGCTAATATGATGGCCCCCATGCAGGGGCCACATGTGCAAATCTGTTTGGCAAAGTTTCTGTTGTGTCCAGTCTGACACATAGACTGTATGGTCTGACATCAATGCATTAATGCATCAATGCATTTTAATACAGGATGAACAACACATTGTAGTAAAGCACTAAACAATAAGATATAGAAGGGGGGTCCTAGAATCCTGCTTTCTTAATAATAGTTTTATTATTATACAGTTTAACATCTACAATGTGCTGAGCTAATTGTTGCCTTAAAATAAATATAGGCCTAGTTACTAGGGTTAGGGTTAGGCCTATTTATTTTATAAGAGGAACCTAAACATGTGTAGGCGATTTATGCTTTTCAGACTTGATCAAACCAATCTGATTCCAATCTGGATAGGCCAAAAATCTGATTTGGGGTTCCAGTGTGGGCCTATGTACCATCATTCAACTTAGGCTATTTTATGCCCATAATGACAGGTTATCTATCCACAGGTTTTGTAGCAAGTATGTGTAGCAAGCAATTGTACATACCATATTTTAGGTCATTCTAAAGATAGGCTATATTATGTTTTAATTGGCCCCCCATTTATCCTATGTATGCGAGATCAAGTTCTATGTAAAATAAATATGTGATGAAAAAGAATGTTGCCCACATTGACAGGTGTTCTCAATGATAGGTCTACTAATCAAGGCTTCCTTCTATTCGGGTCAAACTGAAAACAGTGTTACTGTCTATCAGTGGTATGTTATTGCTACCTTAAAAAGTAACATTACACAACTATTTATGTTAGGAAGGCTGCGTCACTGCGTGAAAAAGTTGTAAATGTCAGGTTCATCCTTGTCCTTTCATTCATTGCTTTCATTGGGTGTCTTGAGGAATGTGTCAGTGGGAATGTTGTCGGCCCCTGGCGTCAAACTTGGAAAACTTTACTGCAATTTGAGACGCTCTTTGCCACGTAGCTTCCAACTTCCTGACGGAACGAGCCAGGCAGCTCAAGTTGTGCACAAGAGCATCTTCGTCAAACGGCAGGATCCGGACAGGCCGGGATGTATGGTGAGTTTGCACTGAATTATTTATGTCGAATCCGTCTCAAAATCGTGCAATATATTTTCCATTGCAGTTAATTGACCTGCTGAGAGCCTGAGACCCAATAATACCACGACGATGGAGAAAATACTTCTTTTCGTGTCCTGTCTGCTGGTTCGAGACACTTAGATAATAGTTTGTTTTTTTTTGGTCTGGAATTACGTTGACTGTGCAGATACACATTTATTTTTTGACCAATGATAAAAGTGGCAGTGATGACTTATGACTATTATTCGGACAATCTGACAGTTCAACAAGAAAGGTAGCAGGAAATGCATATATAGGTTATTTTTCTTTCACTGGTTGAGGATTTATTTTATTATTACTATTTGTTTTACTATTAGACCATGGCCCCAAAGCCATACAGGCGATCATCATATCCTAACAATAACAAGAATTGAGAAAATATAGGCCAAATTCTTTTCACAATAGGCTATTATAGCCTATGTAACCTATAGGTAGCATATTTCTAGATCTTATCTATGTGTCTCTCTCTTATTCTTGATCGTGGAGAAGATATGGCGAATGTTTTTTTGTGTTACACACACATGTAGGCACTGAATGGTCTGAATTCATTCCAGTAAAGTGCTCATATTATTTCTGTTGCTATGCCTTAGGGTATTGCCTGCAAGTCACACAAGCTACAGACAATAGACTGAAGCTGAACTGAGTCAAGACCATGTGGTTGTAAATCACACCACTATATTAATCCTGCTGAAGATGGAACTGCTATATTTTGGAGTCACATTTCCATCATCGCATGATGACCAGCTGTGTATTTCCATAAAGTAAAAAAAGGTGATCTATGTTCTTCTGTAGTGACTGTGCTACACAAAGCAGTGGGTTTTGTTGAGCTGATCTGAAGTGGTCTCCCTAATGAAATCATGGCAATCAACAAGAGAGTTGTCATGGCTACTAGGGGCTGCAATGAGCTCTTGTGCTGCCTTGTTTAATCTGAGAGACAGCAGGACACAACACTGGGCATATCATGCAGATGGGATTATGTTTTATTCTGCTAATTTGTTTACAGGAAGTGTTTGGTAAGAACCCAGATTGGATGTCCATACTCTTGAAATGTGAATTGTTGGAAGAGGGACTATAATGCTGGGTAAGTTGTCTTAAATCCTACAAATAATCTTCCTATTTCTGTCCTGATTTAGGCCAGGGCCGATATTTGGCACTTGAAACAACTGTACCATGTTTATGCAAATCAAATTGATCAATCATTACCATCCATCTGCAGTTAAACAAATGTTTGATGTGAAGTTTGTGAACAATATACTTTTGGTTATAGAAAAGATATGAACACTGTTCTGGAGGGTAATGCTCGTGTTCTGTATAGGGTTTGTAGAGTTTTGCCAGTCTCGTTAGCATTTTGTCAATAGACATCTGCACAATTGCACATCAAAGACATATACCTAGGTCTGGGGAATAAAAAGTGGCAGACATTTGCAAAGGTGAAACAAGCATTCATTTAGATCAGATGGCCCTAAAATAATGAAGCAAAACCTTGTTATGTATATAAAAAAAAGAAAAGAAAACAATCATATATAAAATATATTCAGTTTTCAGTCATGATGTGATTTCTTTTCTTTTAAACTTCAAATCCTATCCTCTTCCCTAGGTTGCTCCGTCCTGTTACTCGCCAGTGTGGTGTCCACACTAGGTGGCACGGTCTTCGGCTATGAACTGGGTATCATCTCAGGCGCACTGCTCCAACTCCAGGCTGAGTTCAAGCTCTCGTGTGTCCAGCAAGAGGCTTTGGTCAGTGCCTTGCTGGTGGGATCCTTACTGGCTTCGGTGGTGGGTGGCTGCTTGATCGACCAGCATGGCAGAAGGAACTCTATTCTCCTCAGTAATGTGTTGATCTTGGCTGGAAGCTTGCTGCTGCTCAGAAGCTCTTACCTGACGATTGTGGTGGGCCGTATCATTGTGGGGTTCGCTATGTGCATATCCTCCATGGCCTGCTGTATCTTTGTGTCTGAGATGGTCACTGCCAAACGCCGGGGCATGTTAGTAACTCTGTATGAAGCTGGAATCACTGTGGGCATCCTGGCAGCTTATACAATGAACTATGTCCTCTCTGATACCAGTGGAGGCTGGAAGGTTATGTTTGGATTAGCCATAGTACCTACTTTGGTTCAGTTTGTGTCTATATTGTTTCTTCCATCCAGCAATGACGAAACCTCCAGCCATAGGGATTTTGGCCAGACTGAGAGAGGACTAATGAGCCTAAATGGAAATCAAGACTTGGACGATACAGAGCCCAGTGTCAACCGACTTGACAAAAATAAAGAGTACAACATTATGTACCTCTTCCAACGCAGAGACAACATGAGGACTCGAACTGTCATTGGGCTTGGACTGGTTATATTTCAGCAGTTCACAGGGCAGCCGAATGTTCTTTTCTATGCCTGCACCATCTTTCAGTCTGTGGGATTCCAGAGCAGTGCCTCAGCGGTATTGGCGTCTGTGGGCCTGGGGGCAGTGAAAGTGATTGCCACTGTGATCAGCATGATGTTAGCTGACCGGGTGGGCAGGAGACCTCTGCTCCTTGGCGGTTGCTCTGTGATGTCGGTATGCTTAATAACCATTGGACTTCTCAGCGGACGCGCTGTGCTCAACACAGAGAAACCCTGTGATTCTCAGGACTTAATCGGAAACGCAACCATGCCACATTTGATTCTTGACAATCACACTGTATTTGACAATGAGAGTCATATACTCTTTTATGGGAAAGAAATAAGGGAGGTAACGGACAATGGCATTAAACAAATTGGAGCTGCTAGCACTGACCTAGTAGTTGCTCTTCCGCCAGATGCCCATGGCCGAGTAGTAAATTGGATCATTCTCATCTGTATGATGGCTGTTGTCAGCGCCTTCTCCATTGGATTTGGACCAAGTGTGTATTGTACCTTAAAATTGCTCATGAATACAAATGGTTTATATAGATAACACATGGTCTATCTATTTACAAGTGGTTACTATAGTTTGCTTATTGCACTCATTTTTCTCAGTGAATGACTGGACCTTTTTGCCACAATATTTTTCTTTCACCAGTGACCTGGCTTGTGCTGAGTGAGATATTTCCTGCTGCTGTGAGGGGAAGAGCATTTGCATTTATCAACTGCTTTAACTGTGCTGCTAACCTCATAGTCACATTCTCTTTCTTGAATGTCATTGGTGAGTAGACAATGTCCTTTTTCTGTTCTCATCATACCATAATCCTTTCTTTTTGCACTAATATTGTGCCGGGATCTTTTGCTGTATATTACAAATAAACTGAATTTTGATCTTATTTCATGCAAAAAGTGGTCTATAATGTTCTAATGCACGTTATGTTCACAATTCACACACAGTGGAGTCAAAATGTAAGGCACAAACTTACTCATTGGGAGCAGTTAGGGTTTCATTGTCTTGCGCTGAACACTGACACCAAGCCAGGAATCGAACCAGTTCCCTATTTGTTACATTGCAGAATCAACTGATAAGTTGATAACTTCAAACAGTGACAGGTCAAATGACGTCAACTTTGTTTTTCCTCACAGATTCCATCGGCCTGTCAGGTACCTTCCTTCTGTATGGGCTGACTGCCTTGGTTGCCATCGTCTTCTTTTATTTTCTGCTCCCAGAGACCAAGGGCAAGTCCCTGGCAGAAATCAACAAGGAACTCAGTTTAAATAGGTAAGACTTTACATTGATTTCAATCTGCTACCACAGAAATCTATCTGGTTGTCCAACTGGTTGTTCATCTTCTGACTGACGCATCATGTATGTTTTCTTGTTTGCAGGATACACTCCAGTGAGGAATGCTGTGGTTTCATAAGCAGGAAAATCACATCTGTCAAGTACCAGAGAGTACACAGTCAGGCAAGCTGCTCAGGGCTATGACAGCCATGCCATTTACTCTGGCAGACAAATCCAGCCTCTGTGCCATATGCAGATTGGAATCTGTTTGTTTAAATAAGTCTGAACACAAACAAATCCAATTCTTACAAATCCGACTTGAGCCACATTCAGAGGTGGTTTCAAATGTGATTTCAGGAGATGCGCTTCAGTCTGAAAGAAGTTACCTCATCTAACCACCCCAAGTCTCAATCAAACTGTCCAAAACGTCACTTGCGTCATGGCGCCGACATCGTTGTCACAGTAACCAAAGCAGATATGTTTACGCAGGGCGGCTTTGGGTTGACGTCTGAACACACAAATCTGTGACAGATCCGATCTAGTCACTTGCAAAGGTCACTGTGCGAACAGTCGGGCCAAAAGATCAGATTTGAGAAATAAATCAGATTGACTGGATTTGACTGCAGTCTAAACATGCCATGGCCATAATGTACTGCACTGGAACACATGGAAGGTTTTACACAGTGCAGTTCATTTGTTTTCCTACACACTGATGTCTTAATATTGATTTAAAACTCTGCTAGTTTGCTTTGAAGTAAGTAACATTACAGCTGTCTGTAATGAAGGTGTGGCACTGTCGGATCAGAACCATGACATCAACGAGAAATCATCATCTTGCAAATTAAATTGGCATAATTATTTGCACATCATAAAGGATATTTATAACAGGTGCAATTGTAGAGAGATTACCAGTTAAACCGATACGTTGTTATAACTTTCAATTTGGGACAGCATCTGTCATTTTGTGTATAGCATATTTTATTTTTTTAATAAATGTGACGTTTTTTTCAAATGGGTTATTACATTATCGCTTTGTATTTGGCTCCAGAACAACTTGACTCTGACCTTACAAACAAGGCATATGAACTACTCAATAGAACCCAGATACAGTATACTATTACCAACATAATACATATGAACCTACATGGAGTGAAACATACCTATAACTGCTACTACGGGAGGTGGCTGGGGAGGGTGTTTGTTGACTGATCTGTTATTTGTGGTCGCAGGGAGAGATACTGATCATTTAAAAGTGAGTCAGTCTTTTAAATAGACTGCAATGTTATTCCATTAGGATTATGTACGTATATGATTGGAGGGAGTAAGCGTGAGAGAATGCTCCATTTGCTTTGTAGGACAGTTTTCTTGGCACTCTTAAATGGATTGCCTAGTGGTTAAATAACTGTTCATGCTTACGCCAACCTTGCACTTTATTTCTAAAGGTAAATTTCATTTCAAAATATGTACTGTTTTTTTCTTCATTTAATCTTTGTAGTTTTCTGAGCCTTGTACTGATCAGCAGAGGTTTATGGAGAGGCATTCCCCCTGTACATAATATCAGGGTTTAACCATGTTAATTCTAATCTTTTGATTCAATTATGATGTAAACCAGTTCAGGTCTACTTTTTTTTACAGCAAGTGATGTTCATAGCCATCATAAATATGTAGTTTAAGATTCTTGTGGCCCAGAATAAAAAAAAAAAGACCTAGCTATCAGAAATATGTAGTTAAAAAAAAAAAAAAAAAAAAAAAAAAAAGACCTAGATAAAACAGTCAAAATGTATTTGATAAATAAAACACGTGTTTATTTACACAAATATTTTCAAATACTAGGTCTTCTACATAAGGACATAAAAATATATACAGTGATGTAGGGACTCATACAACTCCATTATCTGGTCAATGTATACATGTATTGTGTTCTTTGCATCTTTGCATTTTCAGATTTCAAATGAAAAACAAAAGGATACATATGTACAGCAGGATCTAAAAGTCACAATGTCACCCTCTGGCACTAAAAGGTTTGCGAACAATTCAACCCTTCCAGTTAAATGCTTCTTTCAGTGTCCATTATAGCCAATTTGTGAATGAACACAACTTAACCATCAAACCCCATTTAAATAAAAGTTAAACCAGTGCCAACTGCATTTCAGTCCAATACAGGTTATTTCGGCAATATTGTGATACTAGAACAATTATTGTCAACCTGCATTTCAGCATCTCCATATGGAACTTTTTCCCACAAAAACAAAACTCAAGTTTGGTCAGTCTCCTCTTCCCAAGCGATTGAGTAAACTTTGGTTATGTCTTGAAGCAGTTCAAGGAAAGCAACTTGAAGCAGTTCGAGGAACTGGAAAGCAGCACGTTTGGGAAACCATTTCAAAAGAACCTGAATGGACAGCTTGTGAGATCAGATTACAACAGTATCAGTATTATCTTCAAACCATAAAAAAAAGAACCATATCTAGCAGTCCAAAGCATTTCAGTACAAAAAGAAAATATCCAGAAAACTGAACTGGGGAGTCGCATATCAAAAGACAACTGGTTTATCTGGTTTGGTAGAAAGGCAAGACAAAAATATTCAGGCGGAAGTGTTGAAGTGTTGTGATGAATGATAAGTGAGGGCTTCAGTATTCACATACACCTGGAGCACAGAACAGCACCAAACACTTCCAAAATGCTGTGGAGGTTGAGTCTTCCGTAAGGTGTCTTAGACTGGTTCAAATATGGAAATTGCTTAAGGAGTTCGTGACAGGTCTTGTGTTGATGATTACAATAGTAAACTATACACAGAATGTGCTCCTTTTGGTCCAAATGACTAAGATCTTACTTTCTGCCTTTGACCAAGTACCTTTTTTGACCAGTGTCTGTAATGTCAAACTAAAATATGAGACCTTGCACCAGTGGTGGATGAGACTCTTCCTCAGGTCAAACATACACACACACTCATTGTGTTTTATCACTACAGCTTGTAGGACTTCTCTTTTAAGGAATAACCTGTATATGTTAATTACACAGAACATTCATTTCAGGTCATGTTACCACGTTCATTCGAGGAGAAAGAGGAACAGAAACACGTTTCAGGCAACACTCCCCCCGCCCAAGGAGGTTGGCGTTCCTGGACCTGTGGAAATTAAAGTAGTCAGACTGAGACAGTTCGAGGTGGTGAGGACTGGCAGAGTGGCACCTGTTGGCTTCTCCCCTGGCTGAAGGTGGAGGTGTGGGAGATGAATAAGATGAGTGTTTTGCCATCACTGAGGTGCGGCAGCGGGCACAGGTGTGCTCAGGGCATTTGTGGCAGCAGAGAGGACGGGTGAGCCTGTGAGGGGACCCAGGGCAGTAGACGCTGGCAAGGCAGAGATGCCTGGAAGAAGCAAACAAGATGTTTCAGAGAACATGCTAGTTACCAACATGAGTGTTTCAAAGATCTCTCTAAGGTGCTGTAGTTTGATGTTGACAGGTGCCATTTTCTTAATTCATTTTTCAACGAGGGTTCATATTTTAGATTGTAATTAGCGAAAAGAAAAGATGAGTTAGTGGCCCCTAGTGCTGGGCTGCTCTTTAACATCCAAAATGGTCGAGCGACCGACTGACCCCGAGTCCCTGACCAAACCCCACGCCCTCAATAGCAAGGCGAAACAATCTCAGAGACTTCCATCTGGGATGTGGAGCCAAGCCACTACGTGTGCGTACTCACCAGTAATCATGTTGGCTGTGCTAACAGCTGTATTCCCACTGGGCAAGTTCGCTGACCCCGACATGCGAGACTGATCTTTCACAATGGGGACTGTGGGAACAACAACAACAAAACAGCAAATGGCATCTATTAGAACCATTGACATATTTCAATTTTCATAGTATCGGCATTGTGATATATGTAAAGCAACTTGCAGTCTCCTGGCTTACAGAAGTAAGGGTGATCCATGGCCTCACGGGCAGTCAGTCGTGCCTGGTGGTCATAACGCAGCAGCTTGTCCAGGAAGTCAAGAGCCTCTGGGCTCACCAGGTGCTGGTTCTCACTGTGAACAAAGCGCTCCCACCTCTTACGAGAATGTCTGGGGTGGGCAGAAGCAGGACAGCATTAGAAACACAGGGGCAAAGGACTCAGAGAGCTCAGAATGCAGTGCCAGAGAGGCAGAGAAGAGCTCCTCTACATTAGGCTAAAGTTTACATTACTGTAATATCAATCAGCCGACAAGTGTCTGTGAAAAATACATGAACGTCAATTTACAGTACTGTAGTGTTGGCATATGTTTAGCAAAAAACACCTACCTTCCTAGGATGTCATTGAAGCGAGGTTCTAGTTCAATGTTGTACTTGTCAATGTAGTCATACAGGTCTTCAGTCCCAAGTACCTTGGCTATTCTCACCAACTACAAGAGGAAATGCAGTATTTACCATACAGGGGCTTGCTGGTCTGAAGGTACCAGGAGTGGCTATGTTTTGTTTTCATTATATTATGCCAGTTCTATATGTCAACAATGCAAAGTAACGTGTCATGTGCTCGATTCTGTTGCACCTGTGAGTTTGGGGACAGCATTTTTACCTGGTCATAATTGTCGTGACCGTGGAAGAAAGGCTCCTTCCTAAAGATCATGCTAGCAAGCATGCAGCCCAAGCTCCACATGTCAAGACTGTAGTCATACATCTGAAACAAATGCACAGTTCAATTAACACTTCAAAAGGGCAGTTCGTGAATGTCAACCGCTGGTGGTGCTTGATGAGTGTCATACCTGATAGTCCACCAAGAGCTCTGGGCCTTTGAAGTAGCGCGACGCCACTCTGACGTTGTATTCCTGTCCTGGGTGGTAGAACTCGGCCAGACCCCAGTCAATAAGGCGTAGCTGCACAAACATATGGTAAGTAGTTAACAAACAGACACCATCACTGTCTGCCCGTTTCATTCAAACACTTGCACAAGCTCCATAGAATGTCAAATAGCACCCGATCCCCAGTGGTTAACCCATTTAGACCTGGAAATATGTGAAAGTCTGTCATTTTAGTTGTTACTATACATCATTGCTGTCAGGCAAAAACCTCTTACTGTATCTCCATATTCTGTTGTTTTTTTTTTCGTAAATGAATGGCCTACTTGATCATACTACAGCGTCACAATGGCATCAAAAGTATTTTCCATTGGCCTCCATATGCAAAATGCATACATGTTGGGTCTGTAAAGATTTAAATTAAGTAATAAAAAGGCTGTTTTCGAAAGGTCAATTATATGCCTCCCATTATTGAAGAATATATTTTGAGTCTTGGCCATTGCCAAAAAAAAAGAAAAAAGACAAAATGCTTGTCACTCAAGTACTGCTCGTAAACCCTCACCTTGCGGTGTTCATGATCAATCATCACATTATGTGGCTTTACGTCCCTGTGCATGATTCCCATGCTGTGGCAGTAATCCAGGGCCTACAGAATACAAAACAAAATGATTCCCGTTAGCAAGACTCGACATTTGAAAAGCAGGTGTTTAAATGTATTCAAGGGGATCAAAAACAACCGACACTTCAGATATCCATATATTATTATACTGGCTCACCTTGAGAATCTCATACATGTAGAATCGGATGTCATAGTCGGTAAGGGTCTGATACAGTTGCTGGAAAATAAAACAAATTGCATTAGCATTTCTACAGCCATATAAACTATAGACTGACAGCATCATCCACTTTGATTTAAATTTGCCATAACGTTTGTAGTTGGTATAGTTTAGGGTGACCATATTTTCAGCCACTCAAACCGGGACGCGAAACATTGTTGCTTAAAACCGGGACCCTAAAAGCAATACGCATGTTATCGCGCACGCGCGCGCCCATTCTCTAACGTTCGTGCACGCGCACTCACGCACCGCAGGGTTGCAAACAGGCAGTGAGTGATTGACAAACAGATCAGCGTTGAATTCAGACACGCAATAAATGTGTTCATGTTTTCTGATTGGTTAGGTGGGCATGTTTTCATGAAAAGAACATGATAAATGTCTATGCAAACACTGAAAACAGCTACTATTATTTTAATTCTGGCGAAAACCGGGACAATCTTGCAGTGAATGTTGAAAACCGGGACACAGTGTTTTAGAGATATTTGTCGGGACACTGGGAGACGCAGCTTGAAAACAGGACTGTCCCGGGTAAACTGGGACGTCTGGTCACCCTAGTATAGTTTCAATATTACACCGTTTTTGATATTACACCGTTTTGATATTACACCGTTTAGACTGATCTTAGGTTCTTGGTTTACCTATGATCCTAGATTACTGAGGCACTGTCTATGCATTTGTGTATGAGTTTACCTTACTTACTGTAAATTGCTCTGGATTAACCCATTAACACTAATAGTGCCTCTTAATCTGAAGGTTGCTTGGTGCCTCGGTGCCACGCCGTTTCCTCCATAGGCCGCCGCTATTATTTTTGAAGGGCTGGAAGGGGGTTGTTTTTGTTTTTTTGGATTATCACTTGACGGCAACGATTACGTCATCTAGTCACATGACAGTGTGAGCCCAGAAGAGAACATGGCTGCGCCCAGCGTTTGTGTACAGTACTGGAGAGTGGAGACCATCCTTTGTATAAGAATGTCCCTTTTGGAGAAAATGAGGTCTCTTTATGGGCCTCTCAATGGATTTACTATGGAGGACGTTAACTTCGCGTGCACGCCCGACGTGCGTTGTAAACAAATCGCGGACATTACCGATGCGGGCGGGACCGGAGCGACGTACAGTAAGTAATAATATCTTTACTGTATATACAGTAAGATTGACAGTCCTCACCGTCAACGGCGCCATGGTATTAACCCTTTCAATGACGGTGAGTGCCGTCAACAGCAGCAGAACAGTTAATACCAGGAAAGCATCTGTCATTTTAGATTTAAACTAAAAGCATTATTTTATACTTTGGCTATTCAAAAATGGCAGATCTACAGGCTTGTCTGCCATAACGTCTGGCTTTGTGTGTAGGCCCCCATGTTCGTATGAGCACGGAATGTCCATATGAGCACAGAACTCCATGTATGGAGATAAATAACGTCACGGACAGAACAGCCCATACAAGGAGATATGCAGTCTGTCCTATTCGATACCATGCCAAGTGAGCACCGCTCACTGTACACAGTACTGTTTTAGAGGATATTTGTGGAACTGGTCTCGTAATGGGTTAAGAGTGTCGGCCAAATGCCAAAATTGGAAATTGAATAAGAATGGAACAAGAACATGGTTGACATTCACTTGAGTACTGCTACTTTTATATACCTCAATCATACACACACATTGTGGAAAACATTGAGTGTATGCCAAGAAAGGAGGTTTCAGTTGGTTAGGGTAACACCATTACTGCAATAATGGTTTTAGAACATGTGGGTCCTACCTTGAAGTCTGTGTTGTTAACATGCTCAAAGACCAGGGCGGGCGTTCGAGACTGAAAGAGAAAATGTGTTTTGCATGTCAAGTGCATCCAATTTCAAGGAATTCCTACTAGAGTTCTCAAATTCTGCCCGAACCCGACCATACCCGAATTGATATTTAGGGTAGGGCCTAAAATGTATGCTGATTTTTTATTTTATTACTATTAAGGCATGTTTTCATTGCAGTTCCGGAATTTTCCCGGCAAAATAAATATTAATTATAAAAAAAAAAAAAAAAAAAAAAAAAAAAAATTAATTATAATTAGCATAACTTGCCGGGAGTTTAGTTTTTTGGGTGTTTTCACATGCCCTCATCGGCAGCAAAAATACTGGTATCGCTCGTTTTCACCAAGCCATTGTGACGGGATCAAAACCAGTGTTGCCAGATTTTGCAAGAGAAATAAGCAACCAGGTGTACAAAAATAAGCCCCAAAAAGTGATATTATCTAGCCACACGAGCACTTTAAAACTATACGCATCGCCGCATTAGCTACTTGAAAATTGCCAATCTACAAGCTCACAGCAAATAAACCGCAACCAGCCACTATCAATACATACAAGCAACTTTATGGAAATCAAGCCCAGAGTCGCTTATAATTAGCAGACATGGCAACACACGGACTGCAAAAAACAGTCTCCGCAGTTCGGTTTGGTGCGTCTCTTCTCTCACCCTGAACGCTACAAATGGATTTAACAAAATATTCTTCATGCAACGACACAAGGTTCAGAAAGGATCGCTCATGCGTTATGCAACCTGTTGGGGGAAATCTCGCTCTTAACAGCGAAACGCTCCCCCCATGCACTTGTGGCTTGTGGGCTTGTAGATTTAGCTTTTTTTTCACGCGTCACTGTAAACGATGGATGACCATGCAGACTCGATGCTCGCTGCTCTGTAAAACACTTTTAATCATGCAACGAGGAGAAACTATTAACTAATAATGCAGCTCTTTGAGTTGGTTAAGATTCCAGCTTTCATCATTACGAGCGCATTGCATCCCGTTCAGAAAGGATCGCTGCATGATGCAAGTGTTGCACTTGTGGGCTTGTAGATTATTAGCTGTGTTTTTTTTTCACGCGACACCATAAACGATGGATGACCAGAGAACGAAAGAAATAGACTTCTGCTGTGTTTGTCAATGCGATTCTAGCCTAAATAATTAATCCCCTATTCAAGGTGAAGCTGTAGACCTACTTTATTTCTATATATTCCTTTACATTCAGGTCGTTTTCAATCCCAGATACAATGTTTTAAACTGTTAACTGGCTCCCTTCATGCACCTGGTTGTCAAAAAAACGGCAAATTCACGGCATGCGTTTTCACTGGAGGGAAATTTGTATTGTCACGGTACTTTAGGTAAAAATTACTAGGTATTTTCCCGTCAAATTTCGGCCCCCAAAACTGCCGGGACACAAAATAAGTGGCCGTTTTCACATGGCGTGAATTTCAAAATTGCCGTCATTTTTGAAAAAACTCCCAGAAGTTTTGCTCAGTGAAAACGGGGCTTTGCTCTGTGATAAGAGTTCTCAAATTCTTCCCAAAACCGACCATGCCCGATGTTTTCGGGCCGGGTAGGGCCTAAAATGTATGCTTGCTAGTAGGGCCAGGCCGGGCCTAGGGCCGCCCAGTTAGGGCCGGGCCTTCATTTTTAGGCCCGTTGAGAACTCTAAATTCCTACTGCCCACCAGAGCTGGCAAAAGTAATGTTAAACTGAAAAAGCCACGGAATAAATGGGTCTATTGCACTAATTCATAATGCAAATATATTTTTTTAAATAAGGGAGCTTGCTATCTACAAGCAGATAAGAAGACAACTTTGTACACAGGAGACACTGGTATTTAACTAGCAGCTAGCTACAGCTTTAGGTACTTACATACACATATTTCCAAAGCCCAAGTGAACCCCATAAGCTTGCACAGTTGTTGAGCTCCCCATGCTATTGGTATAGTAGTTTTTTGAGGAGATCAAGCAATTTGAAGGATATTTAATGTCATTAGAAAGTACCAGCCATCTTAACATGAAAAAACAAAAATGCATGCTTGAATTACAGTGCCTGACAAAGTAAAATCTGACCAGTCATTTCCACTCATGTACACAAAGCATCAATCATGTGTGTTGTTGATCAAGTATACGTACTACAGGGTCTTTAACTATATCAATCAGGGAGATGATGTTGGGTCCTCCACGCAGGTTCTCCAAAATCTTGATCTCACGCTTTATTTTCTTTTTCTTCACTGGCTGATTTGGTAACAAGAAACAAGAAACAATTAGTTTGACAAGTTGGAAGGCAACCAAGTCTTAGAAATCACATGTACACTTTTTTTACAACCTTTTCCTAACATGTACAGTATCAGTCCTCATTTAAGCTCACTCCAAGATGGTGCCATTTCTGTCTACTCACTGTGCGTCTCACAGGTTGACTGTGGACAGCTTGAAATTAGGAATGGGCGATATGGCAAAAACATTATCACGATTTAGGTTTTTAGGATTATTATTATTTTATTATGATTACAATAAGATATGATGATTCATTATATTTATACAACTATATAATCGATTAATGATCGGACAAATTGAAAAAAATATTTGCAAGTGAGTATTGCAACTTTAGGACTACTGCTGATCAACTATTTGGAGCAGACTCATTTTCAACGGTTTCATTTCTCAAAACTGTATCACGATCTATACAATCTCTCTTGTATATCGCACACCACTACTCGAAAATGTACCTGCTAATGACATAATTGGCAGGAATTCTTCGAACATTAGCATGCTAAAATGGTAGCCATAGTCTGCCTCTTTGACACGGTTCAATTAGAGAGAAATGGTACTGTCCTTTAGTGAGCAATGAGCATTAGTGAGGAGGACAAACATACAGCATGGAGATATGTTTGAAGAAAGGTTTAAGTGTTCCTTTAAGACCCATCTCACTGTGTAGTAATTACCTTAAGTATCTTCACCACCACCTTCTCATTGTTGGTAATGTTGATCGCCTCAAAGACCTCACTGTATTTGCCACGCCCCAGCTTCCTAACCAATTGAAAGTCATCCTGATTTCTGTTTAAAAAAAGGAACCAAATATTAGTTGGACACAGTGTTTGAGCGGCATCTACTATGTAAATCTCTATGAGTCCTTTTGGGACCCATCAAAATGTGTTAATTTCACTATAATTTCAACCACTTTAACTATATTATATTCTTTTAGATGGGGGTCTGCCAGTAGTCTGGCTCCAGTCCATGGACCCCACCCACTCAGTGAGTGGACTGTGTGAAGCCAAATAAATGTCATTTTGAGGTCCTTGACATGTAAAGGTTTGAGAACAACTGATGTACGGTACATACCCCCATTCAACCACATGGGACTCGTAGTCCCAGTACTCCCTGGGCCTGTGTGTGTTGACCTCGGTGTATACGCGGGCCCGGCTCGGCACGGGTCCTGACATGTCCGACAGCTTGGCAGAGGTGGTGGGGACCCGCTGACGCCAACCAAGGATGAGTGAGAGATGGGGAGGGAGGGCAAGGATGACAGGTTGGGGGGGGGACGTTTTGTGTTGTTGTTCCAAATAGGGCAGGGGGTTTGGGGGGGAGGGGGCTATGGCTGTGGGCAAGGGGGGGTGGGGCCACCAGGGGCACCTTTGGACAGCTGACAAAACAGAGACAAGAACAAAGTTAGACATACATAACTACAAATTGGCTTTGAAAAAAAAAAATCATGGAAACAGTCCTATTCCATGCTAGCCATAGGGCAGGGGTCAGCAACCCGTGGCTCTAGAGCCGCATGCGGCTCTTTAGCGCCACCCTAGTGGCTCCCTGGAGCTTTCTCAAAAATGTATGAAAATGAAAAAAAGATGGGGGGAATTTTTGTTTTTTGTTTTAACGATTTTTTTATCGTCACTGACGGGCAGAAACCTTGGTATCTCCAATTTTCAAATTTGTATGTTTTTTTTTTTTTTTTTTCGCAAAGTAAAGCCCTGCTTCATCATACAAGACTGACGCACAAAAGTAGTGAAAACAGCCGATCTACAAGCACACAACGCCTCGCGATGCGAGGCGTTGTGTGCTTGTAGATCGGCTGTTTTCACTAGTTTAGTTCATTTTTTAAATGATAAATACAAAACAAAGTTTTGGACATACAAGGTTTCCACCCGACAACGACAATATATAAGGCTTTTATAATTTTGTGCGGCTCCAGACAGACTTGCTTTGGTTTTTTTGGGTCCAATATGGCTCTTTCAACATTTTGGGTTGCCGACCCCTGCCATAGGGCATACAATGTGGCACCGACTACACCGTATATATTTTAAATACATTATCGTTACGTGTCACGAAATCGGTAGAGGTATTTGATCCGAAATATTGTGATATTTGATTTTATACATGTCACCCAGCTCTAACAGAGTGGCAATTGTCTATACTTGCATGGTATGGGAAACACTTTTTTGCTGGCTAATTTACACTAGGTCACACGACCGTTTGGCTGCTAGAGCAACCACTGCATATTTTTGTTCCAAAGACATACCTCTGTGTGCTTCACACATCACATATCAGTGACATGCTGTTAAATGACAGGGGCAGAGCCTGGATTTATTCCTTATCCTTGACAAATAAAGACCCATGTGTTTATAGTTACAGTACATGGAATCATTTCTGATAGCTATTGCCATTTAACAATTTAAACACTAACTCCCCTATTCTTGGGCCAGACAAGGCATCACAGCGTGCTGCGAGTTTGTAAATCTTTGGCAAAGGCATTTGTTAAGAAAGTATCACCAAGTATTTTTATTTTAATCTTTGCTAGCAGAAAGAGAGCTGCTGCTAGATCCTTGCAGAAGGAAGGTTGGTTTTCACCCAAATTATCAGACTCAAGACATCATTCAATGCCAACTACCCTCAAAACAGCAAAGTTCAGGGAAATCAAATAGTGAAACATCAAGGACATTTACTACTGCATGCAGGTGTGAGGATGAGACGATAATCCTTATTAAAGTTTATCGTGATAAAAAAAAAAGAATAATCATATCTCAGATTTTAATTTATTGTTAAATTGTCCATACACTCAGTTGGCTCTGTATTGGGCAGCCCCCCCCCCCCCCCCCCCCCCCACCTACACCAAATCTCTTCGCCAAAAATAGCAGATCTACAGGCTCCTTACACATTGAGATCATCCCCCCAGAATATGGATGCTGGGATGCAAGAGCCCACAATAGGCCTGACATGAAATTGTCACGTCGCCTCCCATCCCTATGCATGTGACAATATGTATAACACAATAAAGAATTATCGTGTTAGTTTTGCCCGACAAAGACCTGAGTTTGAACATCATGTCTACATTTACATATCTCTTATTGTAGCATGGGTTCAGACTTCAGACCATCCTAATTCCACTAAGCAAGGACGTGTTGTGTTGTGTAGGCTTTAAAACTCGCATGTGACAATATGTATAACACAATAAAGAATTATCGTGTTAGTTTTGCCCGACAAAGACCTGAGTTTGAACATCATGTCTACATTT
This sequence comes from Nannobrachium achirus, assembly GCF_963921795.1. Lineage (NCBI taxonomy): Eukaryota > Metazoa > Chordata > Actinopteri > Myctophiformes > Myctophidae > Nannobrachium > Nannobrachium achirus. Next base: position 58,735,739 of record NC_137815.1, on the reverse strand, counting down.
ACATATCTCTTATTGTAGCATGGGTTCAGACTTCAGACCATCCTAATTCCACTAAGCAAGGACGTGTTGTGTTGTGTAGGCTTTAAAACTCTCATTTGCTAATCAGTGGTCTTCAGGAGGACCTTAGTTACAATTCAACTCCAATGTTACCAGAATAGGAACAGAGATGCCAGTCATTAGCCCGAATCTACGGTGTCTGTCCATGTCTATATGCTTGGCTGCTGGGGAATGATTTACTGTAAGGATGCAGGGGCACACTGCGTCAACAGCAAAGAATTACAGACGCCTGACTAATGTTCAAACAACTGTCTTGGCTAACCCAACTCAGCTTATAAGGTGATCTCTTGGGTGACTTCAGATATCTAATGAAGACAGTTATATCCTTCCTAAACACACCAATGAACCCATTATCGTTCTAGCTCAGTGGTTTTCAACCAGTGGTCCTTGAGGGGGTCCAGGTGGTTCCCAGCTAAATGATGAAGTTGGTAACCAAATGGACCCGACCCGTATATATCTTTAACTCTTGAGAGCGTAAAATTAAACCAAACGGACCCTTACCTCTCCTATCACACCAATACAGCAGCATGGAAGTGTGAACAAAATCGTTTTGGGGTCTGAGAGGCTCTCATTTGAGGATCTCATCAAATAGTGGTCCGTGGCTCAAAAGCCGAATACATATTGGACATTGATATGAAAAGTGTTGAAAACCACTGTTCTAGCTTATAACGACAGCTACTGACCAGTGACCAAGCCTGTGGTGGTGTAAAGAAAACAACGTTTAAATCATGTAAACAGTCCATACACAGTCTCTGATAGTTAGCGATTAGCGAATAAATACACTAATAAGCCAGTGGTAATGTGGACAACTTTAACAGCCATCGTTATGTCTTCCTTTTGATAAGCTGTAAGTGCGGCCCATGGCAGAAGCTAACGGCTAATGGCTCCCGTCGTACGACGGCTCAGCGCAGCGGAAACAGCAGATCTACAAGCTCACAACGCGTCTCGTGGCCGGCCCTTTGTGGGCTTGCAGATCGTCCGTTTTCGGCGCGCGGCACCGTCGTTCGACTAAAGTATGAATCGGCTAGATAATCAGCGCGAGCTAAAAAAGGATCAGATCACCGCTCGAGCCCGTCTGTCGCTGGTGCAAAGGCACAATTTCCGACGGGCACATAAGTGTCGACGTGAAACGCGACAAAAATAAAATAAATAAATGATAAATTATGAATTAATAAATGTTACGTTATAATATAACGTTAAATTAAGCCCAAGTTTGTCTTTGCGTTAGCTCGGAAGCTCTCACCCGATTTCCTTCCCTCCCTGGGCCCGAATGTTGCAATGTTCCACAGAGTGCAGACACGGTGGTGAAACGTCTACAGTGGGATTCTGCCGTGGTGGTGTATATTTACCTATATGATCGATTAAACGATCTAATTTGTTCCCGTGAAGCCGATTTTTTAAAAGCTTGGCGACTAGCCGCTTCCCTCCCCGCCTCGCCTCGCCTCGCCGGTGTGTGATTTCTGCTGTCTCAGAGACAATATGGCGGAGCGCGCTGGGACGGATGCCGTGGAGGGACAGCACGACGTCAACAGGTTCCCGAAGAACGTCAAAGAGGAAAGGTTGGTACGCTAACGCCACTCAGTATTACTACGTTTAGAATCATAATAAAAAAATGTATTGGGGTTTTAAACGAGACAATATAATATTTTATACACCGTTGTTGTCTGAGACTTTGAGTATGTCATTTTATTAGCCATAAAATGATAACGCTTGTAAAGAACGCTATAATTTTATATAAGCGTCAGTCGCACACAAACAACATAGTATTTAAACAGAATCTCAGATATGGATGATAGTAGCCCTAGGCTACATGTCCTTCCACAAGCCTTTAAAGGAGAGCAAATCCCTAGCCTCCTTCAAAATTGGTATGAAAAGTCACCTTCAGACAGCTGCTACCCGAGACTTGTAAATAGACTAAGCCCCCATGCTCCCCCCCTTTTTTCTTTCTTTTCTGCCTTTGTATTTGATGTTATGCTTTTGAAACTGATATTATCCTAGATAAAGTATGTTCTATCCGTCTGTCTTTCAATGAGATACTTAAAGTGTGGTTCCTGTGGAAATAAGCCTCGGCTTTCTAGGATCTCCTTTTAGTTGACCTTGTACCAGTGATTTGTACTGTCATGAAACTGTACTTTTTTCTATTGCAAACTTCTAATAAATTCTTCAATCAATCAATCAATCAATCCCTACAGTCTATGTGGTCCTTCCACTTAAGACACCTTCTGATCATCATATATTGGTGCAGGTGCAATGTTTGCCCAAATGTTGACGGTGAAACATGACTTCGTCCAAAAGGGGGCGATGTATGCAGTTCTATGGGATCATCCCATATATAGAAGAACTGTCTGCATACATCGCCCCCTTTTGGATCCCATTGGGATCCTACAATACAAAATCCACTTGGAGCTACCCCAGGTGGCCAACTATTGACAATTTGTCACAGTTCACTCTAATAATTATTCATTGTTGTGGGCTCGCTTCAGCTCATATTCTCCTCACTATTTATATATTATAGCATACCGGTATTAAAACTTTGGCACCCTACTAATCTTACATACTCTTACACCTCTCACCTATAGGGGGGTATCAGACTATCCGCCAAGAATACAGAGTTGCCAGTGCCGGCCGGGGTTTGAACCCATTACCACATTCTTCAGACTTCAGAATCAAGATATCTACCAACTGAGGTACCCAGACACTAGAACAAAACTACACTAACATTACAGTGATGTGAAAATAATTAAAGACACTTGACCCTTGCCCTCCACTCCTCAATGTGCCCCTGTTTAATAGCCCACAGTTTTAGTTATCATTGCTATATAGAATGTTTGTTCAGTAATATATGTATATTACACACACACACACACACACACACACACACACACACACACACACACACACACACACACAGTCGCAACATTTCCCCCCGAAAGCTTCACATCCACCTTCTCACTGGAAGTCTGGAACCTGGAGGTACGCAACCCATAGCATAGACAGCATCCCACACCCATCCCCTCCACCTCGTCCCCTGCACTACCATCAGCTATGCAGGCAGTTGTGTAACTGATGACAATCGAGCAATAAGAATCGAGGCAGACACCCATAGAGTTCGGAGTCAGAGTGGACAGGGTCTCACAGCACACATGTGCTCCTACTGAATCCACATTTTACACACATATTGTTCAATGCTCTGCCTATTTTTGAACGGTGCTAACCGCTCCTACATCTGGTAGCTTAGCAGTAGACTAGAGGCCCTTAGATTTTGAGATACCCCTACCCAAGTTAGAACTAAACACAACCATGTTTATGAGCGGTGCTCCTGGAATAGGAGCTATAGCTCCTACATCTGGCTTTATCCGGTCAAAGCCCAATGGGAAGACACATTCAAAAATGTAAAGTAAATTGAAGCGCTGCCATCAATTTCTGGCCTACATCCTAGCACAAATGGCTCAAAGTTTGTTGTCTGTCCGAAAACCCGGGGGAAAAACATGTTAAAAAATGTTTTACGCCAGGGTCCCATTGGCCAAGCTTTGCAGGACACGTTGTGATTGGCTAGTCTGAGTGGGACGCTTGATGAAATTAACACATAAATAGCACCCCTCACTTCACGCTTCAGGTGTAAGAAAGTAACCGGGCTCTGTCCGTGCCTACGCTCACACATAACACAGACAGAGACGCAAAGCACTACCTGAGACTGAAAATGTTCTTGCCTTTTATGTAGCTACAACATTTTTATTATGATAGCATGTCCTCTTTTATACTTTGTTTGGTAAGACAATGACATAACTTTAATGAAGAAGACATCCTGTGAGCTTTGTGTATACCATTACACATTAAAAGAGTCTGCTCATGGTGGCACTATTTTAGATTGGTAATCTTCAATTGTTCATTGGAAAACATAGCTTAAATGACATCATGATGTTTTGTTTGGAGTGGGACAGTTACTCGTGTCCAACACACAGCGGGCAGGTCAAAAAGGTTGGCGAAGGGCTGCATGTTTCTGTCAGCGAGACTATTCATTGTGCTCTTTGGGGCCTTGATTGAGGATATCCTCTAAACAATTGCTCCGAGTGTTGAAATTGGTTCAAAGATTCAGACGTATGGTCTTCCTCCCATCCATCCCACTTACTTACAGGAGTTTCTATAAACAATTGCATTTGCTGGCCATAAGCCCATGCCTTAACAACATAACAATCCATACATGATTTCCCCACTTTTCTTTGGTGTACCTTTGTTAATTTAATTTTGTGTGTATTCTTTGTCAGTGTGGAAGGTAATATGCACAGCATCTTCTCCATTTAATCCAATCTTAGATTGAGTGTCAAATTAACAGTACACATATTATTATTTGGTTTTTCCACAAGCAGTAACCCCTGTGAACCTGTACAGACACCTAGTCATACGGCTATCATTTGGCTGTGATGGATGATTCTGAGGAAGACAGACTCTTTCCTCCCAAAAGAGCTGTTTGCTCACTATACCGTTGGATTATTTTGCAGGCGGGGCAAGGGGGGCAGATTAGTTGCCTTTTCACCTCCGCATTAAGGACCCCCGCCCTGAGACTAAAAGTTCAGTACACGAGCAGGAGCCAAGTTGAGAGTAATCAGGGCCCTGCCCCGGTAGACTGACATTGTCTGTGCTAATGTCTCAGGGAATTCCACCGCTTCCTCCCTCCACACGCTGGGAGGGAAACGATAGTCCCGAGGGTGTCCGCTGCCGGGAGGAGTGTGTGTCAACAGCATCAACCATACAGTACACACACCCACACATTCACTCACTCACTTACACACACACACGCACACACACACGCACAATAGTGTGAGTCCTCCCACTGTCTGGCCCTGGTCAGGGCTGTTTGGCTGCTGCAGAGGAGTGGGTTGTTCCCTGTACTCCCTTTCCACCCATCAATGGAAAAGAATCATAAAAAATCGGAAGCAGGCTATCCAAGGCCTTGTCCCATGAAAGGGGCCGCAAGTGCGTGTCTGATGGCGATTATCCCCCTTGACAGGCAGGTTGGCCAGGAAGCTATAGGGTTGAATAAGAGGCGACGAGGGGGTGGAAGGTGTCTACCTTGTCAAGCGCTTGAGATACAGCACCATAAGGGTCTGTTTAGGGCTTCAAGTGTGGTGGATGGGAACTGTATCACAATCTTACCCCTTCCTATTTGCCCCATGGTATCCTCCACGTAATGTCTACCAGATGGGGCTGCGGGTTGGAAAAGCGTTGCTGACGACTTTGACACAATAATTTATGTTCAAATGGAACTTTATATTATCCTGTACAGGGATATCACTAACTTTTGTATGAAATCACACCAGTCAGAGGTGGTTGCCTTCTCACCGACCGACCTGGACATACAGTAATATTATTATATGAAAATATAATGACCGCCACAAAGTTTTGTAATATAATTTAGCTGTGTTATTTCTTTTGCACTGTCCTCATTTACTTAGCCTAATTCTTAGTTTGCCATGTTGCTTTCCCACCCAGGAATTAAAATTAGCACCAAAGCAGCAGTGGGGCCACCTGGGTCCCAGGCTGATGTCAAACCTGGCACTGACCCAGAGCCCCGGGCCCACAGGGAGGGCTTCAGCAGGGTCAGTCACTCAGCCCTTTTCCTTCCTGTTTCTCTATGACATCTTCCTGCCTGGGGGCCTCTGGGAGCCATTCAACGGGCTCCACCAGGCCCCCAGAGCTGCATGATAAGCTCACACAGCAGCTTCTAATTAGACTTTAGAACTGACAGGTGGAGAGACTGGAGGGCTGGGATGCTTTACGCAAGTGTACATTTGTGCTGCCCCAAAGGTGTGTGAGTACAGTAACTTATTTCCAGAGGGTGTATTTCTAAACAACCAGGGATTAAAGCTATAACAAATCTCACGATTGTTATTCCGTCCCACTCTGTGATTGTGTGAAAGAAGTTCTCCACACTTGCGCTGTTTCCTAAACAATTAGCACAAATTATGTAGACTTATGTTGTTTATAGGTATTATCATTCTAAACCTATATTCCTACTTCCTGCTATTTTATATACAGCCAACCAGTTGAAGGAATTGCAGATTGAGTCTTTAACCTTTGCTTTTATGAAATATTTAACACCATTAGGGTTTTATGGAACATGCTTCCGAACATGTATTCTATAGCTTGACCCATTATAAAATTCGAATCTTATTTTAATCTTATGAAAATGACTGAAATGAGTTGTGGCAACTGAGATCTTTAAGCCATGGATATCACTTCACAGGTGATTTACAATAGTTACCTAGTCTTCTAATAACTTTGTTGTTAACAACTCAAGCCCTGTTTAAAAAAAAGAGAAAAAAAAAGATCTGAACCCATTTATTTATTTTAGATATTTATGGTGGTTAAATATGTACCCTGAGTAATATCTGGATTTGCATAGCAAAAATGCAACATGTGAGGTTTGATTGGTGTTTCTCACAGTGTTCAGTTTTGTTAATGAATAGGCCCAGGAACCTAGAAAGGTATAAATCGTTACTCACTGCAATAAAAGACATGGAACATATACTCACGTAAAGTGACTTACACATATGCACAATGGCATACCTTCATTTACACTCTTTGTCACAAGTTCTATGGAAATACACACACACACACAAATGGGTGCGTTTATATGCACATTCAGAATGGCATTCAGAATGAACTTATTCTGAATAGAGCTTCATACCCAAACGTTTACATGGGACCTGAATACAAGTATCCCTCATTCCACTGTCGTTTACATGACCAAAGGATTCATTCGGAATAGAACTTTGGGCATACGCAAAGTAGGCCTACTTCAGGTCGGAGAGGGGGGGGGGGCAGTTCAGACAGCAGTTCATTCTGAATGGAGCGTTTATATGACAAATGTATCCCGACTGAAACGGCATAAACCACCTCTTCAGACCAGAATGAAAATTCATTCGGGTCAGACCGGAATGGCCATTCCTAAACGTTTATATGAGCATTTCTATTCTGAATGAGCAGTCATTCAGAATATAAGTGGAATACATCTGTGCATATAAACGCACCCATGTCTCCCATACTCGTGTACTCATGGTGTGATCTACTGCGTTGATTCATCAGCAGCTGTGTTTGCCTGGAAACAGGCTGCAAGGTGATATTAGCTGTGACTGATCAACACCACATGTGGATCACAGTTCAGGAGATTTACTACTTCAACTCAAGCCTTGCTAAAGATCACACTTGCACTTTCCAGATCAGTGATTCTCATCCTTTTCAAGTATTAGGCCATGGATGCCCATTTGTTATGATTTTAATTCTGGGACCCAAAATATACGATATAAAATGCTCTGTGAGAGTGTACAAATGGAATCAAATGGACCCCTAGGCATCCATTTGGTTCCATCTGAAAACTCTGAGGCCTGTAAGGGAACTTTTGGTTTCTATCAAACATTTATCTTCTAGGGACCCCCTGGCTAACCCTTCAAAGACCCCACATTGAGAACAAGTGTTCTAGATCCAGGCCTTGAATAGTCAAACATTTGAGAACACAGAAGTAGTGACAAATTGAGACGAAGCAATTGGAGGACCAGGGCATGATTATGAATGCAGAACAATGTGGATTAAGGGATCGAAAAGCAGTCGTTTTTCCACTGTGGATTAGTCTTATTGGAAATGGGCACAAACAATGTGGGGCAGTTTGCGATGATCCTCATCTCCCCTCATTTGTGTATTTCCTGTTTTTCCTATACCCTCGCCAGTGTTGATTCGAGTTTGCATGATTCATGCCTTCCTCGCTGGCACTCTCTTCAATGTACCATCCTGACAAGGCCTCTCTCTGTGGTCACTCAATGCTGCAGCAGGCCTTATTTTAGAAAGACCCTACTCAGGGCAAGATTGATTACTTCCTTTTTTGAGGCAGCTCGGCATGATTGCACTGAGAGCAAAATTAAGGCTGTATTGGAACTTCTATAAATATGCTGTTACAGTCAGAAGCTGCCAGTCATGGTTCTTGTTATGGACAGATGGCTTGCAATTGTACTTCTTGAAAAATGGATATAAGCTTTTTGTGACTATACTTTACTAGTGTTAAAAGCATAACACACTGGTAGTTCAATTCATCGAATGATGTGTAAACAATGCTTTGAGGAGAAAATATTCACTCTTGTGGGGTTTGCCGTATGTTATGTGCTAAGACAGGGGTTTTGTTTATGCTTGTTAAATAATTGTAAAATAATTTACTGGACCGTGAACCTGCAAAGTGGCAAGTTGTTAGTTGCAGAAAACAAACAAAGTGACATCACTGCCAAAACCACTGCAAATATTAGACAAATACTGTATGTCTAAGAAAAATAGATTTAATTTCAAAAGAGAATTCAAAATGTACTGAAAAATCAGCTGACTACAGTCTTCTTGTAAGATCATATTCCACCAGTGTCACTTGAGTGTTGTAGAAAGTACAGTACACTACAGCCTTCTCATGATGGGTGGAGTAGTCTTTTCTGTCCCACATTATTCCTGAAACTGGTCTCTTGTGACAGTCTGCTTCCAGAGGTGGGTGATGACACTGAACCAAGCTTCCCAAAAGCATCTTCTTCAAGATTGTCTTAGAACACTGTTTAAGATGCTTTTAGAAACTAAAGGCCGCTTGTGGGCCCGAGTGTTGCTTGGAGTGCTCCCTGAGGTCTGCTCTGCAGGGATTAGGTTAAACCTGAACAGCAGTGTCCTAGCAGACGTTTCATCGCCGGCTCATTCGCAGTGTGTTGCCTCCATGCATTTTCACACAGTCTCGCCTGTCTTTCACCTGTGAACAAAGCAGGAAATTGCATTAGTCGTTGCTGTCGCTCTTGATGAGAGAGTTATTCTTTTAAGTCTGTAGGAAATAACTTGGAACCAAAACACATTCACTTTTTGGTCATTACTTCTCCTATGAGGGTACAAATAATTTGTTGCAAATATATTTTTAGCAGCATATTTCAAAATAACAAGTTGCCCTTTAAAGGATTTCTCAGTAGACTGAATTATATAGTCCCTATAAATAAACAAAATCCCAAGAGAGTAATTGGGACGCTAAGATCATTTCCACTTCACTCAGATGCATGGAACATTATGTAGCTAGGCTATGTTCTGATTAACAGGATTATTTTTGATCGAGTTATTGGCTGCAGTCTTTTGACCAGAGTGTGTCCTCTGCAATGGATTACATTTTGTTTTCTTAATTTAAACCGTTGCTAAAATAGAAACGTGCAGGGCAAAACGTTACAAGTGGTTCTCAAACCTTTTGGCTCTTGTCTTGACCCAAAAGAGAAGTTAGACGTTTGCCTGGAGCTGGGACCCAAACTATTGTGAACATAGCAGATCTAGAGCTTGTAGTAGATCGGCTATTTTCACGAGATCTTAAACATTTGTTTTCTAATTTTATTTTATATTTTATTTCTTCATGAAAATACTGGGAAAAAAAATCTTTGAATTCGTTTTTAATTCATGATTATTATTTTGTTGTGCTTTTTGGGGGGGGGAATGTTTGCGAGCTATAGGCCTATTCATGACGAACGTTACATTACCCCTTTCCGTTGATTGCTGAGGCAGAACGTGCAGATAGTTCTCGGTTGCTTTCTCTCTCCCTCTCCCTGCGATGAGGAGCTGTACACTGCGCTCAGACAGGGCTGGCCGTCCTCGCGTCCGTCCCCGACGATGAGCACGTTGGCCAAGTGTGAGATGTAGCTGGAGGCCAGGCGCAGCGTCTCGATCTTGGACAGCTTTCTGTCCACCGGCTCCGTGGGAATGAGAGTCCTGAGAGCCGTGAAGGCGGTGTTGACGCTCTGGGTCCGGTCCCGCTCCCGTGCGTTGGCCGCGTTGCGCTGCTTCACCACCACGCCGACGCCCAGGACGCGGGACACCCGGCGGTACTTCTCGGCGCAGCATCCGTAGTTCTGGTCCGTGCTCCCGTCGCTCTCGCTCCGGTTCTCCTCGTCGTCGGACATCGCGTGCAGGTCAGCGGCGTAGGAGGAGAAGGGATGAGTGGCCAGCGGCCTCAGCATGGTAAAAGCCATGATTTAAGAAAAAGATACGGTTCACTTCAAAATTCAAATCACTTGCAACTTGCAAAAATCCGTTATATTGGCCTGTGTTGTAGTTGCATGTATGGTGGCGCGTAAAGGAGGTGACTGAAGCTAGAACGTGCACGAGAATTCACCGTGGAATAATAATGCAAGATTGTTTTGACACTTCTCCTCCATCGGACAATGGAGTGATGGTCAACAGCGTGTACGTGCGCGTAATTTTCCTGCAGGCAAGGCAAGCGCTCTTTATAGTCTACAGTAGCGCCCCAGTGAATGGGAGGGACCAATACGAATACAGGTCCACTCGCCAAATTTACCAAGGAATCCTCATCCATGGAAGCCAGTGTTTTGGAACCGGCTAGAAAAAGTTCACATCTTTAGAAATCCATCCCTCCAGCGCTTTAATAAACTGAAAATACATTTTCAGGTAGATGACACAATTTCTGCCAATCAGGAGACAGTAGGCTACCCATTTATCAGCTTCATTTTTATAGTGTTCCAGTTCCAATTTTGTCTGCTCACTTCTTTGTGTCAACACTTTTTACTTGTTTAATCTGTATCCTGATTGAGTTCTCTATCCTGATTAGATACAATTCACATCTCAACCTGAGAATCCATTTTCTGTTATAGAGCTGGAGAGACTTGGAGACTCCTGTTACTGAACAAACAAACAAACAGAAGAATATAGAGCTATTTAACACTTATTTTAATCAAAGAAACCACTTGCCCTACCTTTAATCAGATTTCAGTGATACACCTAGACAATAGATGCTTCTCTCTATAAACATTCCCTGTATAAAAAACAGAAACCAAAAATGCATGTCATAATCTTGTAATCGTGTCACATAGGATAGCCTACTCTGTCAGCTACCACTCTCACATGTTTTATTTTCAAGTCGGACCATTGCCACAAATCTCACAGTACAGTGCATATTTCATCAACTACAAATGCCAATTTACTGCCTATATACAAACAGCTTCTGCTGCTGAACCCCCCATATGTTTGTGCTGCTGCCATAAACAAATGGGCTCCCCTTACGGTTATTAGTGAAATTCCAGAGAAACATTTAATAGTATATTTCTCCATTTTCTAGAGTATTAAAAATATCTTCTTGTAGTCACTAGTCAGCTATACTGTATACAGTTCTAAGCTACTAAACTAAATGGTGGACATTGTGATGCCCCCCAACATATAGGTGTAATTGCGACCGTAGGTCGCATTTACTATCAAACCCTGCACAAAGTGTAAGTCCGTCCGTCAGTCCGTCAGTCAGTCTGTCTGTCACACCTCACACGTCACACTCTTGCCCTGCTCATATCTCCGCAACCGTTGCCCCGATCCATGCCAAATTTTGCACACACCTTCCTTACCTGCCAAACTACAACCTCCAAGGACCCCCGGAGCTCCAGGGACCCCCAGGTCCCTGGGGGACCCCCAGATGTAAAAAATGACCAAATGTGCTAAACTGACCAAATGACCACCCCCACGGGGCAGCTCACGGGGAATTCCCGGGGACCACCCACTCCTGGTGCTCCAGAACGGATGCAAAATCACGAAAATCACTACACAGTATGTCTACACTCATGTCATCAACATGGATCAGGAAGATTTTGGCAAAACACATTTTTGCCCTATTTGTGGAGATCAGTGACCTACGGTCGCTTATCTCCCGATTAGGGAGTGTTACTGGTCATTATTATATATGTCTGCCTGCCTACCATAATACTACTAGTAAGACGCCTCAGGGCGACAAGCGGCGAGGTCGCGTCATGTCTTGGCCGTCTGTCCAGTGATGTATATCGGACCAGTTACCCATATATGGAGATCTGCTGTGAGACCCCAAACATGCTTACTCAGTTATTCGTTATGTGAAAATCGTATGACGTCTATCACATCTGACATCATACAATCCCTTTTATGCCCATACATGGAGATCCCTGTCTGAACCAGCCACACAGATATGGGCTGTCTTCCTCCATATATGGGCATTCCCATATGAAGTCCTGTTAGATATGGGCTTAATATTGATGACATCAGGGATCTCCATTCATGGGCATAAAAGGGATTCTGTTAGAGTGGTTCCCAATGACATCACAACATGCAATCCATTTTATGCCCATACATCAGGGAAATCCCTGTCTGAACCAGCCACACCACTGTGATGTTACCTGTTTATGCCCATATATGGAGATCCCTGCTCTGAGGATCTGTGATGTCACCTGTGATGTCACCTGATGTGTCAGGGGAACCACAGTATCAGGCATTATCCCTGCTCGAGCCTGTGATGTCACAGGCTTACAGCCTACGGTCGCAATGAATCCAGACTACTAGGGTTTTGCAATATGGTGAAGAATACAGGCATTCCTATAAGAATAGAGGGTATGCTTATGCATAAAGTGAGTGTCAAAGTTAGTTTAACGTCGTTTAACGTGTAATGCAATCAGATAGGACTTTTCTGTTTGGATGAATGGGCTGTCAAGGCCAGAAAGTAGTTTTTTGCCACTCAGTAGGCGTTCCCACATAACCTCTGGGTATGAAACCTCCCACTGCTTCTCTCAGGAAGGGACCGCACACTCCAATGAAGATGGACAGGACTCACTTAATACTTCATATATTTTTTTTCTGCACAACACGTTTCGCAGTGTTGGCTTCGTCAGATGCTATGAGCAATTTGGACTGACAATTGTGTAACCTGTGTAACCTTCGGATTGTTTCATGATGTGTTTGAATGGGGCATCAAATGGTTGTTGTTTCATTATCTCCTCTTCTAGACTGAACTTTACAGATCATTCAAATACAGTTCACCCAATCCAGTCACCCCCACCCACTGGCCTCAGAAGGCCAATGTGATCAGTGGCATTGCTTGGTTTGTCTAATGGGTTAAGTGCTGTGTGTAAATAAACACTCAGCAGATGCGGGAGGTGATCAAGCCTGAACTTTCACTGTGGAAACCGAGCAAATGGCTTCCAGATTGACTGGCGCTGCTGTAGGGAGAGAGGGATCAGTGGAAGGAGAGAGAGAGAGGGAGTGTGTCATCAAAGGGATTGTTTTCACAAACACAGCCCCTTGACACATCAATACCAGTGCAGTGGCGGCCCCTGGCCCCTGGCTCAGCTGCACCAACAATGGCGACCTGAGCGGGACCTGGTTCCACTCATAAAGCAGGACACCATGGTGTTTTACTACACTCAGCCGGCCAGCAACACGACCCGGGCCGCGCTTTCTCTTCCCTAGCCACCATGGCCTCACAGTTTGGAACCGTAAATACTTTACCCTCCGCCCCCACTCCATCAACCTGAGGAATGCCATTAAAACCCTGTCGAGGTGATTAAAGAAATAATGAAGTGTGTAGTGGGCGGGACCTCCGTTAAGGTAGACGTAAGAGTGACACTACTGAGAGAAGTGGTCACATTTCAAACATTTGGAAGCCGGTATTAGAAAATCCCAAACTTTTAGGACGGTGTGATTTAACCACACAAGCCCTATACATTTCCCCCCAAAATAGCATATTAAGCTCACAATGCATCACATTGCATTGTGATGGGGGTGGGTGGCTTGGGTGAACCGTATCTACAAGTTGCATGAGATGATAAAAGTATAAGAGAAGCACATTTATGCACATTTCATTGGTATGACCATTCAAATATTTGAAATAGTTCTTAGATTGTTGTTTTTATATTTGTTTATATTTAAATATTTAGCCTATAATAACGTGCCCAAAATAGGGACATAAGATTGAAAGTGGTTAACTATAATAGAGAAAGGAAAAATAAGTACAAAGACTCGATCATAGAATCAGAAGCCAGATTAAATGAAGACAGAAAAGATGAGCAATTCTTCTGACATCAGGTAATATACCCCCACACACACAGGTGCGTCACAAGGGGGGGAGGGGGGAGTGGGACTGAGTTACTAGGGCCCAAGGTGGAGGGGTCTGGAATTATTTCATACTTTAGCTATTGAAAAATAGCAGATATACAAGCTCACAGCGTGGCACCGAGTGCCGTGCTGCGAGCTTGTAGATCTGCTATTTTTGAAAAGTCATGAAAATGTGTGCAAATCTTTGAATAAATGTATTTTTTAAGGGAACATTTTTAACTCAAATTTTGCTTCTGGGGGGGGTCCCTGGAACTAAATATTTTGAGATGGGGTTCCGTGGCCAAATACATATCATTTTGGGGGTCCTTCATGTGAAAACGTTTTAGCATCACTGACATAGAAACATTTTTTTCCAAAAACCCAAATATTCAAAGACATGCACAAATTTTCACAATTTTTCAAAAATAGCAGATCTACAAGCTCGCAGCGTGGCACTCGGTGCCAAGCTGTGAGCTTGTATATCTGCTATTTTTCAATAGTAGCACAAAATAATGCGTTCCCACTTCCCCCTATGAAGAACATGCACGGGGGGCCCACAGTGAATCCTTGTACCCAGGGCCCAGAATTTGGTGCGACGCCCCTGCACACACATTCCCCTCTCCCATGTGCCAAGTACTGAGTGATGAGCCCATGATGAGCACATGGCTAGTCAGCTATAACACTGCCCAGTTATCTCCTCTGAGGGGAGTGGGGACACTGCTGGGAGAGACTGCGGTCAGACATCTTGACTTACTGAGTCCATCAGAAACAGCTGCACCGCAGAAAGAACCTGGCCATAACAGTTATTCCTCACAGCCAGCTGCAGACCACTGCTGATGTTTGCGTGTGTGTGTGTGTGTGTGTGTGTGTGTGTGTGTGTGTGTGTGTGTGTGTGTGTGTGTGTGTGTGTGTGTGTGTGTGTGTGTGTGTGTGTGTGTGTGTGTGTGTGTGTGTGTGTGTGTGTGTGTGTGTGTGTGTGTGTGTGTGTGTGCATGCCTTCATGCTTTATAAGAGGGTGCACAGAGTGCAGAACCACAGGAATGAGAGGGGAGACAGAGATTGATTGGAGAATGTTTGGATAACGAGCAGCTTCATGTCAAGATTCTCCCTCAAACGCACAATGACTACATGGTTTGCACCCCCCACATCGCTCCTACAAATAGGCGCTACAATCAGTGGTGGACAGTAGCCCTACAGTACATTTACTTGAGTACAGTATTGTTTTGTCGTTGTTGTAAGCACATGACTTTCACTCCACTACTTTTCAAACTTAAATATTTTACTTTTGACTCTACTTAATTTTTAGGAAGGTACTCTTGGGACCCAAACTTACACACATATAATTATGAATTATCCACTTAAGCCCTATTTTAAATATAGTAAAAACTATTATAGAGGATCTAAGCAGATCTACAAGCTCACAATGGGTCGCACCGCAACACGTGAGTATATTTTATATTTTTGTGGAAATTTTCAAAATTTCAATACAGCAATGCATTTATATTAAAATGGAAATTTACTTTGCAATTTGTACCTTTGAATACTGAGTATTTACTTGTTCACCACTGATAATAACAGAGCTATTCATTTGCAGAGCAAAACTCTCTTTTTGTGAATTTATTAGTGCATAGCAGAATTGTGAGGTGGCTCCCAGTCCAGTAGCAGTAGTATTATCTGTCAGTTAACCCTGTGGTGTGACCTCAAGATAAGACTCAACCTACCTCCCCTCTTCTGTCTATCCTACACCCTAAACCCCACTCTCTCCCTCTCTTCTCGTTCCCTCCCAAAGACACTGATCGTTTTACACAGCTCTCGACAGCTTGAGTAATCAAGACAGGTGGGGCTGCCTGTGCGTAAAATTCAACAAATGGTCTCGACCACATTTTCCACTCTTTCACCTCTCATTTGAAGACTATATAAAATATATCTCAAACAAAACCTCCATTTAAAGGCATGAAATCTTCACTTCTTATAAAATGAGATCACTGTGTAAAGACTGTAATATAGGTCCCGAGTTGCAAATGTGAAAATCGCAGTTTCATAGGTGAACATTTTTCTCATGTTACACTCACAGCCGCCAAAGGTAACATCTTAGCTAAAATAAACAGCCTAGGGCTGTTTAATGGGAGATATCTAAAGCCACAGGTGCCTCTTGATCCTGGGGCCGGTGTCATCATCTCCCTCGAGGCCCCCAGACTGCCTGAAGTCAGCTTTGCTACTCTGATCCAGGAAGTCTCCTCACACGCGACAATTCTTGTGAAGAAGCCCACGGCAGACTTTAATGTCCAAGGCAGGTCTGGAAGGTCCTTTGGCCCATGTTTGACTGCTTCCTCCAGTGTCACCTGGGGCTACAGCGTCCTTGGTTCTCCTCCAAGCTTTCCATGGGTCAACAAAGTTTATCAGACAGGAGGAATCTACAATTTGGCAATAAAAACATGTCTCTCATGATGCTATTTCCCTGGTTTTAGATTTGATACAAGAGGCTATAAAATCACCCAATATGCTTTTTTTGTTTGCATTGATGACTGGCAAGCAGTGTGGACATGGAATTACGTTGTTCTCCTTTGTTCATTGTGGAAGTTTTCTGTCTGTCTTGTTTGTTTGTGGCTATATCCTTTTCAAAAGGTTGTGTGCGCGCGTGTGCATATGTACTATGTACGTGCATGCATTGTGTGTGTGTGTGTGTGTGTGTGTGTGTGTGTGTGTGTGTGTACACACATGCATCTGTATTCTTAATGGCTGTCATTGTGTCTGAAAATAGTGATCTCCACTCTCCTGTCCACCGAGACACATAGTTGTGTTTCCCTTGGGGGGCTGATGGCTGCAGGCCAAAGAGGGCTTAGCCCCGTCTAGTCTGGACCAGGAGGCCTGGTTCTCATGACACTGGGCTCAGTGCACATCCTGTCCTCAAGCTTACAGAGTTGTGCTGTTAGGGGCCTGTGCTATGCCAGGGAAACCCTTGACCCACATGGCTGCCTGCAGCTATGGGAAGGGCACATGCCTATACTTGGGCACCACTGTTACACCCTGTTTAGTAACAGCGTGAATTTCCACCTTTTGTGTATGGTGATTTTGACTGACATCTCTGTGTATGTATTCCTAGCTTCCTGAGTTTAGTTGTTTGGCTCTGTAAAGGGCAGATGTATATTTTTCTTCTTCACCCTTATGCACATGACTTGAGAACGTGTTTACGCACGTTATCAACAGTGTGCATACTCTATTATGAATACACTTTCATTTTAAGACCCTTTGAATCATATTTACTGTTATGGCTTATGCTTGGTGGGATGGTGCTCTCTAATAGCTCTGTAACATGGTTGCCCACTTGCCCCCTCTGCTGGCCAAGAAAGCCACAACCATTTTAGAATTAGTGCATCTCATTCATGATCACCTCTCTCTTTATTACCTCAGTAAAATGACTTAGGAACAGCAAAGAAGTAAATATGACCACATGCAATTAAGAGAAAAATATAATTTAATAATAAATAATTAATGAAGCATTAAAATTTGAATATGTGCAATTCAAATTCAAATACAACTTCCACAAATTACATCAATTAATTGTGTAATTTGTTTGACTGGTCAGGTAGTTCAACTCTAGCCTGTCAATGTTAAACTTGTGCATAGTAGTTTCATCAATGAAAAAAAAGGACATTTAAGTAGTTTCTCATTTTGTCTTTTCATTACTATCATCAAATTAAACAGATCCTGGAACAATTTTCTCAGAAATATATTATATTTTCAATTATTCTGTTCTTAACAAATTCAAATCATCTCTCTAATAAATACTATTCAATTCACAAATGCATTGACAAATAAATAAATAATCTGATAAATCAATAATAAATAGTTAAATAAATAAATCAATAAATAAATACACAAATACATTTTTTAACAATTTGGAATTATTTTAGGTAAATTAAGAGCTAGGTGGTGTATAAAATAATACTGAATGGTAAATTATTGAATTTAAATTAATACAAAACAATACAAAATATGTACAATTATATTCAAAGCTGAAATTGTTAGGAATTTGTATACGTTCCATATTTACTTCTCAACAATTGAAAGTGAAATTATTGCTTCTACCAAAAAGCTGGAGTAGGAAGATTCATGCATGCAAAACAGAGACCAGTCTGTGAATCCACAACCTTGTCATCTCACGTTTAGAAAAAAATGTTCAAATAGAAAATAAATGCAGAAGTTGCCGTATTTCAAGTTAGTCTTCACAGCTGAAGTCATCTTCATCTCCAGATCCTTTGAAGCAGGCTGATTCATAGTGCTTGTTCAGGTAGGACTTCAGGGCAAACTGTTTGTGGCAGCGCTTGCAGGTGTAATGCTTGAAGGCCGAGTGTGTCTGCATGTGGGCTCGAAGGTTGGAGCGGTCGGCGAAGGCCTTGCCACAATGGGCACAGGCAAAGGGCTTCTCCCCCGTGTGGGACCTCAAGTGACCTTGCAGCAGCCAGGGCCGACTGAAGGCCTTGCCACACACCTTGCACTCGTGCCTCAGGTCGTGGGTGAGCATGTGCATGGCCAACGCCGGCATGGACACGTAGACCTTGTGACAGGTGGGACACTTCCTGGCCTGCTGGCTGTCCAGGCTGCGGTGGGTCTGTTTGTGTCTGCTCAGATTAGAGGAGGTGGCGTAAGACTTTCCACACTCGCCGCAAACATGGCGTCCCGGCTTGGACCTTGTTTTGGTGGGAGAAGACTCGGCGGAGCTGGCCTCCTCACTGCTGTCTGTTTGGCTGCCCCGCTTGCGGGGACACTTCTGATTGGGGCTGCGGCGGGAGCGTCCGTCGGAGATGAGGAAGGTGTTGATGCTGCTGCAGCCTTCTGGATCAGGGCTCAGCAGGCTGCCACTGTCAGACTCGGCCGTAGCGCTGGAGACAGGACTGTCTGGATGCTCCATATCATGGTCAGAGAACTCCTCTCCTCCGCTGCCCCCAACACTTGCCTGGGTGTACAGGGGCCCTGTGGAGATCCTGGTTTGCCTTGACCTGGAACTTGGCTCCTTTGTTTTCTGGCATACTGAGGGGATGATATAGTCCTGGATGTAGCCTGGGAAGGGAAAGGGGAACATTTTAACAAGATAAGAGGGGTAATTTTTATTGAAATGTGAGTTATACTTTCACAGTTAAACATCTTATGTCTTTTTGAAATTCATATTCAATTATTATTTCCATCAAATGTTGTATGGTATCTGTATAAGTAAAACGACTCATAATATAAAAATGTTCATCCCCAAAGACCTTCCCGTCATCAATATGAAACCGTATACAGGAAGCCATTTGAAAGTGCGAGGATCAGCAAGCTTTGTGAATGAAATATTAATGAGTCTTCGGTGCACAGTTTTGAGCTGATCAATAACTCATCTGGCTCTAACAAGTGCTATGATAAAAAAAATCTGAAAAGGCCACAGCAGATGAATACAAGTCAAATGTGCTGACATTGACAAAACCGTTTCAATGCAATAGTTCTGCTCACAATCGATCCACCTGTCGCCACCTGCCAGTAGTGGCACGTCTGTATCTGTAATAGCAGTGGCAAGCTAAACAGAGTGTCTGAGTGGCGAAATCCCCTAAATCGCTAAATCATTTTAATCTGATCATTCCCCATCTGTGGCGTTTTTCTGAAAGTGTTTGTGGGTATGGTAATGGGGAGATTGAGTGACAGGTGGGGTGCGATTTGTATGATGGGGAAAGGCGGGTACAAAGAGGGGGTGTGCATATGGGGGGGTTAGAGTCTGATCTTGACAGCAGCGCGTAGTATATTGTGCCACCCCCTCACATGCGGCCCCCCCCCACCACAACACAATGGGAAGTAGACAGCTGGCATCCTAAATCTGAGGAGAAATGATCCAACGAGCACAAGAATACTCTGTGATGTTGGGACATTCCAGTCAAAGCACAGATTTCTTTGGATGTCTATAGGCTACTTATGAGAAAAACATATCGTCGTTGTCGGGTGGAAACCTTGTATGTCCAAAACCGTTTGTTTTGTATTTATCATTTTAAAAATGAACTAAACTAGTGAAAACAGCTGATCTACAAGCACACAATGCCTCGCATTGCGAGGCGTTGTGTGGGAGGCATAGTGTGCTTGTAGATCTGCTGTTTTCACTAGTTTTGTGAGACAGTCTTGTATGATGAAGCAGGGCTTTACTTTATGAAAAAAAACATACAAATTCGAAACTTGGAGATACGAGTTTTCTTCCCGACAGCGACGATATAATATGTCATCATTAAATCACACACACACACACACACACACACACACACACACACACACACACACACACACACACACACACACACACACACACACACGCACACGCTGGTCTTCTATCTCTGCAAACGTCATCCGAATTCACTACTCATGTTGCACTTCATTGAATTACCTGCAGCACTCTCTATTTTCCAGTCAATACCCATCCTATCTAAAACCCTGTACCATCACCTCTCGTCGCTCCAAATATGGATTGCGTTGCTGCAATCCTACCCCCTGTGGCTATCTAACATCCTGTAGGATCAGTTGGAGAAGAGAGAGGGAGAGATGGGGGGTGGTGGGGGTTGGGGGGGGGGGGGGGGGTTTGCTGAGCGGAGGAAAGACTCAAGGGCAACTGCATCATCTAAGGACAAACCAGTCCCATGTGGATATCTCCTTTCGGCTTTCTCCTGAGCTTTTTTCTTTTTAGTGGGATCTCACGAAGGCTTTGGATCTGATTGTGTGCCCCCCCCCAATGCCTGCATACATGTATATATCATTATGCATGTACACAATAGTATTAAAGCCAAAGGCTGCTGTTGTGTGATCTGGCCGGGTATTAAGCTGATTGGGCTGGCGTGACCTGAATACTATTTAGCATCCACACAGAGTTGGAAAACAAAAGTCCGGAGGCATGGGGGTACCCATGACTGGGGAGTCAGAGGGGGGGGGGGGAAGAGGGGATTAGGTAGTGTAGCGTAGACAGCAACACAGCCCCCTGCATCAGGACCACGAGTCGATGTCTGTTAGTTTACATCCTTTCCCCGTATATACAAAATAATAATCAGCTTCTGATAAAACACACAGTCAAAAACACCGGATAATCAAATACAAACAAATACAAATCTAACACAGTAAACAACAACCAAAAAACCAACATCAGCACACACACAGAACAATGGATGCAGACCACAGACTGGACAAAACACAGGAGTGTTTACTCACCATTTTCACTCAAGCGCACGGCCAAGTTGGTAGCAGACTCAGTGATGGCATGTGTCAGACTGTAAGATCCATCCAAGGGATGTTGATGTTGATGGTGGTAGTGGTTAGAAGAGGAGAAATCATGCACCTTCACCTGCTTCACCAGAAAGGAACGTGGCATTTTTTTTTGTTTGACGCAAAAACCCCAAATAACTATCATATACAAAAAAAACAAAAATAAAATATCAAGAACAAACTGCTTGAGAAAAGGCCAAAGTGCAAATGAAGCAAAATGGAGGCAGATATTGCAGAAGAAAGGGTACTTTGATATTCTCCTCTTGTCCAAAGGAAAAAAGAAGGAAAAAAAAGGAAAAATCTCAACTGGCGAGGCCTGTATGCCAGAGCAAAAACAACATATACTGTAGTGAAACAAAAGAAAAAAGAGAGAAAGAGAAACAGAAAGAGGACAGAACAGACAGACAGAGAGAAAGGAAGAAAGTATACGAGGGAGAGACAGAGGCAGAGAAGAGAGGAGAGGAGAGGAACGGCTAGACTAGCTGAGCTCAGCACTACTGCAAGCTTTTATATGTGGGGCATAAGCCCCCAAAGATCAGGTGGTGCTTTGGAAAAGGGAGCTGCTTTGCATTAATCCATCAAACATCCCCGGGGACACACATCAAATTACCACGAGCCGTCTGTGCATCCCCCTGCATGCTACACACACACACACACACACACACACACACACACACACACACACACACACACACACACACAACGCAAGCATGCTCACACACACACACGCACACACACACGATGAAATCAGTCAACACCCTCCTCCTCCTTTTTTACTGCTCCCCTCTAACTGGGAAGGGGAGCAGACAATAGCATTGCAGGAGCACGTGGGTGACTCTACACACACAACATCTTGTCCTCCATTGTCTTTCAATGAAGTAGGTAACACACTCTGTGTTGCCCTGAAACGGCTCACTCTCTTTATCCCATCAGAGGTTTTTATTCCCTCATAATTCATCATCAGTGGGCTCAGCTCGTTACTGAGATGTGATGTGATGTGATGCTAATCTGCAGTAACTAGCCTTGATTAGAGAAAAGAGAATATATACTGTATCATAATACTGTATATGTACCACTGGGCCAGATAACAGATAAAAAAATCTCTTTCTCCAGATTAAAAAATCTCTTTCTCCATTCAAATGGATGGTAAAATACAGATAAAAGAATATCTGTCACAGATATTTTTTTTTAATCTGTGACAGATATTTTTTTAATCTCTATTT
The DNA here is from genome assembly GCF_963921795.1 of Nannobrachium achirus. Lineage (NCBI taxonomy): Eukaryota > Metazoa > Chordata > Actinopteri > Myctophiformes > Myctophidae > Nannobrachium > Nannobrachium achirus. The sequence goes on along the minus strand of NC_137815.1, from coordinate 58,713,309 downwards.
TACCATCCACTGGAATGGAGAAAGAAATAGATTTGTTTATCTGTTATCTGGTCCAGTGGGAATGGGCCTTTATATTGCATATATGCTATACATACATATATGCTATAATATAAATGTGATAATTAAATTACATAAAAGGCTACATACAACACACACACACACACACACACACACACACACACACACACAAATATTCATTTGTTTATTTATTTGTTTATCTTTTTCTCTAATTCACTGTGACATTCTCTACATTTCAGTGGGGTTGATAAGTCACATCCTCTATGCTGTAGTCCATGGCATATTTACACCCCTCTGATGGATCTGCACCCCCTCAAGCCTCCTCCACATACAATGGTCCTCATGGTGACTTCCGGCCTGTCGGCTGTGACAGGCTGACCCCTGTGTGTCGGCAGGGTTACATGGGTCAAACTATGGTCAGAGACAGAGACACGCACACACACAGCCTGGATGGCTCACACAGATGGCTCCACAAAGTACAGTTTGACTAGTAGATCATAAAAAATATATAATCTGCACAGACAGATGTTGATGTGGGGGATTTTCCACCCGCACCTCATATTGTGGCATATTTTCAGAGATAGAAATCCCCCCTTGTGTGACACAGGTCATAAACCACACAAAGGCATTGGTATCAGCAAATAAGAGGCACTTTAATGGTGGCAAAAGCAAATAGAATTTCTTTCTCAGTGATTTGTTTGATGCTGAGGTTTGTGGATGCTGATATGTAAATACCTTGAGCTGTTCATAATAATAATAATAATAATAATAATGATTATAATTACATAACAGCATTACCTGTACTTTGAGTACTATTCTCTATATCGTCACTGTCGGGCAGAAACCTTGTACGTATCTCCAAGTTTCAAATTTGTATGTTTTTTCTTAAAGTAAAGCCCTGCTTCATCATACAAGACTGTCGCACAAAACTGATGAAAACAGCAGATTTACAAGCATGGCTATTTTTACTAGTTTAAATCATTTTTAAAATGATAAATACAAAACAAACGGTTTAGAACATACAAACGAAATGACGATATATAAGTCCTATGACCAACAACACTTGAGTAACCACAGCCATTAGTGGGCAACATAACAAAGAAGTGTGTCCTGATTCCGTAATTTCCCTCCAGCCCGAGTCAAGCTGTTCTTGTAGTCAGATACAGTATATCACCTTAAAATGTATTTAGTTATATTTTGACCTGAACGTTATATACAGTATAACACTGCATGTAGTATCAATCACTGATACTGACACACAATAAGGCTATTAAGTAAGATCCCGTGCACATGTAATTCTGAACAGATTTCTGTCATTAAAATGTCTCTGCAATAAATTCTGAGTGTTATTACTTGAGTAAATGATGTATCTATCAAAGATTCTGATTTGAAATGTAAGTCTCAGGTTTTCACTGAATACTCGATACTCACTTTGCAAGAGCTGTTCTATAAGATCCTGCATGTAATTCTGAACAGATTTTTGTCCTTCAAGTTCAGACAACTCTGAATGACAATATAACAAAAGCTGCTCTTGGTTACAGCGAATAGAAGTTGTTTTTACCTAAACGAAAACAAATGTGTGTATTTAATTGTGCAAATAAACACAATTATACATTTTAAACAGGAATTACAACTTATCAACAATCAATGACTTTATGCACTGAAAAACAGCTGGCTTACTAAGAACATTCTGGATTTAAACCAGGCTCGGGTCCATGCAGTAACGGGCCAGTGTAAGATGTGTAACAGCACAAAATATACGCCCTGCCAAACTATACCCGGGCCGGGGTTAAAGTGGGGTAGCCTATTTTATACCCCAAGGTACTGTATTATCTGGGCTAGTCCAGGTTACACCCCGGGGTATAGAACAGACATAGACTCGGGTAGGGTTGGGCTTTTTGGGAGGCCCGATCTAAGCTCTAATTGCAATTCCTATCAAAACCATTAGCTAATGTACACTAAGTGACACTGATTCAATGTACCCTGTAGCATGTTGAATCTGATTAAATGCATAGTGGGTATAGAGCTGCAGATGAAAGCAGACACAGATGAGCTATCAAGTCCTGTTTAGTTGTGATAAGTGAGATAATTTGTGCTAATCACATCCAGTCATTAGAGAGCCCTCTGAAAAAACAAATTCAAGTCCTTTTCACTGCAATATCTTTTCAGTGCCTCCACAAAATCTTTCTCTCTCTCCCTCTCCCTCTCTGCGTGCTGACAATGAAGCAGCTGCAAGCCAGTGAATGAGAGTGATTGTCTTTGTATCCCTTCTTCTTTTAATCAGCAGTCACCAAATGAGAAAAAGAGAAATTCCCCACTTCAGTGGGCATGTTTTTTCAGTGGCAATAGTGGCTGGTCATGGAAAAGCACACATTTCCTGTATTCATTTCAAATTGAGTCTCTCGCGCAAATGGTGCAATAAGTGGCGTGCTGAGGAGTTCCCTGCACGCCCCTTCTGTAGGAGCACACGAACAAAAACAAATCTCAAATCAATCTGGAGGTGACTGGTTAAGTCTCGCAGAATCAACCGTGTCCACACACACCATGTCAACTCGAATGAGAAGGTGAGGTGACAGGCAGGGGTGTCGCACCAAATTCTGGGCCCTGGGTACAAGGATTTACTCACATTTTGTGCTATTGAAAAATAGCAGATATACAAGCTCACAGCACGGCACCGAGTGAAAATTTGTGCAAGTCTTTGAATATTTCAAATCCTTCTTAGGTTTTTGGAAAAACCTATGTTTCTATGCCAGTGGTGATCAAACCTTTTCATGTGAAGGACCCCCAAAATGATATGCATTTTGCCTCGGACCCCCATCCCCATATTTAGTTCCAAGAACCCCCCAGAAGAAAATTTGAGGTGCAAATGTTCGCTTAAAAAATACATATATTCAAAGATTTGCACACATTTTCACTACTTTTCAAAAATAGCAGATCTACAAGCTCGCAGCGCTGTGAGCTTGTATATCTGCTATTTTTCAATAGCTAAAGTATAACATAATTCCAGGCCCCTCTACCTTGGGCCCTAGTAACTCAGTCCCCCCCCCCCCCTTGTGACACCCTGGTGACAGGTTAGCCGAGGAGATGAGGAAAAACTCAGTCAGGTGTGGGGAATGACAGGGGATGCTGGAGGAGAGGGGTGTTGGGGGGGAGGTAACAGGGATGCAAAAAGGGGGGAGGGGGGCTGTACAACTACATTTTAATCTAGTCAGCCCTCAATCCTGATAAAAGGAATCTGTCCATCTCTATCCTTTCCATTTTAGGGGTCATCAATCAAATGTGTCACTCCCTCCCTGCACAGTCTCCTTGTGTGTGTGTGTGTGTGTGTGTGTGTGTGTGTGTGTGTGTGTGTGTGTGTGTGTGTGTGTGTGTGTGTGTGTGTGTGTGTGTGTGTGTGTGTGTGTGTGTGTGTGTGTGTGTGTGTGTGTGTGTGTGTGTGTCAGGGGTCTCGGGGGAACAACCAATCGCGAGCTAGAAAATGCAGTTTGAAATTGGAAAGGCCAGAGAGATATCGGGAGGTGGGAATATGATGGTTGATAGTGATAGGGGTACAATGACATGCTGTGTCGTGGATTACACTGTGAGACAGACAATGGGACAACAGGTGTAGCGCATAGATATAACACAAAGAGGCGTTGCAAAAGCAACTAATACATTACAGGACCAAAACACAAAGCTCAGAGTCCCATTGCATTACATTTTAAAGCTCTGAAAGATCTAATAAATCATGTCAAAGACCCCCAAATTGATATATATTTGGCCATTTGAAAATATTTTTGGCCAAGGATTGCCACGAGAGAAAACTTTGTGATGCAACGGGTTATGAGCTTGTACATTGGCTATTTGGGGTGGGGGGGGGGGGGTTGGGGGGGCTTACGTGTTTGAACTTTTCCTTATTTTGCGGGGGACCCCTTGGAACCCCCTTAGGACCCCTTGGGATCCCTGGATCGCACTTTAAGGGCCACCGTTATAAATCATACAAATGTTGAGCAACCCTGAGCATGTTTACTTAGTTTGGACCATTCGTTTTATGACTTTGGAACACTGTCCCTTACACAGCCATGTGGTATCACACTGTGACTTGCACATTAGCGAAATAACACAGTTTATCAGCTAAAAGTCCCTGTCCTGCTGTCCTTGGCACCTGATATTGATAGAGACCTCCATTGCACCCGAGTGAATTAACTTTCCCTGGGACACTTGCCTTGGACTTCTTCCTGCCAATAATGCTGCATATCGTTTGGCCCCGGGCGTACATCACCACCATTCCTATTCAATATACAATCAACTGATGGTGTCACTGGGGGTGACATTGTCTCTACAAGTGTCATTCGTTGGCCTTGAGAGCACTTACACTAAATGGCTCTTTGCCAAATAGCCCTCCAGCGCTGTCCAGTTCAATTGCTCTGTCAAAAGGAGAATTACCTGCCGAAGGGCCCCAAATGGGAGCTCTCCAGTGAAAAGGACACCGGGAACGGTTTGGCTAATGTCCGCATTAAAAAAGCTCGTTTGGCAGAAATGGAGTATCGGAGAGTAATCGTTGCATCTGCATGAGCAGGAAAAGGGGCTAAAGTACCGCCGCTTTGACTTAATTGAGAAGCACGTGGCGAGCCTGCGCTGCAGGATAGTGGGGGTGGGTTGGGGTCAGTGATGATAATGGTGAGGGGGGGTCATTGAGAAAGAGGCTACAATGGCTGTGATAGGGGCCAGCTGTAAAGCTGCGACTACTGACTGGGTGCTTGTAGTGGAGTAGTCAGGGGTGTCGCACCAAATTCTGGGCCCCTGGGTACAAGCATTCACTGCAGGGCCCCCATGCATGTTCTTCATAGGGGGAGGGGGTTTAACCCATTTAGACTGGGAACGCATCATTACGCATTATTTTGTGCTTTAACTCATAGCAAATATACAAGTGCTGCGAGCTTGTAGATCTGCTATTTTTGAAAAACTGTGAAAAAAAATCGTCTTTGAATATTTCAAATCCTTCTAAGGTTTTTGAAAAACCTTAGAAAACCTTAGAAAACCTGTTTCTAATGTCAGTGTGCTCAAACTTTTTCATGCGAAGGACCCTCAAAATTATATGTATTTGGCCACGGACCCCCATCTCAAAATATTTAGTTCCAGGGACCCCTCAGAAGCAAAATTTTAGTTCGCTTAAAAAAAATACATTTATTCAAAGATTTACACACATTTTCACGACGTTTCAAAAATAGCAGATCTACAAGCTCGCAGCGCGGCACTCGGTGCCGTGCCGTGAGCTTGTAAATCTGCTATTTTTCTATAGCTAAATAATTAAGGCCCCTCCACCTTGGGCCCTAGTAACTCAGTCCCACTTTTCCCTCCCTTGTGACGCCCCTGGGAGTAGTGTTGGATGAGATGGGGGGTCATGGGGAAAAGATGGAGAAAGGGGGGCTCCTCACCCTTACACTCTTTGTCTCCTGGCCATCTGCTGGGGTTTCATAAAGGGCGTGAGGGTGTGCGTAAGAAGGGGGAGTCGGGCTGAATTCCGTCACCTTAGCCATGCGCGTGGCAGGCAGCAGCCCCTCAGCTGGGGCTCTCTGCAGAGCCTGGCCAAGCTTGGAGGTCGCAGACGCTGAGACACACACAGGCAGAGAGAAATTTACTGTCCCCCAGGGTGACCGCACCACAACTACTCTCCATTTCCCAACTAGCCACTTCTGCCTCATCAGCCATTTTGTTAGAGAATGGAATGGGGGAAATACTGGACAATGTGCCTTAGTTCAGTGGTGGAGCATAGTGCCCACCTAAGAGGGCTAGAGATGGGAGATGTTGTGTAACCCTGTTGAAATGTACTAAACTAAATCTGGTGTTACACACACCAAGAATCATTCATGGAAATGTATGTGGCAAACAATCGGGACTATCATTCTGGATACATAATATTGTTCTTGATGTGATGTGTTGTGTGGTGTTGTGTTGCTTTTAGTGCAGACTTTGCATGAGTAGTGATAACAAATACCCTTTTGATTCTTGTGGTTTTCTAGATGCATCATATTTGTGAGAAAAGGGAGCTGTCCTATTTAGGCCTGGTTAACACTATATGAGCTTTGAGTGTGCGTAAATAATAGCATATCAGTTGTTCTTTTATATCTGAGTCACATTTCACGTTATACCCCAAAAATCCATGATTAAGCTCAGAATATTAAATCCACGAGGGCCATAAAAAAATGCAAATGAATACTGTCAAAAATCTGTCTCACTTAGCTAATTGGCATTCTCACTCTTTGAGAAAATGTGTGTGTGAGAGTTTTATTGACCCAGTGAGCAGATGGGCTCCTGCAAACTGCTCCACTCAGACCAGTACACACACCGGGTCGGGTAGGAGAATGGATGTGGGAGTGTGTTTGTGTCAGTGACCATCTGACACCTCCCACAACTGGTCCATACTCATTCTGCCTTTTACATCTGAATACAACAAATGGAGTGCAATCAGGCTGTGGAGTTAATTATGGAGATGGCCTGTGACTACAGATATTTCATATGATAATCAGGGCCTTTGGTCTATCCGGATAATGAACACATCAAATTTACAGCAAACGTGCCGTGTAAAAGCCCTTGATTATTGTCAGGTAACAGGATTGACATTTTGTCATGATATAGTTATGCTGATGGCATGAGATTATTAACAATATTACTGAGGGATTCGTTATCTAAAAGTAGATTTCCTGCACAGGTGGGGCTAAGGATAACAGTGTTATCTACGTACAATTATGCTGATTGAGAGGTAGTCTTTCCTTTTACTGTATACAGTGAGGCCAAAATAGTGCTCCATCACAGTATTATACAATTACAGTGATTGAAGGCTTTCTTATTTGATTTAGCCTTTAACACATACATTCTTCTTTCTATACGCCTGGGCTGCAGATGGAACTTTTAGTGCATTCAGATTGAAGATAGCCATAGTTAAAGAATGGATTGACATCCAATTGACCCGAAAAAAACATGGAGTGAATTTGCCGATTGTTGTTCATAGCATTTGCATTAAAGATGTAGCCTATTCCTGCAGAATCTTGCTGTTATACCGTGCACGTTACTTGAATTGTATTGTGTATTACTGTATATAGTTTATTTTTGGACTTCCTGGGAGGACCAGGAGAGCTTTGCTATATGTTGTATGGAAGACTAAAGGGAGGCCCAGCTGTCTCTTTCACTGTGATGGATTTGCTGGGTTTCTCTCCCTCAGGCCTTGGTCACGTGCCTGTCTTTGTCCCGTTTTCTCTGCAGAAGAGGAGAGGCAAGTTGAGGCAAAAAAGGGAAGCAGCAACAGCTGTTGAACGGGGACTCTGCTTCAGCCTCCCCATAGAGCTATACCTTGCTTTCGCTCCAGAAAGATGGTGGAGAACTGGCTTACTGCTGGGCAAACGTGGTGCTTCCTGCACTGAATGACTGAGGACTACTGCTAGGCTGCTCTTCATTTGGCATCAAATGCATTATGAGAAGAAAACATTGCACTCTGTTTTTGTATAGGAGGTCCTTTATTTTTGCTTAAAAATAGTGCTCTAGGGAGCTTTAAGATTAAGCTCTGCAAGAAATTTGGGGCATTACTGTAAAGAGGGCAAACTGTAACGATTCACTAATGACTAAGTCTATAGATTTAGGCTCAGACAGCAGCTGTCTCATTGGAACCATTCATATTAATTGATATTTTTTGGTTAAAACAACACGTTTATTGTTAAAAAGTTAAAGCTATATATTCTGATAGTAAACATTGCAATAGTGTTTTTGTTCAGTAACAGGGGTCTCCACAGTCCACATCATTCATTGTTCTAGTCTGGCAGCTGCTGAGGTGGGGTGTGAAATTTTAAAATGTTATTGGTCCAAAATATTGTTTTCATACATAGGCCTACATTCGTGAAACCACTGGCTGACCAGCTGTCAGCATTGAACAATTTATTTTATAGTGAGGTACACATGACCATACCTCTCTCTCTATTACAAAAATAGATTCATTAGTTTGACCTCAGATGAAAGCTCCAGTGGTGCCTGCCTGCAGTGATCTTGGTTCACCATGCACCTGGCTGCTCATGCATCTTTCATCAGAATGTCCACATTATGTTGAAGTGGGACATCTTTGTGATCAATCCCACAGCATCAGTTCCTGAGCTGAGCTCATTTCTTTATCACTTCTATTTCCCTGATAGATGATAATCTGGAGAGTAACTGACTTTACTTCAGTACATACTGTTGGTTGCATGCAGTTTTGCAAGCCTTTTTAGAACATAATTCTACATATTAAAATATGAGCATGATAGCTTTTAGAATGTCATACCCAAAGCATACCCCACTCGGTCTTGTTGGACTTTTATTGGCCAATAAATGGTTAATAACGCTAATTGTTACTCAACTCTAAACAAAAAAGTTTAATATCATCCACTAGGGCTATATATTATATTTCAATAATAAAAGTAAATAGAAAACAACATTTCTGGATCCAAGACATTTCCAGTAGTCTATTTTTGGAATAGAGAGAGGAATGGTCACATGTACCTCCCATAAAAGAAATTGTTCAATGCTGACAGCTGGTCAGCAGGTGGTTTCATTTATGTATGTATAGACAATATTTTGGACCAATAAAAAAAACACTATATACCACATTTCACACTTCAGCCAAAAAAGGCCCTTTGTTGCTTATCCTGTATACTTCTTTCTCCTGACTGAATTAAATTGGTGTCCCGACCTGAAAATATAATTATTTTCTGTTTACTACAGAGCAGGAGAGAGATATGGGGAGACCTTGAACAAATACTCTGTGGGAATTACTGTCGGAACATACTGTAGAGCTATTCAACACTTAAACAACAAAATATCACTTACAGGACCTTTAAGGCAGCCAATAATGTTCAGGGCATTAAAATGGGTGGGGGATATATTTATTAATTCATCTATTTATTCAGCTTTCATCGACCTCAACATAGAAAGTGCTTCCTCACTCAGGTTATACTGACCTTACATGGGAAACGGCTAACAGTGATATTGGTCAGTATTGCTGATGATGTCAGTCAAAGAACAAACAAATCTTTGGAGGCAGTAAGACATTCGTCTCCTTGTTCTGTACATTTGGACAGGACTATGTTTGGAACATATTTACTTTCAACTATGAATAAATAATGTGCATCTGAAACTGTAAAACTATCCTGTACATTAGTGACTCCATTTGCTCAATGCTGGGGTAACTTCAAGGACTAGCCTATATTGTATTCTCAACCTTATTCCATGATAAGATGTTGCTTGTGCTGCTGCATCAGCAGTGTTGGTGGTAAATGCATTACATAAATAATGCTTTACTAGTTAGTAGGCCATTACTTCTAGGAGTACCATTAATATAATGCACTACTTTGAACAAGTGGGTATTATTAGAGTTCCTGTCAAGTACTACATTAGAAATCAGTAATTACTACCTTGAGCTTCCAACAAATGTATGCACACTAATGATAAGTTTGTCTACCATTCACAATTTCCTTTAAACTTTTTTTTAAATCTATACCATGTGCTGACAGCAGTTTTTTGCAGTCGTCATAACATCTAGGCTGCTAAATGATCATGATAGCAATAATCTTGTTATTCTTCTCCATTCCATTTAGCCTAAAGTACTGTCTTCCATTTTATATTACGCCAATCCTTTTGCATTTCATTTTTAGTCTGTTTTGTGATGCAATTACAAAAGTAATATACTGCACTTTATTTAAGTAATTCCTCCAGCGCTATAAGTTATCTTCAGGCGTACACAACAGAATTAACTTATTGAAGAATCAGATGTGACACAAACACGTGCAAAAGTAATGACGTTTAATTGAAATATAACCATGCAACAGGTCACACCGTCATCCTGACAAGATTCCCACCCGTTATAAAATAAACATCTAAAGCCATACATTGCATTCAGTGGGCATTCACTGTACAAGAGATGACCCTATGGAGTATAAACAAGTCAGTCCGAAAACAAACAAAATAAAAACAGCTCCTGCCTCTCCATATAGGCCACAATACAGTGGGTATCCTGAAAAGGTGCCAAGCACACAAAAAAAGAGCCTTTCAGATCTCATGATCTTTGAAGCATAAGGACATACAGCCCCAACCATCCCCCACCCCTCCCACCCGCACCCAGCTATCTAAAAATCAATCACCATCACAAAGCGCTATGAACCATATGGCACACAGAGGTCGAGTTCGAGAACATGAGTGATGACGAGCCCCATTGATACATACAGTATATAATATTTATATATGCTGCTGAATGTCTAGTGGTAACAGTAGTAATAGTAGTAGTTTATTCCCATGTACCGTACATGCACTCTTTTAATATGGCCCAGCAAATTCACATCATCGGGATTGCGGACACTTGATATTCGATTTGAGACCAATGCGAGCCAGGGAAGAAAAGCCAAGTCATGTCTTGCTTTGACGGAGAATCCACTTCAGAATACTGCAAGATGGTGACGCTTTTCCTTGTAAGGTAAACTTTAAAAAGTATAATCAAGTGCAATGGCGAATGCTTTGAATACTTTACATCATGGAATCCCCTTGCAAAAGTGCAAGGGGTTTACATGAACAGAGTCCTTAATTAGAACAGCAGCAAGTTGTCTTGGATCACTCACCAACCTTGGTTTGCAGAATCCTGCAACGTATACAACCTTATTCATTTACATTTTTTGTGGGGGTTCGGAGTTCACTTTCGGAGTGCATCTTTTTCTGTTCAATGTGAAGCTCCCGAAACTGGAAGTGGCCAGGTCTTCTGACGGGGGGGGGGGGGGGGGGGGGTTCATTCAAGAGTCTTCAGATATCATGAGGGGCACATAACTGTTTGTGTGTGTAACAGATGAGCATAAGGTATTAATGAATGTGTATGTAAATGAATGTGTGTTTTAACGTAGGCCTACACATCAATTGTGTGCGTGTGTGTGTGTGTTTATGACAGTGAGGAAGAGCAGGGGCCTGTATCAGGTGCTGTACGCCTGGCCCTCTGGAGGCTGGGGAAGTTTCATGTTTTCTTTGCACATCATAAGTCGTCTGAGCTCCTGGAGCACTATACAGATGCTGTATGAGATCTGCCATTTTGCCAGTGATCCCACGGCCCGGATGTCCACCTAGGAAGTGGAGGAGAAAGGAGATGACATGAGAGGAAAAATGTTATTGTTTGATTCCCTAAATGTTTCTATTTTATTTTATCAATACACTTTATATTTTATATATAGACTACTCTTATTAAATATTTTCTTCAGTTGCATGTAAAGCACTTTGTAACAAGTGCTACATAAACAAAGTTTATATTTCCTCTCTTAATTCTTTTTAGACATTAGAGTATAGTAATTTAGTAATTCAATGCCATTCAAAGAAATCACGTACTGGTGGGGTCCACCATTCCCGGAAAATATGCAAAAATGTAATGCACAGCACACACAGGAAATGTGGAATGTACGTGCAGTCGATAGCAGAAAGGCACTTTAGGAGCACAAACCGCCGGCTAAATGCATTTTCAGAGTACATAATTTAAGTATTTCGATACTAGACTAGGTGATAGCATTCGTAGATTGAGCATCGACCTACAAATCTTGATCCATGTATGCTGGATGGATAGCTGGCTACAAAACTAAACTACTAATATGGAAGATCGAGATGCCATCGAACAAGAGAATAACTTGACACTTACCATGCCATTGGAGCTATGTACTCCGTTCAGGTTGATCTTGGTTACAAAGCGAACAAAAGGTGGAGACTCTGGGTATCTGGGTCCACATTCAATCTTCAGACTGTATATCCTGTTCTCGTAGATTGTCTGCAAAATAAAAGCCACAAAGGCTAGTTATTTGCAAATGTTTAAACTACATTTGAAATACAATGCATTTTTCAGTCTGTCTGTGAAAATGATGGATGTTTCTGGTGTGACTTACCTTTTTATGTATTTATATAAATCATATTATATATACATTTAGTCTTTATGACAATTAATTTCCCTCCCACACACAATTCTGTGTTGTCACTGCTCTATACTACTGTATACTACGGACTCACTTGCCAGTGAGGAGCCCCCACCAGGAGAGCGTAGGGCCTTCGTCCTACTCTTCCCGCCCAACACCCCCTGCTGACAGGTGCAGCCTCCCTTGTAGGAGTATGTGCAATGAGCAATATCACCCTCCCCGCCCAGCTTTCCTCCCCTGAACACAGGCCAATTGTGTTCGCATAGACGCCCGACAAAGCCGGATGCAAATCATACACCGTGTGGATTCAAACCCGCAACCTCCGTGGTGGTGGGCAGGGACTTTACCACTGCGCCACCAGAGAGCCTGGTGAGGTGAGACTCACTTATTAGCAAGATCACGGATACATTTTTATCAAAGTAGGCCACGACGAGATGAGAGTTGAAAAGGTTGAAGTATCCCTGTGTCCCCTCTGATTCAGTGCTTGATTGACAGGTATGTGTGGTTATTATGCTGCAGCCCAAAGAGGTGGATGTTGTCAGGAAACATTAACATTTATCCTTTTGGTTTCTGGCCACATGACTTAAGTACTGTATTGCAGCAGTCTTATGCCAAGTTTACCTAAAATGTTATTCTGCAGTAGGCGTGGGGCGGTATCGACATTTTGTTACCGCGATTACCGTCTTCCCAATTACCGCACCCCCGTATCTATTAATTAAGGTTCGGCGATAAGCCAAAATATTGCAATCATCTTCCCAAAAGTCGCCTCTTGACAGCCTGTCTGGCGACTGCCCGAGTTATACTTCTCCGTACAGCACAGCGGGTCTGGCTTTGAAAGGAGCAGATCTACAAGCTCACAACACATCGCATCCGCGACGCGTTCTGAGCTATTAGATCTGTGCACTGTCGGGTTACCATAGTAACGTAGGCTAGCTACTTGGGCTTTTCAGACACAAACAGCTGTGTGTGAACAAACCAGAAGAGGACGGGTAGTCAGATCGTGTACAGTGATTCTGTAAACTCACGTCACGTCTCAACTCTCAAATCGCAGTGATTGAGTGGTAAATGGTAAATGGTAAATGGTGCATTTATATAGCGCTTTTATCCAAAGCGCTTTACAATGTGCATTTCATTCACCCATTCACACACACATTCATACACCGGTGGCGGTGGAAACCATGCAAGGCACCAACCAGCTCACCGGAGGCAACTTGGTGTTCAGTGTCTTGCCCAAGGACACTTCGACATGTAGACAGGAGAAGCTGGGATTTGAACCGCCGACCCATGGACCCATGGATCATTGGACAACCCTCCTGAGCTACAGCCGCCCCGAGTGCTGCTATATACAGGTTTTAGTTACAAGACTTGATAGAAAAGGTTATAAAATCGCCGACGCGCCGGCGGACGGGGCACAACGCACGACGCGGTGGAAAAAGTAAAATAGTTTCATTTTCGGTTTTAGTCCACGCGGCCCGCGCTCCGCCAGTAATCCGTATGAATAAAAAATTAACTGCCACAACACAAGGTATGTATTAACATCCTTGTGTCGTGTGGATTACAGAGAAAGTTTACGCTGCTCTGTAGTACTCCTCTACGAGGCTGCTGCCTGCCCAGGCTTTGCAGGTCTGTGTCTCCGAGTGACGTATGTGGCTTCCAAACATGTGGTACACGGCCCAGAGCAGAGCGGCATGGAGCGCATGCGGTCCTCGCTTCTCCCCTGTTTTAAAACTAGCTTGTTTTCCAATAAAAAATTGACTTTTTTTGGGGTCTTTTTTTACCGCGGTAAGCACACTGACACCGCGGTAGACCTCGGTATACCGCGGTACGGCGGTTACCGTCCCCAACCCTATTCTGCAGAGGGCTAACATCGGTCCCTCATTTCTATTGATGATAAACTTTTACTAATGTAAATGTGTGATCACCTCTTCATTATTTATTACGCACGCAGTGACTCATTTCACTGGCAGCACAGTGCCACACACATGATTATCACCTGAATTGAAAGGTGAAAAACCATAACTTTGTCGAATGAAAGGTATGCATCAGCGATCATTCTGACATAAGATATGCTGGAGTATTCACGTTAGGGATGGGCTTTTTTCTATAAATTCACCTGCGAGGCAGCCACTGTGTTCTGAAAACAGCCGTCCTTCCGTAAAGTAACAAGGGAAAATAATATAACTTAATCACTTCAGGAAGTTGAAGGTGCTGCTACCGCTGTCAGTCAAAACAATATATGTTCACAGAGTTAAAGAGCAATAAAAGTATGGTGTTCATATAGTTTAAACAACTAGTATTCAGTTAGTAGGGGCAGCACCACTACAATTTAATTCGTGATCCCAGCTGAAAGCCCAGTGTACAGGACAGGTCAAACTATATGGCAATCTACAAGAAAATAGGCATCGCTTTCTTGGTTGCATTAAAAGTTGGAGTTGTGTGGCTTTTGTGGGACAACAGCAGCAGTATTCTTCCAAGCATCCCCTTAAAGTGCCATGTGGTAATGGAAGGGCACTGTTAGTGGGTCAATAATAGGCTCTCTCTCACCCTGGGAGGTCCAATGATCATGCCGTTCCAGTGGGTCAGGGTCATGTCATCCGGGTCCTCCAGGCCCCAGCTCACCACACCGTCTCCCCCTCCCTTCTGTCCCTCCTCCAGCTCTTCCAGCAGCCGGAAGTTACGGGGAACTATAATGCCTTAAGGGTGGGAAAAAGACACTTTACATCACTACAAGGAGAAAGAATATGGAGCCGTTTTAGGGCTTTTTTGTAATGTTAGCCTCCTGGGTGCCAGCCTGTTCACTCCGTTCCGCGATTTGTTTTGTCTCTCCGCATCACAGTCTGGAAAGCCTCATATCTCCAAGGGGAAGCGGGACATAGAATGCGTCTTTCCAGCCACCGTGGCTTCCAATTGGTCTGTGGCGTGGGGCGGGACAAATACACCAGTGTGTATTGGCTGGCTGATAACATAGCTACCCCAACCCTACTCTGATTAGTTGGAACAACACCCAATCAGCAACAACCTCGCTACGTCACAACGGACGTTCAGAAATACAAGTCAACTGAATCATTTCCAGACTGTGATGCGGAGACTGAGACGAAACAAATCGTGGAACGGAGCGAACAGGCTGGCACCCAGGCAAAAAATGTATAATTTTATTCACTTCTTGGAATCTTCTGAATAAAATTACCAGATGGATCCGGATGACAAACTAGCCATTAATAGATTACATACAACTACGTTGATAAATAACTACGTATTCAAAAGGATAATATCCCGGAATATCAATCTTAAAAATGACAAATGTCATCGACTGGGATACCATTTCTTGTATTTGTGTATCTGTGAATATAAAACATATATCCCCTATCGAAATGTCTTACACCAATATTGTTCATGGGAACTAGGCTAGCACTAGCAGTTTGTTTATTTGATCTATTTATCGGCTAAAATATACATGATTTGAACATGCACGGTACATCATTATCAGACTTAAATTTATACCCTTCAACTTCTTTGTTCCAAATGATTGGTCAGATATAAAGGTTTTGTAGCAATTTGTAGAAATATTAGACCTCAATTGCTAAATGTTCAACCATGTTCTAATCATGTATACTGTTTTCCTGAGCACTCCCCTGGCCTGTAGAGGGCTCCGCTGCCATTGCTGTGGTGTAAACAGTGTAAGTAAAGTAACTACGTGGTGTAAAGAAACTAGTAGCCTACATTTACTTAAGTACTGTACTTAAGTACATTTTTTTGTATTTGGTTTGTACTTTACTTGAGTATTTCCCATTCTCAATAATGTTACTTCTACTCCACCACTGGCTGCCGAGGTGCCCACTCTTCCCGTTAGATCAGTCAAAGTTACATTTAAACTGAAAAAACTTGAATAGGTGGTAATATAAGTTCAAGATCCAAATTCAGTTTAAATCATGTATGAGAGTTTTGCACAGCTTCACAGCAAAGCGGAATTCTTGTATGGATTATGAGCTGGCGTTGCATCCATCCAGCAGCACTCTCTCCAGTGGACCAGCATATGGCTGGTATGGTATCCTGGGCCTAACAGCTGTCAGTGGCTTCCTCACTAACATCCAGGGAAACATGTCAGTGATCATGCCTATACGTTTTTCAGGGAAATGTATAAGCTCATTCGTTCATAATGGTTTGCACCAGAAGGGAAAAGGGCTTTGAACCGAAGCAAAATGTTCACTTAAATATAACAGTAAAGGGAAAAGTAGTTTACTGTTGTCCGTCTTGAGCGGAATACACCAATTAGAAACACATTATTCAACATGTGAGCGTTAATGTTCCAATGACATTTTATTGGACTCAAAACAGACAATTGTTCCTGCGTAATCTCTCCTTGCAACTGCCAACGCCTTTTGCATACACCTGCAGCACAGTATTGTGGAGAGGCACACCTCCTAATATCGATAACCCATCTTTGGTTTTCTTTCTAAATTTAGAGTAGCAAATCATTTTTTATCCCCTTTTTCTCCCCCAATGTAGTCTTATGCGAATTAATTCCTCCCCATACACTTTTATGTGTTGTCACTGCTGTTGTATTAGGGCCTTCATCCTCCTCCCTCTGCCCAACACTCCCTGCTGGCACGTAGGAATACATGCAGTGACAAATATCACCCTCCCCGCCCGGCTTCCCTCCCCTGAACACCAATTGTGTTCACACACGCCAGAGTCGACAAAGCTGCATGCACCGAGGTGGATTTGAACCCACAACCTCTGTGGTGGTGGGTAGGGACTGATGCATACCAAGCTTTGCTTATGCGTACACACATATTGCCCCAGGCTGAGCTACACATTAGTTTGTATGTCACAATCTAATTTAATCCAATCTTGACTTGATGTGCATACTTAATTAATTGTCAATATAGCCTTGAGCAATTTACTTGGCTTTCACTCCCAAGTTGTGTCTTTGTTATTGTCTTGCTTCCCCTAATATGCAACGGCATTGCTGATCCCATCATGGGACTTAGAACTACATACTCACTCCCTAGCTTCCGCCGTAGACTGAAGACTCACCTCTTCAGACTCCACCTAAACCCATAGCACTACTACACTCCCCCTTCCCTCAATGACCATACATTTTTAGGTTTTTTAGGTACTGATTAGGTGCATGGTCTACCTATGTTATTGTTTTTCTAGATAGATATTCCTATGCATTTGTTATATTGTTGTTAATGTACTGACATATTATCTTGCTTATTATAGTGATGTGTATTACCTGCTTATTGTAAGTCGCCATGGATTAAAAGCGTCTGCTAAATGCCTAAACTGTAAACTGTATGTCCGGTTGTCATGTGGGTGGTGGTGACCCAGTTGAAGTTAGCCACATCCACAGTGTTGTTGAATGGTAAAAAGGGGAGGGGATTATTATGATGTCATTATATCAGTGTATTTCAACTGGGCCTTTTGACTCAGCTTTCAGGAAGTAACCAAAAATACACAGGGAAGACATATTTGCATTATAACCAACCACACCTGGAGGTCTATTAGAGAAATGTTAACTCCATAGACACATACAAAACAGAAAAAGGACAAATCTATGGCACCACCTCTTTAAAGTTGTAGCATTTGTAAAAAAATCATTTTCTCCAAGTTTTTCTTTCAAAATCATGACCAGCCATCAGTATATTCAGCCTAATAGAATACTCAATTAGCAAAGTAATCACAGTTGCAGTCTAACACACTGCCTGTTGATTAGCCAGACTGCTGAATTGGCAATCAGGGGCAACTTGAGTCTGTTTAGTTGGTCCTCTTATAACTAAGCTCTGGACAAAACCAGTTGATTAGTGTTTTTGAGAGCTAGACACAGCTGTAAATCATATGTACAAAATGTCTTGCCATTTATTAATAACTGTGCATGATGTCAAGCTATATGGCCCATGTTCTCCTTAGTTTTCTCATACATTTTGCAACTTGCAAGCTTCAATCAAATTTGACATTATTTAAACAAACTGCAATTAAAACAAAGACAAGACTTAAAGGAGTAGTTCACCCCCAAAATGACTTTTTTTCTATTGATTAGTCACGCCATGGAGACTAGAGTTCAATAATATTTTTTGGTTTTTGTCACATTCCTAAGACAAAAATTTGATTCGAGTAAATTTACCCCCATTGATTCCGGATGGTGACCCGTTTTAAAACGGGTCACCATCCGGAACTAATGGGGGTAAATTTATTGTTATCACATTTTTGTCTTAGGAATGTGACAAAAACCAAAAAATATTATTGAACTCTAGTCTCCATGGCGTGACTAATCAATATAAAAAAAGTCATTTTGGGGGTGAACTACTCCTTTAAGGGAATTATATTCATTTCCTGTCAGTCTCTACTGTCCTATCAATAAAGGTATAAAAGCCCCCAAAAAAGGGGGAAAATGTGTAAACTGAAGCGTGGCCTACATCTGGCCTACATCTTGGCACAAACGGCTTAAAGTTTGTTGTACGCCCAGCCCAGGTTCCCATTGGCCAAGCTTCGCAGGACACGCTGCGATTAGCTAGCGGGACGCTTGATGAAATTAACTCATAAATAGCACCGCTTCACACTACATAGGTGTGATTTTTGTTTTTATTTTTTATTTGGGAGATCACCTCCTAATCCTAAATACGTAAAATGTAAACAGGGTCCCGAAAGTGGTCTAGAACAAGTTCAAGTTACAACAACTCTGCCTTTTATGAGTTCAACTACTGATGGCCAGCCCAATTCTGTGCTTTCTTTCGCGAATACCATGACTATGCAGTTGTTCGATTCAGCTTTGTCCGCCAACTTTAGCTACAGTGAGTCGATCTATCCATGCGTTCATTCACATGAACCAGTATAAAATATTATATTGCATGTGTGTTAACTACTCAAAACCCCCATAGACAAGAAACGAGCGTGAAGCCTTGAACATGACTGTTGTTTCTTTGACACGCTGCTTGCAGCGGTGAGTGCAGATGCCAGCTGCATCACAGCGGGCCACTGATGGCTACCAAGCTAGCCTTTATAATGGTAACATTTTCTATCCAGGCTGTCCCGTTACAGCTAACGATACACGGTGATGTGTCTGTTCACAAGTAGTAGTAGTAACCGTGCGCAGAGTTGTGAACTTACACATCTCGCAATAATTCAACAAATCGTTAGTAACGGTGTGAAATGAAAATGGGTTTACCTGATCCGGCGGCGGCCGCCATCTTTATCGCCGTTTTGCGGGGCGCGCGCACGTGCTCGTGCCCGTCAAAACAAAGGCAGACATTCCTGAGATTGTGGACCACGACCAGACCTCTTCTGTGTAGGCTATTTGGAAGAAAGAATTGTGTCTAAATGTAGGTCTAAGATATTTTAAGTACATTAGATTAAAAATAACAATAATAGCAATTTAAAAAATAAAGACTATGTATTCAGAAAAAATCTGTATAGTATTGTATTAGATCTGCTACTATTTGGTTGAAATGTGTGTGTTCCTAGACCCAGGTTATGGCGGTCCCATTCTTTGGAACAAAAAAGAACAATTGTCCACTCCTTATTTTTTATCTCTAGGCCTATGGTCCACTCATGGTGTGGAGCCAGTCAGGACTCAGGATGCTCTCTGTGGTGCCCCTGAAAGCTCGTAGGACTTTGGGAGTTTGGGACCCATCCCAGCTTTCTTCAGTTTCCTGATGAAGTAGAGGCGTTGCTGTGCTTTCTTGACCACCTTTTCTGTCTGCACTGCCCAGGTGAGATCCTCAGTGATGTGTACTCCCAGGAATTTGAACTCTTTTCCACTGGCCCAACACCACACCACTCCACACCACACCGCCCACTTGTGCCAGGTTTTCCACTACAAGGACCTAGGTAGAGTTGTGTGAAAGTGGTACTAAACGTGGTACTATAAAAAGTATCTAATCCAGAGTAGGTCTGAGCTAGGCCAAACAGGGCCAAACACTTCATAATGACTGATCACTCACTGACTTTTCATTTAGACCACCAGCATATAGTTGTAATACATGATAATAGATTCTATTGTGTTATAACCACTATAATAATATATTATAGTGTATTATAATTATCATAGTAATACATTAATACTTTATAGTGTATTATAATCACAGTTATAATCCATTATAGTGTATTATAATTTAGAATAGTTGTAATACAAATTGATATTGTATTATAATCACAGTTAAAAGGGTCAATTTGTTTCTTACCGATATGGGTACTTTTGTGTAATGGAAAATGTAGATATTTTTATGTGGTGCGGTGTGGTGTGGTGCTAAAGCTGCAGTTGAAAAGGGGCTTGACTCTCTCCATCAGAGAGGCCTGGGTCAGTCTTAATGTAGAGCTGTGTCATCAGCATAGCAGTGGCAAAATATCCCATGCTGGCTTATGACATGGCCGAGGGGAAGCAAACAGTAGTGATTCTATATTTTTACTGTATGTAAAATGTATTCACTTCCACACATTATACACATTCAGTCAGATCATATAACACATTGCACACACATAAACGCTGTTACAGCACCCGACATCAGCTACATCCTTCTGTGTTTATCACGCATGACAATCTACAGGAAAGCACGTAGAACAATAATCCAGTGCCATTCATCACACTTCGAAATTGATCTACAGATAATGTTGAATGTCATTGTGTTGTTATGGGCCTGATATAACCACATTATTTAAAGCTATTCATAATTAATTTGAAATAACTAAAGTATAGCCTAATCCAATGGAGAAAAACCTGCCCTTCAACAGAAAAAGGTTTCCTCCAGTCAGTATTTATTGGGAATATAATAGGCTAGATGTGGAATTAGGCCTGTGAGTTTTCATGTCTAAAGATCTATTCACACCAAAGTGTTAATTTTTTCAGCAAATTTTGATTTAGTCTTAGTCTTTTGAATAACACACCATTTAGTCTTAGTCCTGTCTTAGTCTTCTGAAATTGTTTTTGTCTAGTCTAGTCTTAGTCAACTAAATATCAAAACATTTTAGTCTTAGTCTTAGTCTTTTGGGATTAGTCTCAGACTTTTAGTCTTCGTCTTTTAGGATAAGTTTAATCTAATATAATATAACCTAATATAACCACATAATTATGAACAAGTCATTGTCTTCTACTCTCTGTCACTTGGTCAAAATAAACCATACATAAAAGATGTATTTGGCTTTAATTTAATTGCAGTTACATACCAATGTAAATTTTTGCAGCCATTAGTCTTAGACTTAGATTTTTAGTCTTAGTCTTAGTCTTTTGAATAACACAAATAACAGTCTCAGTCTTAGTCTTAGTCTTTTGAAATAGTTTTAGTCTAGTCTAGTCTTATCGACGAAATATCAAAATCTTGTAGTCTTTTAGTCTTAGTCTTAGTCGACAAAATTAACACTGACACCAAGCATAACTATAATAACTATAGACAAAATAATTGTTTTGAAAATAGTTTTACATCAAGTGGATGGCAGAGTTCACACCACAACTGCAATAAAGACAAGCATGAACAATTTACTAGTGTAGTTATCGTTATAGTGCTTTGTGTGAACGTTCCTTAAGGAGACACAAATACATCTTGAATTGTCTCTGTAGCTTTCAGTGTAATTTCTTGGACTGGGCTCAGCACTGGGGATTATTTGTTCATGCTAACCCCAAAGCAGGTGAATAGTCGATACGCTTGTGCCATCTACTGGATATAAATATTTGACAACTTCAACTTCACTTGACACTCAAAACTGAATACCCCTTTGCAAATGTGGACACTTGTGAGTTGTGGTTAATGCAACCTGCAAAATATTTTTTTGTGTGTGTGTGGCCTACTCTTTTTGAAGTAGAAAAATAGTCCCACATAGATAGTGAAACTAGAAGTAAAATCGACCTTGTGGAGACTTGCTGGTCCCCATGAGGAAAGGGGTAATTTTGATGTCATGTTCTCACTCTGTCTCCCATTTGTCTTGTCTTCGCTTGTGGTTCCTTTTATTTTGTAGAAATGTTATAATGTATCTCCTGTTTTGATAGTTTTGTTTCCTGTTTGTATGGTTGTGGTGACAAATACTTTAACTTTTTTATTTTGTAGTAACGTTTTTCTTTAGCCTTGGATCTAGACTATCATATATGTATTTTATCAATTTTGATATTTGCATGTCATCTATACGAAAGTAAAAGTCAGACTCGATAATACATAGGCCTAGTCTTGATTCAAGGCACTGATACATCTAAATTCAGTGAATGGTCTAAACTGAGTGGGAAAAAGTTCTGGCCAAAACAGTGCCAACACAACTGCCAACTGAGTGTGACAGACTTTGAGTGTTGTTCTCCTCCTCAATTACTAGCAGACTAGCTGAACAGATTTTATACGAGATTCAAAAACACAAACAAACTTGACTCTTCCTGTTGCAATGGGGCACACTCAATGTTCTACATACAGGTATGGCTGCTGCAGCGCATTCACGATGAATGTGTGTGGCCCCGCGCCACGGAAAGGCCTGAAACGGCCAAGACCATACGTTCCCCCCTGATGATGATGCTCACTTGTTGCTGATTCAGAAGATGGGCACAATCTTTCAAAGGGTTAACACGCAAAAAGTGGCTGTGCCAGATGGGATTCCAGCACAACTCTCACGGTATATAATGTCCAGTCCTCATCATTTCCAAAACATAGGCCTACTGCTGAAACTGTAGGTCTACTATTTACAAGACTTCCGGGGTAAACAATCTCATGCAAACATTAGTAGCTGGTGGAGATCTGCGCTCAGGAGTGCAGTCTTCTAGTTTCCTATAGCACTTTGGACACACTGTCTTTAGAAAATGCCTAAAAATAGTACTTTGTAGTTGTTCGATTAACGTGATAGAGACTGGCTAAGCTGAATGTCGTTACAGTAGTACAATGTGATGTACTCCACTGACCCATTAACCACAGAGAAATCACCCCGTCCTCCAATAAAGTTCAAACCACATTTGGTGGAAGGGATTAACAACAAATCCAATCGCAAATGATTCAATAAATTCTGATCCAATTAAAGGCTTTGTCTCTGTGCGTTGGCTCACTGTAATTTTTTCTTGTTTGACGGGGCAGAATGTGACTCACAGAGGAGGTAGTCGCCAGCCATGAACAGTTTGACTACAAATTGGATTGTGTTGAAAGGCTTTACAATACAAACTGAGGCCTCTATTCAGGCCTTTACTTTCATCTTGTTGCACTGAAGTATTCAGACAGACACAGGGTCATTTATTGATTTAAATGAGCTTTTATTCTGCGAAAGAATAACATTTTTATATTTGGCATTGTCAGTTTTGCTCTGGTTCACTTTGGTGCTCATTAAAAGAAGTGATTAATTGGCTACTATTGCCACCTAGTGGCAGAGAGTAGACCATGGTACTATTCAGCTAAACCAAAAAATGTCTAAACTGTTGGGGGTCTCTTCACAAAGAAATGCATGAAATTTGAGAATGAACACTTGCTTTCTTAATTACTTTGGCATTTAATTTAAATTCCCTGTGGAACATAGGCCATTGATGAAACTCCTTCATCTTCTCCCGGTCTTGTGCCCTCTGATCCAGTTGCCATGACAACCCCTGCGCCTTCATCTCCTGTTTTGTGGTCTTGACTCCTTCTCCAGGTGTAGGAGTAGACCTTCCTCTTTTCCTCCTGCCTTGGTTTTTTGCTTCCTAGGTTTTATTTAAGATGTTGAATCAATATTCTCTCTCTCTCTCTCTCTCTCTCTCTCTCTCTCTCTCTCTCTCTCTCTCTCTCTCTCTCTCTCTCTCTCTCTCTCTCTCTCTCTCTGCCAATATATATGTACTGTATATATATTGAACATAATGCATAATAATTGAAAAGCAAGGACAATTCCTTGCTTTTCCTATTCTGGCACTTACAACCTCATCCGTTCCTCCTTCCACAGTAATTAAAACGTCCATGATTATTGGGGAGTTGTTCATATTGTTAATTTGCATTATTAATCAGGGCTCTTACCTAATTTAATATCAGAGCCAAACAGAATTGATTATGTCTTCCCAGAGTGTAAAGATAGCTTGTTATCAATAAGCCGGGAGTTGACATTGGCCAATTCCTCACCTAGGGAACTCTTCAGAGTGTCTTGATCCTTATGGGACATTAGCAGAGCAGAATCATCTGCGTACAGGACAGTTATCTATCATATCATTCACATACACTAAAAATAGGGCTGGGCCAAGAATGCTTCCTTGAGGAACTCCACATTCCATGATGTTGGGGTCAGACAAAACACCATTTACCTCTACCCTCTGTTCACGCCCCATCAGGTAGGATTTAAACCACTTGCATGATGCCCTGTCTGCCTCAGGGCCTTCCCACTGTCAACCTCTTTTCTGATTTGCTGTTAAAAATAATTGTTCTAAAACCTTTTGGATTTTGTACATTAGATTGTTCCTATTTAAGTACTCATTTGCTCATTAATTACCTTCTCAAAGATCTTTGACACAGAAGGCCAAATTGACACTGGTTGATAATTACCAGGGTCATTTTTGTCTCCTTTTTTATTCAGGGGAGAAAAAACATGTGAAATGAAAGAAGGGTCTCAGTTGCAGTGAAGCTCACAAGTCACGAGGAATGCTTTTCCCCCCAAAAAATGAAAATGGTCACCAGTTACAGACTCCTGTGTGTACACAAACACAATGACTGTGTTCGTCAGACAGGACGGCCAGGATCCAGCTGCACATTCTGGAGTTGAGTCCTTTATGTCCCTATTGTCAACACGTGGCACCCAGTTTACACACACATGTACACTCAAAGCATAGGCGGATTAGGAGACAATGGACCCCAGGGCACGAGCTCATAAAAGAGCCCGTGTGTACCAGTCACAGGTGTGTGCCTAGCACCTGAGCATGGGTTCTGCCAGAATTTGGGACTTAATGCTATCTTCCAGGATGACAACGCTCGCCCCCACAGAGCCAGGATCATCAGAGAATACCTCCAGAATTTTGGAGTGGAGAGGATGGAATGGCCTGCTGTGAGTCCAGACCTCAACCCAGTTGAACACTTGTGGGATCAGCTTGGGCGAGCTGTACGTGCTAGAGTGACCAAAAGAACCAAGTTGGCTGACTTGTGACAAATCCTGGTAGAGGAATGGGATGCCATCCCACGGCAAAATGTGTCTAGGTTGGTGACCTGAGGAGGAGGTGCCAAGCTGTTGTGGCTGTGTATCTTCCACACACTACTGAGGTCCTGACACTGAGTGTAAAATTAATAAAGTGTATACATGGCCAATATGTGTTGTTTTTCCTTTTCCTTGGAGAGTGCAATCTTCAGTGCTCCAAGCAACAAAGGTGAATACCAACAGAACAGTATTACAGGCCATTTTTGCAAATTCTGGGTCGGTGTTACCCACACGTTTGGCTGTGTTGCTCATTCCATGAATGCCCGATGCTTACAAGCTGTACCTCGTTGTAAAGGTGACTAATCACTGATACAATTATGTTTTATTCATGAAAGAAAGTTACATAGTGCCACTTTAAGACACCTTTTTTTTTTTTTTTGAATAATATGTTTATTACATTTTTAAACATACATTATTTAGACAACAACAACACTATACAAGAAAAGGAAAAAGAGACAAACAAACTGGAACAACACAAACAAAAGAATAATAATCATAATCATAACAAGCTCAGGCAATAACATGTAGAATGGAAAAATTAATACATGATGAGCGAAGCAATCAGTCCCCTGCCCCCCCACGACCCCCTCAGAGTGGAGAGGGCAGGCACCTGACCCAGATTGGAACTAGATTCACTGAGCACAGTTCAACATCAGTCGAGAAACTTCAAGACAAGTGAAACAGCGACAGATAGAAGTCAAGGCCGACAGGGGAACCCTTTAAGCACAGCAGCAGACAGCGTGGGCCTGATGAATCTTAAGTAGGGGTCCCAGATTTTATAAAAGGCGTCTATCTTGGAGTGTAACATACATGTTATGTATTCACAAGGAATACAATCCATTATAATATTGTGCCATGATTTTTTGGAAGGAGCAACATCCTTGAAAATAGGAGAATATTCTTCCTGGCAGCGAACGTTAACACATTGAATAGCCTCTTATGATTGGCATTGACAATATGACCATCTGGGAGACCAAGTATAAGACACAAGGGGTTTGGTTCTATGGGGACCACTTTAAGACACCTTAACCAACTTTATTTTTCAGTTGGACTTTTGGGGCTCTGTTATTGAGATGAATGACTAAGCCCTTTGACAAGAAATGTAAATGTAATAACCACTTTGGCTATGGCTCAGTCCCCCCTGAGTTCTTGGGCCCCTGGGCTGAGGCCCTGTAGGCCCGTTTGGTAATCCACTCCTGACTCAACTCAAAGGACCACAATGAAATACGTTTTCAAGATTTTATGTTTTTCATGTACTAATATACCGTATGTTCATGTATTTACATGTCATGAACCCTATAGCATTACTTCTCTGGGACGAACATTGTTTTCTGCAAAAGGATTTTGTATTAATGGAAAAAAGGCATATAGAAAGGAATATAGCCCGGGGGGCACTTCAATGAAGGTGGTTAAAGCCGTCAAACAGCATTCTCACACATGTGTGCTTCTTCTCCGGGTGGTTGAGGGCGGTGTGGAGCGTTGTGGCTATGGTGTCATCTGTGGATCTGTTTTTCTGGTAAGCAAATTGTTGCGGATCCAGGGTTGGCGCTAACCTTGGTGAACAACTATAGAGGCCCACTCTTCAAATCTGGTGTACATGACAGGGACCACGTCTTATAGGCTACTGCTGGAACATGTACTGTATGTCAGAGGGACCACTGGAATAAGATAATACTGGGAGAGCGTACACAGTACACACTGATGCATTTACCAGCAGGTTGGAGATCTCCACACTGCAGCTTCAGCTACCGGTTATGCATCTCTACTGTTGGAGCTACTGGTGCATGTTTGTTACGTAGCAACTGCTCTGGGAAACCCAATGCACAAAATTGTTGTCATTGTTGCAAACTCTACAAAGTATTCGACTCAGGTGTGTGTTGGAATGTGTATGCATGTGTGTGCACACTGCATTCTCTCTTGTGTGGGTTTGTTTGTGTGCAGACATGTGAGCGTGTTTGTGCATGGGCATGCTCCCATGGAAATCACCACAAGGGGGGCCGGGGGGGGGGGTTGCCCCCTGACCCACTCCCAGCCAAAACCTCCCCCTTCCCAGCAACTCCCTGCCTCCCTCCCTCTCTACCCCCTCTCTCTTCCTAACCTACCAGCCCAGTCCTCCAAACGGCTCTGAAAGGCAGCGTTGGTATTCAGTGGAGTGGTCTGGGAGCTGTGTCCTAGTGAATGAATGGCTCAGTGTTTTTCAGGGAGCATGAATGCAACGTGTTACCTCTGACAGACAGGCGCGCTCATTCACACACCCTGCTTTTCCTCTTTCCATCGTAGGGCTCTGAATGCGGGCCTGTGCTCACGCATACAGAAACGTATGCACAGATTGAGGCACACATACACAGAGGCATATGTGCACATACGCACACACAGTTTAGTTGAAACTGAAGACACCCCCAACTTCTTCTTGTCCCTCTCTCCCTTTAGGCCTGTACAAACACACATACGCATGCACACACACACACGCGCACGCACGCACGCACGCACGCACGCACGCACACACACACACACACACAATGTTTAATTCAATTATATTTTTTTCTGATTATATTATATGTCATTATCTTTGTGTTAAGGAGATGTTGGTATTGGCTATGATGATGTGGGGGTGGGTGGTAAAGGGCTATCTTTGAACTGAAAATAGCCTATGTATGTACAGCAATATCAAGGCCTATACATCTGAGTAAAAAGAAGGCAGGAATGAAAGGAGTTTTGTTTTGTGGTCCCTGTGTGGTCTCTATTGACATGCATAGAGATCTATCTACAGTATCTGTACTGTATTCTGTATGTCTGCCTGTCTAAAGGTTTTCTGTGTAAATAAGCCGAAAAGCTTACTAGGATCTCCTTTAAGTTGACCTTGTACCAGTGAACTGTACTGTCATGAAACTGTTCCTTTTTCCAATGCAAACTTTTAAATAAAGTGTTCCTATGCAAAACTTCTAATAAAGTCTTCAATCAATCAATGTCTTAGTTACCCCTGTCCTATTACAGTGACTCTCTGTTCCTTTATGATGGCAATTGGCCCTTACAAGTCTGTAACTTTGACAGAGTGAAGTTAAGGGGAGACCTTCTCACATTTCAAAGTTTGAGAACCACTATGGGGTAGGCTGCTGACTGGGTGTGTTAGTGTGTACTGTCTACTGTGTGAGGGCAGGTACCAGGGACGTGCTGGCCATTGGGAAAAGCAGGACAACTCCCGAACGGCCGGTTCATTCCCGGCCGGTCCAGGCCGGCCATTAGGAAAAAATGTAAAATAAAATGTCGGCCTTCGTTCCATTTTGGGGGCTGGGTGGCCAACAAAGTAAATAGTCACTGTCGGGCAGACACCTCGTATCTCCAAGTTTCAAATTTGTAAATTTCCTCGCAAAGCAAAGCCCTGCTTCATCATACAAGGCCGTTGCACAAAAGTAGTGAAAACAGCAGATCTACAAGCACACAACGCCTCGCGGTGCGAGGCGTTGTGTGCTTGTAGATCGGCTGTTTTCACTAGTTTAAATATTTTTTATCATTTTTTAAATGATAAATACAAAGACATACAAGGTTTCCACCCGACAACGACGAAATATAACTCATGTAATTGGCCCACTGGCTTGTCAGAAGTTGTCACTTGTCATGATCTGAAATGGTAAATCTTTGTGTAGCAGCAGCTCTATAGAGAGAGATCTCTCTCTATAGCGCGCAATGAGGGCCTCTCAAACTCTTTTTTCCCGGGCTGAATCAGGGGCCCAGCATGTCCCTGGCAGGTACATGCACATGTCTACAGTTGGCCAGGAGGGGTCCACCATTCACCGGTGGAACCAGTAGCCTGTTTCTTTGCCGTGCCTCCTCTTTTCAGACAGCGTTAGGGGGCTGGGCTGTGTGACTCGTCCCCCCCCAAAAAAACATTCTCTCGACACTATTTGCCGGTTCCTCCATGTGCTGCTGGGCTGCGACGTTACAGCTCGTGAAAGCGTCAGGAGAGTGAAGAGACAGAGAGTGGACATAGAGGAGAACATCTGGGCGCTCGTCTTTTGGTAGGATATATTAAATAAATGCGCCAAAATCCACGAATTTGCTTGGTGTTGGAAACAACGTAAACTAAAGTCACTTTTTCCTATTTGAACGACATACCGCTCGGAATCGATGTATTGTTGGATATAATAACCGTTGAGACACTGGTTGTGGACAATTTGGAATATCACTACCCGGGGTCGCTGGAGTCGCGGTAAATGGGAACTTGCTTTATTCCCAACTCCTAAAAAAAGGAATTGGCGAGTAGTGGACCGCGAAGTGGAGGCTTCTTTACAGAACAAGGTGAGTTTTATTTATTTCATAGAAGCTAATGCGTAACGTTACGTTTAACTTCTTGAATTTCGGAATTCGTTTGAAATGTAATTCCCCTGTGCAACCATCACACTTGTGCCTTATTATTGGAGCAAATGAAGCGGAGGAAAGTTTCTATGATAAAGCCCAAACCGGGATGATTAAGCTTAATGCCAACGTGTTATTTGTGGTGTGATTGTTGCTTAATCTGTGTGGTTGACTTGAAGTAGTTAAAGTTTGGGATATTCGGCTATTTGTTGACAAAACCACTTACAATGAAACAAAAAGTCCTCATCTGAACAATTCAATTTAAAGCCAACACGTTTGTGATATTGTTTATTTATTTTCCTTGAGTTGATTGAACACGTCACTGGTGTGAATGTGTGATTTGTATCGCTTGTCGCTTGATAATTCTACTGTCGACGATTCGATGAAGAAGCACAGCAAGTTGGGCGCACTGGTTGTTCTGCTACATGTCCACTAGGCGGCGTTGCACATAGGTCGTTAAAGTGGAAGGGTTTTGAACGAAAAACCCTATAAATTGACATCTCTACACTTTTCCCAAATGTAAAAGTTTAACAGTAGGCGCTCGTGTAGCTGTAGTTGGCTGTATATTTATTAAATGAAGTATGGTGTTGGTATTCATAATAAAATAAATAATAATTAAGAATATTTTTTTGGAGGCAAGGGCAATAGTGTTGTGTGTGTGTGTGTGTGTGTGTGTGTGTGTGTGTGTGTGTGTGTGTGTGTGTGTGTGTGTGTGTGTGTGTGTGTGTGTGTGTGTGTGTGTGTGTGTGTGTGTGTGTGTGTGTGTGTGTGTGTGTGTGTGAGTGACTGTGTATCAACTTGCCTCGACATAACCCAAGTCTCGCTCATGACAGAAGTAAGTCAGTGAGAGTGTTGTGACTGCTGTACAGTATGTGCGTGTCATGGGGTCACAGAGTAGTGTCATTCTTAAAGTGATCCCTGGCTAATACGACAAATATGCCTTAATACATTATAATTGTCCTCTATAACTACAATGTAAAATTAAAAACACCTTCAATATTTTATTTCTTCAATAAATAGCTAATCTTTCACTCAACAGGAGAAATGCCTGTCGCAAGTTGATGATGTCATAAATGTCATGTGTGATCTAACCCTATGAAATTTATGGAATGCATGTGCAAAAAACACATTTGAAATATTGAGTTGATGCTCATATTAACCATATGAAGTATTAAGTTTGTTTTTATTTGCACATGCATGCCATAAATTCCATAGGGATAGATCACACATGACATTTATGACATCATCAACTTGCGACGGGCATTTCCCCTGTTGAGTGAAAGATTAGCTATTTCTAGAAGAAATAAAATAATTAATGTGTTTTTAATTTTACATTGTAGTTATAGAGGACAATTATAATGTATTAAGGCATATTTATCGTATTAGTCAGGGATCACTTTAAAGCCAATACATCTGCTCATGTTGCAGCACAACAGACTAAGCTGAGGGCTCAGTAGCCAATAGACTGATGATGATTGCTCATCATAGACTGCACTGTAGAAATAGAATTAAAAGAGTAGGCCTATATATTCAGATATTTCTTGACTGTATTACCTTCAGAGTTTTCTTATGTAATTCCTTGTTTGTTTTCCATGGTGGGGAAAAACTTAGGCTACACATGTATAATTGTTTCTTACATTGAATGGAAAACTTCACTTTCATTTTTAGTTCTGACTGGTCTTTTTCACAATGGTCAATCCCTACAAAGCATCTCTTGTCATAGCCCTGAAACATGACTGTTCGTGTGATCCATGCATGGCTACTCTTGTCACTGCTTGAAAGGCTTTGGGGAATGTATATACCGTATATAGCATTTACATTTTTAGATTAAACACAGTGGACAAAAATAAGAATTATGGAGACGTAATATGAATGGTTGAATATAAATTGTATTTATCTGTTTATTAGATCCCCATTATCTTACTGTACAATTACAGCAGGTCTGGGTATATCCTGGGTTCAGAGCATATCAGGACAAGCAAGCAATTTTCCTGATCCAAAAATAAAGAAAGACTTCAGGGAAGTAGTCAGGCTTGACAGACACGCACAAATAAAGTTGGCCATTATTTGCAGAAGTTGAGTAATAGCTAGCCAAGTCATTATTGTGATGTATGTCCGTTTATTGGTGTAAGCAATTAGGAATTTGTTTTTTTAAGCAGAGAAGAATGAAAGTAGTCTTTGGGAGCTGAATGGGACATGTGTTTTCTCTTCTTCTCGAATGAATGGCTGTAGATGAGCCAAATTAGCAGTGGGCCTGTTCTTGCACTTGTACCTGGACAAATTCAGACACCCAGAGCAAGAGCAATCCTGACTTGTGAAATGACCTTTGATCTTGTGTATGAATGCCGTCGTTAGGATCTCACTTCACCTGAAACAACCTGAAATGAGTCACGTTTCAAAAGGCGGACAGCTTAAATCAAATTAATATTATTTTCTTTCTTTTATTCTTTTCTTTCTTTCGTTTGTGTGCAAACCCTCTAGGAAAGTACTGGTATTTGAGTGATACTACTGAAAATATTTAAAGTTATATTCTGCCAGTTAATTGCCAGTCTGCTCTGTCCACAACCTCCTTACTCATAGTGCATTGTACTTGCAACAAAAGCAAGGACTACAAAATAAGAAAATTACTCAAGAACTATACAATTTCACTGGATTATTGCCTTTAAAGACATCAGCAATTTACATATAGGAAGCGTGACAGCACAATTGTAACAACTGTCTTCCTATAAACAAGGCTCACCTCTGACATTCTACCACTGTCAAGTTGTCAAAGGTCAAAGGGTGAGGGGGGGGGGGGTCTGTTGCTCTTGTCTTCTGTGTCTAGCAGCTAGATGGGGCATTAAAACACGTGGCATCAAAACCTTTCATCATAAGGTAGTGTCTCTCTTTCAGCCGAATGTCCTCCAAGCAGGCTCGGTGTGTGCTTGCTGGGGCGACGTTTAGAGGGCAGATGCAGTCCAATGAGAGGCGAGGCGACATTCCCATGATTTGTCTAGTAGTTTAGCATAAACGGTGGCATTAATCCTGTGGGCCTGCTAATTAACAGGTGGGGAGTCAAGGACGGGGAGAGGCTAGAAACCTTGATAGCTGTGTTTGGTGGTGGTGCACTGGCAGTAGCTCATCAGCAGTGGCGTTGATTAAATGTCGTGGGACAGGCTGTGCTCGAGACAGGGCTGCAACGTGCCAAATGAGATGTCATATAGTCTGAGCAGAAAGACAATTTTATTAAATATTTCACTGTCATGTTCTTTGACGTTTACACAAGAATGTTATACACTTAAGAGTGAACATATGAATCTTTATCTGAGGCCATGCTTCTCAGCAGGCTTCTCAGCAGGGGATGGCTTATTGGATCCAGGCTGGTGAGGCGCATCCAACGAGTCTCTCCAATGATTTGTCCTTTCTTCTTGTTTGGTAATGTTTAGTAAGAACAGTTATGAGTTATGACAGTATACTTTATAGGGGATTAGCTTGCCACAGACTGGTATAGTATGGCTGTGTTGTTTGGTGACTGAAGTGGACTACTGTATTTCATATCATTTGAAACCCCCTTTTTCTCTCATGCTGACTGCTGTAGTGTGGAGGCTTGCCCAGACAGGTTAATTCACTTCTCTATTATTGTCTCCTCTAGGCCAAAGACTGTTTTTAGCAGCCCGTGGCCGTGTCCATCTGTATGTGTGTCTGTCTGTGAACAGCTAATCTCTGGCACAGTTGGACTGATTGGTGTGAAACGACACGCACACTCCATGGCCCTTTTGGCCCCAATCTAGAGTTTGGGCTGCTACGCTACCTCACGCAGCCCTCACACTGCGGAACACTTTTGTACACATTTTATCTGTGCACATAATTTCCCATATTACTGAACGTGGCCCACTGTGAGATGAATATAAAGGGAGGAAAGACAAGCATATCCACACTCAAAGTTGGGCAGGTGCTAAGCAAAACAATATAACACGGGTTGCACATTTGGGCTCAATTCTTTTGCAATCAGGTGCAATAAAAAATAATCTACGGTACAACTGGAGCCCACAGTGTGCAAGCGTTCTCTTTTAGTTTCCACTGTGAGGTTGAACCATGTGCTTTGTGGAAAGAGCCTCTTGACAGACTGTGGTGTGTTTATGATTCGAGCCGAGGACCTTCGTGGTTGAATTTAAATAGTATTGAGCAGGAGAATTTTAGAACTAAATTGTTATGGAAGGTTTCACACAGACAGCCCTGCTTTGCACAACCTCATATCTGTTCCGGAGAAGATGATCAATCTAACGTGGATCAAAGTACAAGTTATTTGGAAGGGCAGACAAGGCCAGGCATGTGAATGCTTCACTTGCCTGGCAGGGGTCTGGGGCCCCTTGGCTCTCATGGTCAGATTAAATACTCAATTTAATTATGTCACTGGGCATTAAGTCAGCAACCTTATCAGAGTGGTGTGGCTGTTTAATGGGCCTTTGCAAGCCAACAGATGCAGGAAGATTAGGGACAATTATGTTAGTGGTGCAAACCCCCAAGGAGGGGGGAAAGTGGGTACCAAATCTGATACTCCAATGCCACCCTATGAGACCTGAATATATCTCTAGATGGCAGACATCAAATACTGCCTTATCTGAGGACATTTTTCAATTAGAAAGCATTTATAAAGATTCGAAAATCTATAAAGACAGTCGATCTCATTTGATGAACTGGGCTGTAAAATGAATGTGAAATGAATATTGCTTTTAAGACCACTCACATGAAATAAAATGGGTTAATCCATGATCTAACTGTATACATTTGCCCTACATGGGAAGAGCAAGTGGATTTCCAATCCATGATGCAGACAAATACATGCATCTCTAAAGGATAAGCCAACGCTTTTACAGTATCAGATGACCCAACTCAAGAAGAAAACTTGGGTGAACTACTGTATTTTGTTTTTATGCAGATTATG
This sequence comes from Nannobrachium achirus, assembly GCF_963921795.1. Classification (NCBI taxonomy): domain Eukaryota; kingdom Metazoa; phylum Chordata; class Actinopteri; order Myctophiformes; family Myctophidae; genus Nannobrachium; species Nannobrachium achirus. The sequence goes on along the minus strand of NC_137815.1, from coordinate 58,678,983 downwards.
GTTTCAGGTTGATTAAATAGCCCCTGATTCTGCATATTACACTATCATGAATACCTTTAATGCCCATCTTCTTAAGTCACTAATGAGCTGGTACTCCTGCCTGTATTAGGAATGCCGCCGTGCCTGGAATCCCACATTTCCCTCCCTGTACTTGAATGTCCCCCCACCCCCACCCCGCAAATTACTGGTGGTGGTATTTGGATCAAAATGAATGCATAACATTAATAGTTATTGGTGCATATTGCTTGTGGTGATCATCCCAGCTGTAAACCTTTGCTTGACATGCTGCATAAACCCCTCTAGTATGTCTTTGATTTAAATCAGCAAGCCTTCAGTTCTTGAGATAAACAAGGCTGATCTTTCCTTCTGATAAAAATAAATTGCGATAACACTGCTAAGTTCTCTTAGGATTTAATTAGAAGGCAAAAACTGTTCAATATTCAGATATGTAAATAGAGCCCCAGATACAGTGTTGTGCCATGTAAAATAGATTCAGCACAGTGTTGGAATTCCTTTGAAGCAGCCACTGAAGTGTCCTATAAGAGGGTGAATTATTAACTCATAAGGGCACCCTGCATGCTTCCACATGCAGCTCATAAGCTGTGTGTGTGCCGGATCGTGCACATGCATGACATGTATGCATGTGTTATGTTGTGTGATTTCTGGTTGTTCCCCCATGAATAAAGTCGATGTGTGTTATCCCAAGGTGGTCTATATTCAAATGTTGGACCATGCAATGGTTCTCCCAGGCACAACCTCTGTCACAGTCGCTCTACCTGTTTTCCTCACAGGACTTTTAATAATAAATCTATAAGTGTGTATCTTTTAGTGTGTATGACTGTCCTTTACAGTACATATCTCGAGAACTGTCCAACTAGTCGCCTTCATGCAGCTTGTGTTTTGTTAATGCCCCGAAAAAGTGCAGTGTCGAAGTCAGTCGGGTCAGCTGTTCTCTAGAACCGGTGTGCGTTGCAACTTGCAATCAACTTACTTGCAATGTTAATTGCAACTGTGGCACCAATAAAGGGCATGCGGGTAATGCAGTATCAACCAGAAGTGCTACACAACACAAACAGCTATACAACACCAACACTACATCAACTACTATGCAACACAACATCAAAACCTTCAACTATAACATTAAGGCGCCTGAGGGCGGGAGGTCGCGCCATGTCTTAGCCATCTGGTCAGTGATGTATATCGGACCAGTTACCCAAATATGGAGACCCCTGGTACCCATAGATATTCACAGATATGGGCTTAATATTGATGACATCAGGGATCTCCATATATGGGCATGAAAGGGATTTGGTTCCCCTGGCATCACAGGGATCTCAATATCTCCATATATGGGCATAAAAGGGATTTGGTTCCCCTGACATCACAGTGATGTCAGAGCGTGAGAGTTAGCGCGTTGTCAAAGTGGCAAAGCCATAGACCGTAAAAAAGCGGACACGGACATAATGTGCCGTTTCTCATAGTAAACGACCTTTGGTCGCAAACAAACAACACTAACCTGTAGCTGTAATGGAATGTATTATTTGAGTGCAAACATGCTGTAATCATAAAATGGTGTCTTAGAAAGCCATAAGGGTTGGGCACTTTGTGTGCAGGACACGGAAATACAATAATAAATAAATAAATCATAGGACACACTCATAAAGAACCCTGCACATGGATACGGGCCTGCACTAAGGCAGTTTCAGATGGGGGACTACTAACGCGGATCAGCGAGGATCACACAGTGGTGGAGACACAATGGCTCCACGAATAAACGGCAGGAGATATTACAATGATGACCACAATCCAGCTCTTGTCGCCCACAATATTGAAACGAGTATGTGTGCACGAATTTCATGGGACCGCACCCACTCACCTCTCCGCCCCTTTACTTCTCCCCGCGTCCCAAATAATCGTCCACCTCTCATTGAAAATGAATTACTAGGGCGCGTCAACCACCTCCCGTCTGAATAGAGCTATAGTAATAATGGTGGTGATAATAATAACCATCTTTCTGAATTCACAAAACCTCTGTGTGTGTGTGTGTCAGTTAGGGATGGCCAAATGGAGATTTTTTCTTAACCGATAACCGTCAGGCCTTATCAGTTAATTAACCGTTAACCGTTAAGGAAATGTGTTCAAAAATGCGCTATTTTAGCAATTTAAAAAAGGAAAATAGGCCTACACACGTTTTCCCCCATAATAAAGTGCTATATTTACACATTAAAAACAATAAAACTGGGAGAAACAAGAATACAAATGTTTTCTAAAAGAAATGTGTTTTTGCAAAGAAACGGTGGGATTGAAATGATAAGTCTGTAATGTGATGCGCTGGTCGCCAGGCACGTGCGCACATACAGCAAAAGGGGCTTGAGCCCTTAACTTTTATCCGTCTGAAAAGGCCCTTTTAGAAATGTCAGCCCATGCCTCTCTAAAATTCTGTGCACTCCCTGGACCCTGGCTGTCTCCTAACAAAACAGCAGCAGCAGCGAGACGCATGTAGCCGCATGTAGCAATAACTTCCAATCGTATGACTGGTTTGGAATGGTTGAATCGGCTAAACGTGATGTCCATTTCATTCATTTACTTCTCTCTTGAAGTCTCGCCCGTGTTTTGTGTGTGCTGATGCAGCGATCATTGAATTTGCGACTCTGAGCTTTGTTATTTTCGCATAGTCTGGGATCACTTCACTTTTCGGGTTTGTAACCGGTCTTGAGCGGAAACCACAAAACGTCACGTTGTAGTACTCAAAGTACTACAATTTGCCGGAAAGATCAAACCGGATTCAGTTTTAACCCAAAATATTCCCCTGCGCTCAAGGACACACTTTAAGGGCCTACCTAATAAACTCCTTGATGCAGAGTAGTTTTGCTTTTGAAAAATTTGTTTGGTATATGCATCTTTTAGTCCAACTTTTAGTGACTGGCAAGACTACACAAGGCTACTCGAGCATTTTAATAGGTATTGGGGAAACAAACGGAGGGAACCAAATCAAAGCGACGCCGCTTCTTCTAGTGGTTTCCGCGCTCTAGGCGGAAACCAAACGGCCTGTTGTGAACGAACACCAGGCTTTTTCTCAGAAAGCCTGGTAGGCGAGGTTAATTTTCGCATAGCCTAAACCAAGGCGCGCGCGACTTTAGCGTTCCTCATGTCATCAACATGTAACATTAGAAAGTTGTGTTTTAAGCTCTTCTTAACTCATTCCCTGCCAGGCCCGATAGTCCCGAGATTATTCCAATGTCTTTCCCCGCCAGGCCCGATAGTCCCGAGAATTAAAAAAAAAAAAAAAAAAAAAAAATGTTTCAAAATTTTTTTTGACCCCCAAAAATGGAGTAGGCATGATAGCAATCGCGAAATTGCATGTTTAACCCCCATAGCAACCCCATCTTTCAAGCATGGCAGCCATTTTGGCAGCCATCTTTGTTAAACATAGTGGCTGTTATCTCATGAATGCCTGAACGGATTTCCATTCGGATTTTTTTGTTTGAAAGCTGTGAGCAATGTGGACACACGTGGTGCATTATCTAGGCATGGGTGTGCATGATCCGTGCACACCCAATTACATGGAAGTCTATGGAGACGAATGGCAGGTGGGAGTACGGAGGTATGTTAAAATGGCGGTCAATGTGTTAAACAGGATTCAATGTGACGACGCGGGTCTGTTTTGTAAAATCCAATCGACGAGGGAACATGTGTTTCCTGATGAACAAGTCAGCGTGTACAGCCAAATCAAGCAGCGTCGCGCAGCGGCAGACTCGCAGTTGTATGAATGCATGGATGTTACACAGACATTGGTGTCCAGAAATGTGTGACCACTGTGCTGCCTTTGCAACGGCAGATTGGTTAACAATCTAAGTTTAAAAAAGTATAAATAATTCTGTCATTTAATAACATTTGACAAGTCAAGGTAAAAAGTGAAGTTCATTGTATGAGTTCATATTGTTTGTACTGCCATCTTGTGGTGAGTTAAAAAGGTATAAAAGCAAAGCGAAAGTGAAACCTAAGTCAGTAGAGCCAGCATTTCCTCATTGAGCAGAGAGCTGTACACATGGTCTGCTGAGAATTCTTCTTATACGCTTTTGCCTTGGACATTATTTGTCTGTACGTACATTTTAGTTGTAGTTAATCGGTGTATTGACTGTATTTCATGCATAACTTGATGTTTGCAACTTTACCTTGTAAGCTAGATTAATTGTTTGGTTTGATCATTATGTAAGCACATGTGCCCTGTATTTCCTACTAGCCTGTACTGCTGCAGTGGCAATTTTCTGTGTTTGAAACATTGTGTAACTAGTTTAAATGCAAATAGTACTGCATGTACTGTATACTATTTCTCACACTACAGTGTATATGTGTACCTTGGTACTAATTCAGTGTATGTATTTCTATTTTCTTATTGTTTCAGTTTTACAAAATCCTACAGAGACTTCACTAAATTTGCAAGAAAAGTCAAGCCTTGTGTGTTTATTGGAGGATCCCAGGAACTGTTAACTAGCTGTCTAGCTACACATAGGCATGTGTTGCGAGGGCAGCATAACCACAGCGCGTATAGTTGCATGGCTGATGACTTGATGTTGCGTAGATAATGGTGTACGGGGCTTTTGGTGTGACACATGGGTTGATTTTCTTTTCCTTTTCTTTTTTATCGGTCAAAATTAACCGTTAGTGCTTACCGGTAACCAATTTTCTTATCGGTTTAACGGTAACGGTTAACCGTTGGCCATCCCTAGTGTCAGTCTCTGTTTGTGTATCCTGGGCAATGGGCATAACTAGTTATTTTGAAACTTTAATTCATGGTGTAGTGTGGGTCGTGACAAAGACATGGCATCAGAACAACACACTGTTTGTTACCTGAGGTGTCTGAATTCTATCCCTTTCTCGGCTTGCTATATGTCATTACTCCTCAGTCAATCCCTCTCACCAGTCACCACTCTCGCTTTCAATATCTCCCGTGGGCTTGCATTCACATAACTTATAGGCCTAACCACACTCCTCTATCGTCTACCATCTTTTCTACAAGTTGAATCAAACTTTTGTGGTGGGCCCAGGGAGAGGCCCTAGTGCTGAAATAGGATATAATGGCTGACAGGGCCTTTGTTATTGAACCAATGATTGGAAGAAGAGACCTCCACCTGAGGCAGGTGAGGAGGAGAGGGATAGATTAGACACACACTCATTATTCTTGGGATAAATGCAATGCTTTCATTTATGGGAAACTTGCAGAATTTAAGAACTGACAGTAGACATCACATTATAGCTGTGCTTAGCAAACCATTTAGGTTCACATAGCTAATCCTCAACTGTATTTGTTTGAGACCATGTGCACCTGCACAGACTTAATATGATGCTGAGATGCAAGAAAGTGTGTATCATACCAATGGTGTTTGCAATGCATGCCAGTGCATGTGTAAATGGCTTTATGTATGTGTGCATGCATACAGATGTGTTTTAACTTTTAAAAGCTCGATAAAGGGTGGCCTTGTCCCTGCAGGTTTGTCTCTGTCTCTCTCTCTCTCTCTCTCCACATCTCCGCCTTCCCCTTTTCTCTGCGGGGGGGAGAGAGAGAAAGCAGCCCTGCCTCCCTTTTGTCTCTTTTGTTGAAAAGGAAAGGGCTGAAAAGGCCGGCCAGCAACAGGGAGAGAAAACTGGGCAGAGGAGCTGTGGAGAGTAGAGTGAGAGGAGGTGGGAGGGGGGGTAAAGGAGAAGAGGTGTCCACGCTTGGAGTGTGGGGGAAGGGGAGAGTAGAGGAAAAGAAGGATGTGCGTGCGTCTCTCCTTTCCTCTGTCAGTCGCAGAGCAGCTGGTGTTGACAAGCCATCTCATCTTCCTCTACCCAGGGAGGGGAGGGACAGACAGGTGAGTGGGTGTGGTAGGATGGGGGAGTGTCTACCATCTGGAAACCCAACCTGCCTCGCCTACACCAAAAACAAAACAAAAAAAAAGTGTGAAAAAACCCACAAAGTTGTCATCATTTCCTTTACTGCAAGTCAGTGCGGTTGGATTCCTCCTTCAAGATGGCAAAGAGTAGGACCCCAGTAGAAGCAAGTCTCCAGGACCTTTTTGTGTTCTCCTTTTAGCCCAAATGTGTGACTGTACTACCTTCTACCCTGTGCTGTTAATATTTCCGTCTATCTAATAAAGTATTCAATCAGTCAATCAAACAAACCCATAATAGGCACAGCCAGTGAGATTTCAGTGCAGTGTTCTCATTTTGATTTTGAAGGTGAAATACATTTTTCACTTTGTTTTTGTAAGTATCCAGGGGTGCCTCTGGTTCTTTCCTTTGCAGGACTAAGGCCAGACAGGTGCCCATACACCCAGGCTTATGACTGGTATTGCATGGACTCACTTGAAATTGAATATCATCTAAATGATGTCAGGCTGCAACGCCCGCAAGCTTTGGCTTTTGACTCCAGAGGCAACAATACAAGAAGCATCTGCTATGGTGATACTTGTCGTCTTCTTTTTTGTGCTCATGTGCGCGGGTTTGGCAGGCATTCAGACGGGCGTGAAATGCCGCGTTTTGGAATACCGACACAGGCGACTGTTGCTAAGTGGCAACCATGGCGGCTTTAGGAAAATGAGCAGCGCTGAGTTTCCCCAGGAACAGCCTTTTTTCTCAAGGAGGCTGCCAAAGCTGGGCACTAACCCCCTAACCCTCCCCCCACCTCCCTTTAAACACGCCAGGGGGAGGGAACCTTTCAGCCCTGGGAAATAGGGAGTTGCTATGGGGAGAGGAGATTGAATGTTGGCTGGTTCTGTTAACAGTTGAGTACATTGGCTAGCTGCTTTACTCCGCAAATGAAGGACGCAATGTCCCCAGACCATCCCAGATTTACCTCACCTAACCTCAGGTTGACAGGTTCACAAATGACTTGCCCTTCAAAGTAAATATCACTCTTGGCTTGGTGGAGTCATATGAGGAAACATGATGCTGCTCCAACCAAGGGTCATCCTTTCAAATGATCACAAGTGTGCTGTTGGACACACAGTGGATGTGTGCCATCATGACATATTTTAATGTTTATAAGAATTCAACCATTTTGAATGTCAGTGTCTTGCTCATTGACACTCTAAAGCCGGTTTTCCACAGGCCCAACTCCACACCACTCCACACCACACCGCCCACTTGTGTCAGGTTTTCCACTACAAGGAACTGGGTAGAGTGGTGTGAAAGTGGTACTTAACGGGGTACCAAAACGGCTCCACTCTCGAGTGGAGCCGTTTTAGTACCCCATGCCAAGTGAGGCCAAATCAGTGACGTATACACGCTGCTGATACTGATTGGTCAGAGACAGAGTCTCACGGCTGAGCTGTGTCTTTCAACACAACAACTTGAGACATATTTTAGTATGCAGTCAGGGCTGCAAATCAAATATAAAAGCAAAGCCTGTTTGTTTTATATATCTGTTTTTAAAAGAGGACGATTAGGCAGAATTGTGTTCCCCAGCCCTGCAGTTGAGCTACCACGAAGCACCAAGAACATTAACCAACACAAACAGTGGACATACACATAGGCTATATCGTCGCGAGTCGCAATTATCAACGGCAAATGCGTCGGCAATCCGTTATTTTATATAGATCTCAGTGAGATGTCTCCTGTTTGTATTTGTAACTGTGTGTGTTGAATGGGGGAACGAATCTACAGTAGCCTACATGTACTGTACTGTACTGTTGCTGCGCTAGTATAGCCTCTACATTAGCTTACTTCTTTGTGTAGTTTGGCCAATAAAGTTATTATTTGACCATGAACATCCCGACGTTAGTCGTCGCTATAGTTGTAAAGACTTGATGAAGACCTGTGTGAGTGTGTGGCATCTAAAACATTGTCCACCACATCTCTGTGTTGAATGGGGAAAAGAATCTACATGTAGGCTACTGTACTGTACTGTAGCTTAGCATGTATGCTAGCGCAACTAGCCTCTACTCTTCTTTGTGTAGTTTGGCCAATAAAGTTATTATTTGACTATGTTCACCCCGACGTTAGTCGTCGCTATAGTTGTAAAGACTTGATGAAGACCTGTGTGAGTGTGTGGCATCTAAAACATTGTCCACCACATCTCTAAAAATAATTAGCGCAAGTTAGCATCTCCGTTGTGTTTACAGACTGAGGAGAGTATCCATATGTTGAAAGGGGCGTCGATTTCTTTCGGGAGAGGAGGGGGGGGGGGGGTACTGTAGTGGGAAAACCTACATAAAAAATGCGGTGCGGTGTCGTGCCGTGTCGTGTAGTGTCGGGCTAAAAAGTGGTATGGAAAACCGGCTTAAGGGGCATACAATCCCACCACATTGGGCATACAATCCCACCACATTGATTACTTGGCTCTGATTTAGTCAATCATCAAGGTGATCAAAACTTTTTGTTCCGTTCCTGATGCTTTGATCCAGATGAAATAAACTGAAAACAATGCGGTGCCACTAATGCTTAATTTTACAAGTAAATGTTGGTAGATCTCTTCAGAGGAAACCAAATTTTGGGTGGAAAGCCTTGGGCTTGGAAAGCCTTTGGAAAGCCTTGAACTTGTGAGAGTTCTGTTGTAATGTGTTGGCTCTGCATGCTTGGCTTACAGTTTACTTTAAGTCTCTGTGTACAATGAGCCTACAGGCAGCTTTCACAAATAACACTCTCTCCTTGTGTTATTAATGGAGAGCTTAAGGCTCTTTTCTTGCTTACCAAGAATAAGCTTTTCCACCAGCTCCACCTTGGTAGCTTTAATCTGGCTAGAAATGAACTAGTCCTCTGTTTCCAGGGTTCTAGTGAACTTTTATTAAGGTGTGTGTGTTTTAGGGCTGGCCCCAAATTAATTTATTGGGTTTACGTTTGGTGGAATTTGGTTGAACCTACATTTCTTTCATTTAAACATTATTTGGGTGTGGGTGACGTTGTGTGATTATTTTAGCAGCATACTTATGTTAGCAGCCGGCGGCCGCTCTGTGAACGGACTGTACCCTTACATGCCCAGTGTAAGCCTGGTGGTAGAGGTAAACTAAACTTACATGGGCTGCCTCTGTGACAAAGGTCCATGTTCCTTGATGATGAAAATAGTTGACTGTATGGAAACATTTCCATCATCATAATTGTCATTTGCTAATGTTCACCGCTTGTAATCTGCGTAGTTGCCCTGTCGTTAGCAACATTGCTAGTGATGCTAAGCTGGATGACGTCTAGCATGACTTGCGGTTTGTGCTAAATGCCCCTCGATAGTGTGACATTCAGTTAATCCACATTCAGTTATTTGGGACCAGCCCTAGTGTGTGTACTCTACCTCATCTCAATTTTCAATTCAATTCAATTCATTCATCTCCCTCTCCCATGATGCCAACAGTGGTCCAGCAATAACATTAAATAGTTGCCCCCTGCCCACCTAGTTCTTAATAGATGGGGTGTTTTAAGCAGACTCTACCTTCTAAAGCAGGGGTGGGCAACTTTGATAATGGAGAAGGCCACTATATTTCAATATGCAATATGGCACCCTGGAGTGAGTGTCTGTCACTCACTCCAGGGTGCCACATTGCATTATTGTCGCGTCCTTCTTTGTCATTCTAGTACGTCATACACAAGAAGAAAAAATAGCAGATCTACAAGCTCAAAATGTGTCACAGTGCAACATGTTTTGAGCTTGTAGAACGGCTATTTTAGCTTTTTTAATTGAAATTGTGAATTATTATTATTTAATCCTGAAATGTAAAATTGTGATTTAATTTCTAATGCATTGCGTTATACTTATGAACTTATTAAATATGTTATTCAATATGTTGGACATAAAAAAAGGACAATTTCACTTTTTTTTTACTAGCCGAACAAAACCGCAGAAGAAAGACACCAATGTGAACTTTGAGTATGATTGTTAAGAAATCCAAGGTGCTTGTGATTTATTTCTGTTTTATTTCCTCAATCAACACTACCAGTGGCAATTTATTCATGGTGAGAGATGGCATATACTTTGTCTTTGTGTTTGTCACCAGAAATAGTGAAATATCTGAGACAAAGTGCATCAGAGGATGATGCAAACAAAGAGTGGAGGTCCAGTTGGCAAAATCATGCATGGTTCCAGCACTATACACTACATCGGCTGTTCAGGACTCAGACTAATATCTACGCACAGCACACAGTGATATTAGTCTGGTCATGCCAAGCTACAATTTAATCTGCAGAGAATATTTTCAGTTTCGGCAAATTGGGGGATTTTTCTTTTTGTTTTTTGTTTTTTTACTTCGTTTAAAGTATGCTGGCAGCTTAAGATGTTAGTGTCACTGTTCAGTGTTCAGAACTGCAGGTGAACAAGTCTATGGTTATCTTCTGGATACTCACAAAAAACCTCCATACTGTATGTCTTTGTCGCTCCACGCCCACTCGACTACCAGTCAGTCTACTCGTGCTGGTGCATTCCATTGTGCAAGTTGTATAACCCAAAAACTAATAAAAAATAAAACCAGTAACCACAAAATTCACCACACAATTACCTACAATTAAGCTACACTTAAAACATTTTAAAAGCGACTGAACAATCTTTTTAAAGGAATGATTTGTTTTTAGCCACGGTAATTTCTTAACATTTATAGCAATGTGTACACAATGTAATGAAATTTCCAGCCTGAAATCTGAGCACATTTCATACCTAGTCCTTTAAAATCTGCATGATTGACCATGTGAGGATAGCTGGCGGATACCTCTAACATTGGCATTGTTAGACGAAAGAAGGTGGGCGTGGGGAGGCATACTACTTGTGTGTTTTCTTGCGTGTGTGATACATAACACTCCCTCTGTTGTCCTCATCAGGGACTGAGCACTGCCGTTGTGTCACACCAAGCTGTTTAGTCCCCATCTCCACTTGTTATAACGGTGTAAAATGCTGTCCTGTTGCTCCACTTTTCTAAATTACCCTGAGAGGTGATTTCTGAAAACAACAGCAGCGTTATTGTAGGCTAAACCTAGCTGATAATATAGTTGGAGTACTTAAGTAGGTAATTAGGTTGGTGGGTAATTATTACAGCCCTGAAGCCGTAAATCATTTAACCTTTCTATCTACCGTACTGTGTTCGTTGCGGGCCTGTCCCCATATTGTTACTTCTCAAACTAGAATATTGTTTTGTTTTCACTCAGGTCTTTCTGTGTGGGAGTAAGCCTTCATGTTAGCTTGAAATAGCGCAAGGTGTTGTGCATGCAGCAAAACCAACCCATGGAATCTCTGATAAGAGTTCAGGGCTATGTTGTACTGTGGTTGCACCAATGTACCAGCCTCCCCTTCTACTTCTCTCTTTGTCTTCTGTGATCCTATTGGCAGATACTTGTCCTGACTGTATCTCAGTGACCAATTAACATTCCTTCCATGGAAACATCCACAGAGCCCAAACTCCTGCCAGGCAAGCCATGCAATCCGCAGGTGTCTGACTGTGTCTGTGCCTTCGGTACTGTGCCATCCTGGAAGTCCTGTCCAGTTTGTCCTTTAAAAAAGAAAATTGATTCTGTTGAGCATACTCTGGCCCCAGTTCCTACTGAGTGAGTAGCCGTGCCCCCATAAAAGGGTCTGAATCGGAGGTAGAAAGAGATGAGATGTAAAAAAAAAGAAAAAAAAAAAGAAATACAGTCCTGTGGTGCCCAGCAGGAGTGAAGTTTAGTGAGGCTAGCTGTTAAACAAAGGTTTATAGCGTAAACCCTCCTGTTTGACATGATTGAGTTGTTCTGTATTTAGGACTCGAAGCATTGCTTCCAGAACACCAGTCCAGCTGAACTTACTTCACTCAAAGGCTTCTACTTTTTGTTTGTTACACTTTTAGCCACAATACTGTATGTAAACATAAGAACAAGTCTATTTTTAATTATTTACATTTCATATATCCAGGCCCTTCTTTCTTTCGCTTGTAGGGGTTCATAGGCCTCATTCATGTTCTATAAATGTATATGCCTATATTTCTTTTCTTCACTACAGCCCCCCCCCCACACACACACCCAACAGACAGACACATACACACACACACGCACCGACGCACGCATGCTCTCTCTATCTCTCTCCCTCTCACACACTCACACACACAGGCACGCACGCGTGCATGTGCGCACACACACACACGCACACTCTGCACGTGTCCTCTCGGTTGACTATGTTGAACACAGATGTCTTAATGAGATCCAGCTGCAGGGTATTCTGGTAGCAGAAACGCACGCGCACTATTATACCTAAAACAGACATTCTCAGATGGACACAAATGTATGGTGTTGCTGTCCAGACTCACAGGGTGACGATTTGGGCAGAGCCGAGTACATTCTACAATGTTATAGGTTAACCAAAAGTATGTTAAGCAGTGGGTGAGAAATCAAAACACACATTTGTCATGCACACAAACAATGACATCTCTAGGGACTGAGATACAATAGAAAAGTGCACCTCAGAGCACAGGTCTCCGCCAGGCCGGGTTGCCTACGCAGGGCCCGCAATGGGATCAGAAAAATCTAACTTCCACAACATGATTCATGACCCAAGAGATAATGGGCTCTATTTTGATTGTCTTAAGTACCAGCTCTTATGCTTTAACTTAAAGGCCTGTCCACTCCATACTGAACTTTTCGTCGGAAAGGTCCAGTTCAACTACAAAATGACGTCACTCGTATCTTCTGAAAAGCATTACCCCGAATTAGTTTACCCCGAGTTTGGAAAGCGGCATGTCGGAAAGTCAGAACTCTCCGACAAAAGTTTGGTGGTCGGAGACAGTATGGACAGGCCTTTAAGTTAAGGCATAAGAAGAACTGGTACTTACGACAATCAAAATACAGCCCAATGTGCACTGATGATTTGTGTGAGTTTTGAAGACCCCAGCTTTAGATGGCAAAATTGTAGTTGATTGTGAATAGAACTTGTCCCTTCACAGAATATCAGTTTGATTCCATTTCAAAACACCCATTATTAGCAACTTGATCATTTACTACCATTTCTCTCCAGATACATTTACAGTCTGTTACTGTTACTCACACACATGCAGTGGGTACATGCACACCATACTAGTTACCCACTGTGTGCTTGCTCAGTCGTGACATCATCAGACTATCCTCTGACCCTGCCCTCCGCTCCACTATCGACTGCAGACAGTCAATCTGCTCACTATTGATCACGCCACAAACTGATTACTGCTGTGACCGACCGCATGTCCTACATACTAGTAGAAGGCAGTTAAGGGCTATGGTGTAAATTTGTTCTCACAGTGTTGGTGAGTGGTTTCTACGGCACTTGACTGATCTCTGTACTGTACTAGAAGTGCAGTGCTGTAAAAAGGTGACGCGTAAACTCTGTCATCAGGATTATAAGGAAACGCTTAAGAAATAAATCAGATTAGTGTGGAATGCGGTATCTGCCTTTTGGATGAAAATATGCGTAAGTGACACTACTGTGCAGTAATCTACATTTTGGTTGGGAAATAGAGATCAGGTTTCAAATCAATTTACTTATTTTAATTACAGTTATGAATGTTTATCTGCAAAAGTATATGTGAAAGAAGCAATCCAGATATAATGCATGATGATATATCAGTTAAAGACCAATTTATATGTTAGAATGTATGTAGCGCCGTAATAAAGTTGGCATGCAGTGAAACTAAACTAGGATTAGTCATGTTTTAATATAATCAAGGAGATGACATGTGAAAGAGTTGATGAAGACAAAAACCTATGTTAGTTGTTTGCTCCTTTTATAATGGAAGTTGGACTGATCCAAGTGTTAAGCTTGAAGATGTGGAATTTGTCAATTCAATCCAATATCAACATCCACTATTAGGTTTATCTTCCAAGATCTGGCTACAGCAAGCTGTTTTTGATTAAACCAAACACATTTTCATAGATGAACTGGCATTGCAGTTCATGAAACAAGCAGCGCTTGAACAGACCCTTATTTGACTGAGAACACAGATTATGGCCAAAGAAATTAGCAGTCTTATGAGTAATTGGATGACAATCTTCCCACGAATCTCTTCTTGTTTGTATTTGATAGGCCTACATCAAGTGGAAAATTGGGCAGTAGATCCTTCCTTTTCCATTTCCCATTGAATTTAGTAATGACATCTAGTCGAAAACTATCCATGCCTGACACACATTTGTTTTATTTGGATGGCTTCCACCGAGATGAAAGCTTCATGAAAAATACAATATGTTCCTTTTAATGTGGTATGGGTGTAATAATATGGTGATCCACTTAAGCTGATATTTACTGTACATCAAATAGAGAAAATGGCTGATCTAAAAGATCACTTCATTAGAACACTGAAATTCCTATTCATTCCTATGGCATGAGGAAGTATGGCTTGATACATAATGTATAATTTAGATGAGGATCAGTAGTCAATGTGTACAGTAAATACATTTACGCTTCTAATTAGCTATTTAACACACTGTAACTTTGAATTTGTGTGCAGTTCACCAAAGAGTTCACATTATTAGGCCACAAAGGAAAAGTGCCCTTGGAGCATGTAGGCCATAGGGTTAATGCATGTTGGTTTGTTTTTAGCCTCATTGTGTTTGCAAAGTTAGTTAGTTTGACTACTCTAGATATAGTTTTCTCTGCGCTTTCAGTTTTTTAAAATGACAATCAAAGAAAGATTGATTGATTGAATACTTAATTAACAGTTTGCAATTTCCACAGAGGTACGGTTTACAATGATTGATAAAAGGATAACACCATTCTGGTCCTATCATGTATTCAATTCAATTAATTCAGTACAGCAAAGAAACATTTTCTCTTAAGTTGACATCATTGTTTTTCCATAACAATGTCAGCTATAACTTGTATTGACTTGTTGTTGATTGGAACTGATTTGGCATGATTAGAGGAATACAACTCAACTCGCATAGTCTGATGGCTGGATATGAGCCCATCAGTTTATTTTTATTTTTAGAGACAGACAGGAAATGCTAAGGAAATAGGGAGAGAGAGATGGGGAGAGACATGCAGCAAAGATCGTCCGGAGTGGGAACCGGTGATGTGCTGTCAGTCTACTTTGGAGCCTAGGTGCCCAGACCGCTAGGCCAGTGGTCCGGGCCAGCACATCAGTTTTTACCCAATAGCTCACTGACTGTACTTAGGATAGCCTAATTGATTGACTTTACTTGCTCTACTGCAGGGTTCCCCAATAGGCGGCCATTTGCGGCCCGCGGAGGGCTACTGTCTGGCCCACACCAACCCCAGTAATATTGGATAATGGTGGTATAAGAGCAGCAACAACACTAGTATATCATCGTTGTCGGGTGGAAATCTCGTATCTCCAAATGTATACGTTCTTTCGCAAATCATACAAGGCCGTCGCACAAAAGTAGTGAAAACAGCAGATCTACAAGCTCACAATGCCTCGCACCGCGAGGCGTTGTGTCCTTGTAGATCGGCTGTTTTCACTAGTTTAAATCTTTTTTTAAATGATAAATGCAAAACGAATGGTTTTGGACATACAAGATTTTCACCCGACAACGACGATATCTGAACTGTCGCTGGTGTAGCGGGAACGCCACTGTCGCCACCTGCAATGTTGTGGCCCTCGGCTTGGTACCCTAGACATAATTCGGCCCTTGGGGAAAACTAATTGGGGAACCCTGCTCTACTGTATTTAAAATCAGTTCTTATATCGGCGGAAGGCCAGGAGGCGTAGATAATGTTTTTTGCCCGGTGAGCACAGAAATTCATCCTTGGTACTGAATTTGGTACTGGAATTCAAATGGCATTTCTGCAACTCACAGATTCATTAAGCTATAGCTGCTGTTGCCGATTTTAGCATGACTGGAATCGTTGTCCTCAATGAACAGTGATTTTGATGGCAATGGGCCACTTTGTGACCCTATAAAACCACACAAACAAAGTAAGCTTTATGTGTTTCTCTCTTTCCCTCTGCCCCTAAATTAGATTGACTCTAAACAGTGTTGTAGCCGCTAACGTTATGTGATCTCTGGAGATGTGTGAAAGTCTGACATGCTCGGCAGGGACAGACCAGACCATTGTTGGGAGAGGGGGGGTTAGCGTAGTGGAAGCCATGAGACATTGGGTTGTCATGAGAAGGGAGATGGGAGTTCGCTCAAAGGGCGTATGCGGGGGTTAAAGTTCTCGATCCTGGGGACTGATTTCAGTCTTGAGGATTCCATAGGATCTATTTCTGAGATCAGTGCAGATCCACAAAAAATAATAAATAAGGGGAAGGTGTACCGATGGCCGTGGCGTGAATGACAAAGTAGTCAAAACGCTAGTCAAGTGATCTCCAAACTAAAAAGCAGTTATAATTTCAAGATATGAGTATTTGAATCGGTAAGACTAGCATAGAAACAGAACTTCAGAAGATGCTTCTATAAAATTAAGCATGGATTGGCACACACACATTCAGTGAAGGCAATTCAGAGCTTCAGGGAAACACCCCAAATATTGGTGTGCGCTGCGCGTGCCATGTTTCAAAAATCACATGGTCTTGGGATTTCTTTTGGCTTTAACCCCTGCATATGACCCCTTGCACTGAGAGTTAAAAAAAAGCAATGGTAATGGAAGTATAGCAGGCAGGTTAGTGGTAGTTGATAACCTAGACAGCCTCGGGTTGTTTGTGTGTGTTAGGAGTCTTAAGTATCATGCATAGTAATACATAAGGACCGCAGGTCGACACTAGAAACAGAGGGGGAGAGCGATTTCTAATGTTTGGTCCGTTTAATGTCCGTTCTTTCTCCCTGTCCGTACTTCTCCGTTAGATTACGTACACCTCTCAAACTGATCATACAGGACTTGTCCATAGCAAGAAGTACCAGCGGCCACCGTTGTGAACCGTAGGGGCAGTAGTGAGGAAAATAACTTTTCCTCTGCAAAAAGAGTGGAAAGATGTTTGTAACGTCTGTAAATATCAACCATACCACTATGATACAAACATGGAAAGCTCTGTGGCTTGAACACCCCATCTAAGTTTCCTTTTTATGTAGACATTGTCCTTTTTAATACGACAGACAATATTAAATCCTGTTGGTTATTGATTAATCACCAGATTCGAGAGATGGGGGCTACTCGAGGTGAATGTGGTTCATTCAGCCAAGATCTGTTTCACTTGCGTTTCGAATGGTATATCCTTTGACTGGCTGGTGATATAACGTTAATTGACACAAAGTATTTATAAAAAGACTTGTGTGGATGACAGACATTAGAGTGAAATCCTGGTCGGGGGCGTGCTGAGAATTGCTTGCTTTGCTCTGTTCTGCTCTCGTGCAGCCCCAACGGGAGCAGAATTGGAGCAAAGAGCGGGTCGGCACGCACACACCGTGGACGAACTAAGCATGTCCACGTAATTACTGCACGTCCTCTCTCACCCAAAACATACACAAAATCAAACATCCGGAACTATAAAGTGCCCATTACAAAAGCCTTACAAAACAATAGTGTCCTGCTCTGTCTAAGAACACAATTAGGCCTAATGAGCATACTGTCATAGGAAAGTATTAGCCTATCTCATTAAAGCTCAGAGATGCAGAGTCTCTCTCAGTTCATTATGGTGCTACATGAATAGTTCCTCTGCTGCACTATGTAACATTGCTCTTCTACCCCGGAGAGTGCTGTTTTACCGTTGAGTTAATGGAGCCTGCCTGCTTGCTCAGGGGATGAATTCAATCTTGACCTTCAATTTATCTCACCAGAGATGGGAGCGTGTCGCTGTTACTACATGTCATCTTTTTGACACCCGACTCTAACCCTCACCCTACCCTAACCTCCATGGAGTGAGTCGCTAACCCTCCGGTCGAAATGATGGTCGTTCGAAAGAGCGCGATTTTCCCACCAGAGATTGTCTGCAATTCAAGATGCCGTTGTCAATGGGCACAACCATACTAGTCACATACTGTTGAAGAGCAAAACGGACCTCTGCAGACCACTATAATTTACCCCAAAATGAGTTGCCATTTCAGCATCACCATTAGTTTTCTTTTTTTTGTGTTGGGCTGCTTTGGCATAAATCTTGTTTAAGTGACAATAGCCTATCATTAGTTAGGAAACAAGCAATTAGGAGGGCATCAGCCATGTGCCCAGTGGTCAAGAGAGGGCAAAACCTTTTGGACGGGATCCTTATAGTTATAATTAAGTCTCTCGTTTTCATCCTTCAGCAAAGAAAGAGAGAGATTAAAATAGAAAATGTTGGTATTTAATTACAGAGTTGCTACAACCGGTGGAATACTGTCAATGGCTGTTTTAAGACCGACAGCTTAACAGCACAAGAAATGGTGGCATTGTTGGTTTTGATGACGCTTCGTTTTCCTCACTGAACAGCTGTGGTTTTTGGTATGGGAAATGCAGCCCTATTCAAGGGTAGGCAGTAGAACAAAAACATTATGCTGTGGTGTATGCCAGAACTTACCAACATGCCAAGTTGAGGGTAAAAGCTTGCACTCATGACGGAGAACACCATGATTTTGAAGTCTGTTTTTCTCACAAGAGTCTTGTTTGTAACTATTTTAGCCACTTTGAGGGCCCTTCCCGCTTCTGTTTACAGAAAGCTTGCGTCCCTGCTCTCTCATGTGGTGCAGCAGTAATATTTTCTTTTCCGTGTTCATCTGACCTGAGTTATGTAGAGTTGGCCCCTCTCGGCCCCTTCCAAGATTGGTCCTTGTTTATTTGGAGCAGCGGGCATGTTTAAGAGGACACTTAGTACAATGACTGTGATGTCACCCCCCATAGAGTGTGCGAGAACAATTGGCCGTCTGTGTTGGCTGGTGACCCACCGAATTTGGCAAGGGAGAGTGAACACACCACGTCACTAGTAGAGTCACCATACATTCACTAACGATGGGAAACTTGGCTGACATGGGCACAGTCCATTTCATGGCCACAAAGGGAGCCATTAAGGCTTAAATGCATCCGGATCCCAGTCGCCCCTTAACATGAGTGTGTGCCTGGATTTGTATTCTGCGTCCTTACGACATTTCATCGGTTAAATGATGAGCCTGGTTAACCAAAGTTGCGTTTCACTGGAATAACAGTATATTGCCAGATATTCTTTTTACATAAATTGCCAGCACAGGCAGGGAGGAGTCATTCACACATCACAAGTTATATACCATCATGTGCGCCCGGACGAGCGGTCCGGGCACCTAGGCTCCAAAGCAGCCTGACAGCGCGTTGCGGGTTCGAGTCCTGATCCCGACGACCTTTGCTGCATGTC
Organism: Nannobrachium achirus; assembly: GCF_963921795.1. Lineage (NCBI taxonomy): Eukaryota > Metazoa > Chordata > Actinopteri > Myctophiformes > Myctophidae > Nannobrachium > Nannobrachium achirus. The sequence goes on along the minus strand of NC_137815.1, from coordinate 58,659,838 downwards.
ACTCCCCAACTCTCTCCCCATTTCCTGTCAACCTACTATCCTATCAATTAAGGCATAAAAAGCCAAAATAATGCTTTGCTTTTATTGTGATGTGTATGTTGTTTCGAATGTAAAAAATAAAAATAAACATATTGTTTAAAAAAAAAAAGACAAAATAATTATAATAAGTACCATCACGACGATTCACGAGAGATTAATAATACCGGGCCGGCACAATTACACTTTTAATAGAGGTGTCTTCAAGTACACAAGACTATTTGTATTATTTTACTTGATTACAATTTTACCTTTCATCCAGAGATCGTAGATCGGCTATTTTGTGTGCGATGCAACCAAGTATAAATAAGGCATAATCCTAACCCCATTCCCCAAAGAAGACCCTGCCAGGTCGAAAAGTTGGTTTCTGGTTTCTGATAAGTCCTGCATCGTGGCTACGAGTGTGCAGCCTTTTTCTTAACCTTTATAATCCTAACCCCAACCTGAATAATTTCTCTAAAGTACAGTAAGCCTAACTCTAACAATCCTATTTAACCATAAATAGGATTGTTCAATTTCTATTTTGAGGACCAGGAACATTGTCCTCACAATGTCTATTTCTCAGAGTTTATACTTGGGACATCTAGCAAAATGTGACAGATAATGCACTCAATTCAATTCAATTCAAAGGAGCTTTATTGGCATGAGAAAACATACGTTTACATTGCCAAAGCAAGTGTCACAAACAAAATAAAAACAGTTGAAAATTGGGAACATATATACTTTGGGAGGGGGTACAGCATTGTGTAAACAGAGCTATGTCGCATTGTGACATTTTATATATGTACAGGGTATAAAGCTTTTGGAACAAATAACAGCATTATTTTTTCTCAAAATGCATTTAAAAGTAGCAACTCTGTTTCATACTGTATGTGCAGTAGGTCTAGATGTCAATCCATGGTTTGTAGTCCTTAGGGTGGTTGTGTTTCTAGCCTTCTTTTGTCGCAACAGTTCACAAATCTTGCTGCTGTGTCCGAACATTGTTGTATTTCTCCCTGTAGGTATGAGAGTTTTTCATCATTGGTCATGTTTTCAAACTCACTTCGGGTGTGTGTAATCTGTGGGAAGTGTGTGTCTCTGATGTCTTGGTATAGTGGGCAGGTGGTTAGAAAGTGTAGCTCTGTTTCTACCACTCACACAGTGTGTTTAACAGACGTTAACTCTGTTTGACTACGCTGATAACTTGTCTTTCATCCTGATGAACCACTGTATGATTGATACCTTAATCTTTGATAAGGAAGCCAAAGTGGGGGGAACAAACAACAGCACTTCCTGTTCCCGTCAACATCAATCTCTTCAATACAACACCATCTGCTCACTGTGAGTGTAGAGGTATTTGTCTTTAGCTCCCTATTTTCCCCACGAGGCTCAGCTCTGGGCCTGGCCTTCACACACTCTGGCTCAGTGACAAATAGAGCTATTACATCAGTAAGTGACCCAGGTTGTACTCGTGGGTATGAACTGAGGGAATGGCCCCATAAATAAGACCTCGCAGATCCAATTGACCATATTCACATGGCGGCTCTTACTAGGACTGTCACGATTATGACATTTTACATGACGATTAATTGTCACTCAAATAATTGCGATTAATGATTTAATTGTGTTTCTGTCGTCTTGTAGGCTTTGAAGTTGCACATGGCAGAAACGACACTTGACCTAAATATACAATTAAATGACTGACATATTTAACAACTTTATTCTTAAAAAAATAACATTGATAGTGGAAATAGCCAATCTACAAGCTCAGGACGCGTTGTGAGCTTGTAGATCTGCTATTTCCACTATTTTTGAAAATGTTTGAAAATATAAATTAACATTTTTCAACGAGTAAACGATTATGACAAAAGAATTGCGATTATGTCAAATAATCGCGATTAGACGATTACGATAACAATTGTGACAGGCCTAGCTCTTACCTCATGCACCAGCATGAAGTGAGAGCAACCATGGTCAATACAGGGGAGTTCTCTGAGGGACTGTGGGACCAGCTGGCACAAAGACAGCTATAGGATTTCCTGCTGTTTTAAAGCCATCTCCAGGGCAACGATAAAATGCTTAAGACAGCAGATGCGCCAGCCGGCCTGAAGGCGGGAACGTATCGTATTCACTATACGCTCTCTCTTTTTACAACCTGGAGGGGAGCACTGGAGAAGCTCCAGGTTTTACCAAGTGTTGGCCAGGTTAAGGCAACATTCCTAGACAATGAGAGACAGTTCAGAGCTCCTGCGGCCAAAGGGAATGATATAGCTCGTGACAGCTCTGTAATACCCTCCGAGAGGCTCAAGCATGGTATCTGAATTTATTATATGTGCAAGGACTGAGACTGTTTGTTTTTCTTTCTTTTTCAGCTGTTCAGTTATAGTTGTAAATTATTCACTTCGTTTTATGAAAAGGAAGTCTGTTCAGCTGCATGATCATTTAAGCTCAATCAGATTTACTGGCCAGGCATGTCACTGTTCACTCCAACCCAGCCAGTCCATGGTTGTGGATGGTTTTCTTAACTTTGAATACCCCAAATACATTCCATTACAGTGCTTACTAAGTACAGGGTTATTTTCTTTTATTGATTTGAATTTATCTCTCTCTCTAATGCTCTCTTAACCATTCCCTCTTTGTGGCTTTGGGTATTGTTGGCCATGGTGAACGTTTTGTTTTTTTAAGAGGTTGCTTTGCTTGTCATGTTGGGTCAGTGCTCTCTGTGTCTGCCTTTTTAAAGGTAACTTCTATGAAGCATTGCCGCACCGTGTTCAGCAGGTTCTTTGTTGTCATCTTGAACAATGGCTGCCTTGTAACCAGACATGGAGGCCTCACCTGCGTAGCAAGAATTAAGATGACATGGCAAGCGTTTCAAATGGTTTAGGCTCAACTGGTGAATCCTTCGGCTCTGCACACAATGGTATTTTGTCTGTCTCTTGTCTCCGAAGTCACGGTTCTTCAGAGACTAGTTATGTTATAATTTGTGATGAGATTTGATGTTCTAATCACCTGTGTCTTTCCTTCAGGTTTGGACTGATTCTCATATATTTACATAATCACCAGAGGGCAATGTATGGTTACTTTTGGGCAGTTACTTGTTTGCACTCTCTGACAGAGTGAAATGAAGGTTGACTAATAGGTTGATGGGGTGGGGAACTGTTTTTGTGCACTCTGATGCTAATGGGGTTTTCCCCCTCAAGCTTCAATGTTATGTGTTTTTTTATGTTCGTTTGATGTTGCTTTTTCCTTTCTGTTCCTTTTGGGGTTGTTTTGTTTTTCTGTGGGGAAGGTTTGTTGTGAGGGACCAACTAGGAAATTCTAAAATGTTCTACTGTGCTTGCTGTGCGTATGGTTTGAACCACAATTATGACAGAATATAAATTTCTAAGTTTCAATGTAAGGGGAGCGAATATACCGCATAAGCGAACCAGCATTTTGGGGGTTTTGCGATCTAAATCAATTGACTTTGCATTTATACAGGAGTCTCATCTTTTAAAAGAGCATTCCAACCGATTGGCTAATAAACATTATCGTGTTTTAGCCTTTTCAGCTGCTTCTTCCAAAACCAAGGGAGTAGCCATATTGGCTAGACGTAACCTTAGGTTGGATTTTTTGGGTGATTGGTCTGACAGTGACGGGAGGATAGCTGTTGCTAAAATCCGCTTGGAGGGTAAAATGCTAGCACTAGTCTCTGTGTATGCTCCAAATGTTTTAGACAAAGAGTTTTACAAATTACTAACTAAAACCTTATTGGAACTGACGGATTTCAAAATCATTGTTGGTGCTGACTTCAATGCAACATGGCAACATAACCTAGATAGATCCACTGGGGTAGAAAGCAGAGAACAAGCACTAGCGTCTGCAGAACTACGTGCTTGGGCAAACTCAACTGGCTTACTCGACATCTGGCGTTTAATGAACCCAACGGTTAGAGATTTTTCTTTTCTGTCGGGTAGGCATGCTTCATTCTCTAGGATCGATTACGTTTTTGCCCCTGTTAGCTTGTTTCATAAAATTGCCAAGGTAGAGTTGCTCCCAATGTCACTCTCGGATCACAAGGCGGTGCTGTGTGTTGCTTCACTGAAACAGGTTATAGATAGAGCTCCTAGATGGCGGTTTAACACCACACTGCTGCGCGATGCGGCATTTGTAGCTCAGTTTCAAACTGGTTTGCGCGAATTTATAAATATCAATACAGGCTCAGTTGAGGATCCCAGAATTCTTTGGGATGCAATTAAAGGCTTTATCAGGAGTAATACAACCCTCTATGCGTCCACTCAGAGAAAATTAAGGTCAGCCAAACTGGTGGAATTGGAATCTCGGTTTTCTACTTTGGATAATTCTCTCCAAAATAACTTTGATGTTAGTACAGCAACCCAGAGAGAGCTAGTTAAGAAAGAAATTAACTCCATTCTCAAGCGCCGCTCAGAATTTCAAATGAAACGCACAAGGCAAAACTACTATTTTAATAGTGCAAGACCCAGTCACTTACTGGCTTTACGTCTTAGATCCAATGAGCATTTTGCTGATATTGTTAGTGTCAAATCAACAACGGGAGCCATGGTTACAGAACCCAAAGAGGTCAATGCCACGTTTCGTGCTTTTTATGATGAGCTCTACACCTCCGAGGTCATTCACGATGATGCAGTATGCAATGATTTTTTATCCAACATACAGTTACCAACCCTTAGCGAGGCGGATGCGGAAGCCTTAGATAGACCGCTCCATCTGGCGGAATTACAGGAAGCTGTGCTCGCAATGCGTAGGGGCAAGTCGCCTGGTTTGGATGGGATACCCCCTGAACTTTATGCCATCTTTTGGGAAGATCTAGGTCAGCTGATGCTAGACATGTTTCGATATGCAATTGAAAGTGGCTCTTTCTCCAGGGATGTGAATGTAGCTATTATATCATTATTGTTGAAGAAGAACAAGGATCCCACAGATTGCGCAAGCTATAGACCGCTTTCACTTTTGAATTCTGATCTAAAAGTTTTTGCTAAGGTGCTTGCGCGTCGCTTGCAGGGTTTTATGACCACCTTAGTACACTGCGATCAGACAGGTTTCATAGGAACTAGACTAGCCTCTGATAATGCTAGACGACTATTGCATATCATCGATAGGGCTAAGGAGCTGAGGACCCCCGCCGCAGTGTTGTCGCTCGATGCGTTGAAAGCATTTGATCGTCTGGAATGGTCTTACCTGTGGGCTGTACTAGATAAAATGGGATTTGGTGCTTCATTCATACATTTTGTTAAAGTACTTTATTCTAATCCGTCAGCGATGGTCCTAACCGGTAAGATCTGTTCGCCGCTATTCACGATTGGCAGATCTTCAAGGCAGGGTTGTCCCCTTAGTCCTCTCCTTTTCGCACTTTCACTCGAACCCTTGGCTCAGACAGTGCGTCAGTCTGCAGATATTACTCCTGTTTCGATTAACAACACACAGCATCGCATTTCCCTATATGCTGATGATATTCTACTGTTCATTGAGAATGCACCACAGTCAATTACTCACGTCCTTCAAATTTTTGATCAGTTCAGTTCCATTTCCGGCTACAAAATTAATTGGACGAAGTCAGCCCTTCTACCTCTAAATGATCAGATGAGATCTGCTATCCTGCCGCCCATAATCCCAGTAGTAAGCCAATTCAAATATCTTGGCATAGATATTTTCCCCTCTCTTCAGGCTATTGTTAAGAACAACTATGGTGACACTCTAAATAAGATTTGTCTTGATTTAGATAGATGGTCATCTTTGCCCAACTCTCTCCAAGCTCGAGTTTCAATCATAAAGATGAATGTTCTTCCTAGGGTTAACTTTGTAAGCTCTATGCTCCCTTTGCCACCACCGCCGCAATACTGGAATAAGCTTCACTCTTCGATATCTAAGTTTGTGTGGAAAGGGAAACGCCCTCGTCTTAAACTTTCTCTATTACAACGTGCTAGAGATGATGGCGGCCTTTCATTGCCCAACTTTAAATTTTATTATTGGGCCTTCACGCTCCGCCCCCTTTTAAATTGGTTTAACCCAGCAAATAAGGTTTCTTGGAGAGAGCTTGAGGAGAGTTTAGTGCAGCCTGTTGAATTGAGAGATCTTATCTATTCAAACATAACTACACATCAATGCAAAGTTCGCTTTGGACCTATCATTTCTCATTTAGTGGCAGTATGGAGGGCAGCTGAAAAGATGTGTAAGATTGATTGTAAATGGAACTTATTTTCCCCAGTGTTCAATAATCAAAGACTTTTAATCGAGGATCGCCCCATTCGCTTTCCAAGGTGGAGGGCTAAGGGGATTCGTACATTAGGGGACTTATTTGATAGAAATGGTTTACGACCTTTTCGAGATTTGTGTGACATCTTCAATCTGCCTGGAAATACCCTTTTTTTCTACTTCCAACTGAGAACGTCCATGAGGACCTACGGGGTCCCATGGCAAGCTCCCCTTAGATTGCACCCCTTCCATGAGTTTATCTGTGATGGTAACAGAACAAGAGGTTTGGTTTCCACCCTCTATGGTTTTTTATTAGACTGTAGTTATGGGCCCCTATCTGTTGATACTGTTTGGAGGAATGATGTACCAAATTTGGACCCTGACTTTTGTTGGGACACAGTATGGTCTAACATTAGGCTATCTTCTAGAAATCCAGACCATCAACAAATTCATTTAAATTTTGTTCATCGGACTTATTTAACTCCCCGCAGACTATGTGCTATGAGGATTTTGAATAATCCCAACTGCACTCTCTGCGCCTCAAATAGTATTGGTACCTTCCTTCACATGGTTTGGGAATGCCCAAATGTGTCGTCATTCTGGAATATGGTTGCCTCCAAACTTTCAACTATTTTTAGTATTAATATCATATCTTCTCCTTCTTTATTTTTATTAAATGACGTCTCACAGTTGCAACTAAACAATATACGCAAGCGCATCTTCTTTGCTGGATTAACGGCGGCGAAGAAGATGGTAGCTACGCGGTGGAAACCTCCTCATACGTTAACGTTCCGCCAGTGGGCCTTGACCTTTCTAGATATAGTATATTTAGAGCAGTCGATAGCAAGGTTACACGGAGCAAAAGAAGAAAACATTAATATGTGGTCGGACATTGCAGATAAGCTTAAGGCTATGATTCAAGAAATCACTATATAGTGGTAACAGCCTAGCACAGGCATGCACTATTGTACATTCCGTGTTGGTCCGGGGAAAGGGGGTGGGTGGGTTTTCTTTTCCTTTTCTTGTTTTGCTATTGTTTGTGTTGTTTGTCTGTTAATTGCATTTTTCTTTTGATCAATGTTTTACTTTTTCTTGTTCTATTCATATGTATGTCTCTAATTTCATGTTATGGAAAATAAAAATAATTGATAACAAAAAAAAAGGTTTGGACTGATTCTCATGGGGGCTGTATAAAACTTCCAGGAGCTTGGAATGTCAGGCGAAGAGCAGCAGACTTTGTCTGGTAAGAATCCAAATGGTTTCGTGTTTGACCTGAGCTTTTTACATGCAAGTTAATATATTATTACCTACAAATGTGGCAACTAGTCTGTGCCAAGTGTGGTCCACACAGTTGGCATTGAAAAAAGTGCATAAACCTCCTTGAGGTGACGACCATGAATTCCTGCTACTGCAACGCAAGACATATTTTCTTTTACAATCTTAGCACAATGGCTCTTTATGGACATCAAACCATTCTTGTAACTTTTTACAGTTTGGATGTTCTTGTTCTTTATATTGTACAGTCGTTATTACGTTCATTGTGAGTGTCCATATTCTGTGTAACTATTCACCTGCATTTCCAATATCTGTTTGTGTATATTCTTAGTCGTGCTTTCTGTAGGCTAATAGATATTGATCTATTTTTCACTCTACAGACACTAGTTGATGGTTTGGTATCCAAGTAGAATTACCAATTTGTTGACCCTGCATATTAAGGACAATATCAAATACCAATAATTGTGCACTGGAGACAATTGCTTGTCTTCTCATTGTGTTGATTGTGAGACCTGCCTATTTCCATGTCTCTACTGCCATCTTCACTTGTTACATGGTTCATGTACATATATGTACTTGAGGAAGAAACATTGTACTTTAATACATCAGAATGAACCTTTTAACTAAATTATATTATTCTTAAAGTTCGTATGGTTTATTCATAAGTAATCTTGTTTATTTTGTCATTGCTGCAGTTGTTACCAAAAATACCCAGATGTGCCTGGGGAGTAATGCTTACAGAATACAGCTTTCGAGTTATTTCCTCCAATTCATCTGAATTAAACAATAGCTCATTGCCTGCGATGTGAGTTTCCTCTCCCCGCGGTGACAACTCTCCCCCAGTTCCCCCCCACCCTACACCGCATCCCTGCACATTCAGCAGCTATTTAAAGTGTCAACGCCTGCTCCCAATTACATCTCCCCACACCAAACCAGAGTCTCTGGCCATGCTACGGTCTCCAGAGCCTGCCCTCACAGTAGCATTTTTATCTGTTTGTTTTCATATTTCGGTCTGCTCTCGTCCCTCCCTCTCTCGCCCTCTCCTTGTGCTCTTGCGTTGGCTTTTTTCGTTTTGTTTTTTTGACTCAGTCAAGGATTATTGCGTTTTCTCCACAGCTGACCTTGGTTACATAAACCATTGCTTGATCCTTCTTCCTTGATTCCTCCTCCCTGTCCAAGTTGCCATTCTGACGGCTGCCTGTCCTCCTAGCCATCCCACAAAGCCCAATGTTTTGATTACATTGTGTAATTGGATCCAGGGTATTTTTTTCTCAGGCTGCGGTGGCATGGGGGGGAGTTGGCTGGTTGGAGGTTGATGGACTAAATGCAGGGTGGGGGTCAGGGGGACAAGCACGGAAGCCTCTGTGGTTGGACTGGGAGGGTCATCATGGTGTGGAACTTGCACCTTCGGCTAAACTGTTTGCGGCCCATCTGCCCACGTAGCCGTCAAAGCCTCATTCATAATTGGTCATACGACTAGGGCTGTCACGATTATGACATTTTACGTGACGATCAATTGTCACTCAAATAATTGCGATTAAGGATTTAATTGTGTTTTTGTCGTTGACAATTACATTTCAGTTTGGCTTTTAGGCTTTGAAGTTGCACATGGTACAGTAGATATGACACATAACCTAAATATACAAAGAAATTACTGACGTATTTGACAACTTTATACTTAAAATAGCCGATCTACAAGCTCACAACGCGTCGCATCGTTTTGAGCTGATTTCCACTGTGAGCTGATTTCCACTATTTTTTTAAATGTTTGAAAATATTAACATTTTTCAACATGTAAACGACTATGACGATTATGACAAAATAATTGCGATTGTGTCAAATAATTGCGATTAGACGATAATGTAATAATTGTGACAGCCCTAGTCATACGACTGTGTTGCTCAATGGACATTTATTATCAACCTTAATGCCAGCAATACAAACATATTATCCTATACCTCCATCATCTGAAATGGAATTTACAAACACACTCAACCCTTCTTGTACCCTGATTGTAAAGTTAATACTTGTGCAATGTGCGACAGGTAACTTTCCATTTAGCGTTTGTTTCCATTTAGCTCTTATGAAGAGCAATGTTTTAGTGCTTGGCTCTTTCAGGGCCTCACTGAGTCACTCACATGTCCACATTAGCTCTCTCCGCGTTCCCCACAGTCATTATGTTTGCAGCCCTGGAGCCAGGCCTGTGATTTGAGTAGTGTTTAAACGCTACCTCACTCACACAAGTGAGGGGTGTATGTCAATGAGCTCACTTATTATTGTCTGCATTGTCATTAGCATGTCACAGAGGAGCGGGTATAGTGTTATAACTTATATTAGTGTTTTTAGTAGCTAAAAGTTATTGCAGTGAGCGTCACAATTCTTCAAAAGCTGGCGTTAGTCCTTTCTAACTTAATAGAACACACACATGTACGTGCGCACACCACACCAACCAATGCACCACTTTACTGTCTCACACTGTGTTTACCCAGCGATGTCATGCACACACCAAAATCTTAACCTTGCTTTGCATGGACAGCATGAGGCATTAATACACAGACACTCGGTTTTACATTTTGTAATCAGGTTTGCCAGGGGACAGGGCAGGATTGAGATATGCAGGGCAAACTGTATTATTGCTCAACAATCCATCAGAAAGCACAATAGTCGGTCTTGCTTATACAGTATAGCAACATACATACATGGGCACACACACACGCACACACACCCAATAGTCACTTTGCTTATATACTTGCATGCATGGGCACACATGCATACAATAGTCAGTCTTGCTTATCTACTTGAATACATACATGGACAGGCACGCACGCACGCACGCACGCACACACACACACACACACACACGCACACACGCACACAGCTAAAGCCAGCCGGAGATGAGCAGCCAAGCATTAGATTACATGGAAATGATCAACCATGGTAGACAGGAAACTCGGCAGGGGAGTGAGCTGTGCATGTGTGTGCACCCATTTGATTGTGACACACCTGGCCTCCTACAGACTGTGTTGTCTCATAGCAAAACACAACTTGACCATGTAGGCGATTAAAACGATCGTGAAGCAAGACGGACTGTTGAGGATGAATTAGGTGCCACAATGAACACAATGCCACAAGGTTGATTAAAGCGCTTAAGAAAACATTAGTGGTTAAAAAAAAACATTAGTGGGTTAAAACAGGATAACGACTGAATCCTCAATGGAGATTTAGTGGATGCAAACAATTTCCAAAGCAGACATCAACTCACTTAAATCTCTCCAACACATGACTGCATCCATGTTTGCAATAGATTTACAATAGTTTAATTTGCAACTGGGTTCCAGGCCAGGCCAGGATCCAAGATGGCATCCGTGTTGAGGCATTTTAAAATGTTGCCTCAAAGGCTGATTTGATGCTGAAAAGGAAATGCCAATACAGGCTATTCTTGTAAATGTGAAAACTAGTTTGCACATCCCAATAAACGTCACCAATATGAGTGTAAACTACAGTCATGGACATACTGTTCTTTACAATTGAACTTCATCAAACTGTGAAAGTTGGGCAGTCAAGGAAAGGGGAGATTGATTAGTGTGCCTAAGCATATCAGACATCTCAAGTAACATTGTTTGATTAGGAATCTGGACGCTGCTCTTAACAGATCGGAGTCATGGTCTAGATATTGTAAATATTGTAACTGGACACTCTACCTGTGAAACTAAATTACAGAACAATCAGATGTGTTTATCTGCGTTCTCAGAACCGCTTTACCTCCATAATGCTCTGTTAATGGTCCCACTCGAAATGCCTGACAAAATGGGAGTGGACCGCCAGGGTGTGGCTTGGTGTGGTGCTGCTAACGCCAACCCCCGTTGCTCTGTGTTGGCAAACTGTCCTCTGCGTCTCACTCTCAGCCCTGGGACACTGCTGTCTGAGGAGCTGGGGGTTGAGTGTGACTGAATGTTTGCGTCACTTCTAAGCAAATATTCCACTCAGGTCGTCAACCAAAGTCTGTGACTCACCTTTTTTGAAGAGAGCGTCTGTCCCTCTGTTTGTATTTGTGGAGGGTTAACACTGATCTTCCAATGACCCTATGCCGATGACGAAAGCAGCCCGACTACCTTGACCTGTGTGCCAAGTGAACTAGAACAAGCTACAAATGGCAAGCATGTGAGAATTACTTGCTGTCTCAAAGTCTGTGGGACTCTGAAAGAGGGAAGTCTGCCAGCATTTCCCTCGACAGATTTACCATAATACGATCATGACCTGTAATTGTACTTTTTATGAGATGTTTATTGGCATCATATCACTCGAGTGTGTGATTGACCATGTGTGAGCTTGTGCGCATGATGTAAGGATGTGGTCATCTTCAAGGAGTGGCCTTTGATTGTAAATCTATTCCCTTAGGCCCTAAGGGAACGGGGAACAGGAAACATTCCCCTAAGGCTTAGGGGATCGTAACCTTAAGAGTGACAGGCTGTGCTTTAGCCTGTCCAGTATGCATACTACTAGACGAGGCAGCTGCATATTATGTTCATGCACTGACATGCACCTCAAATTGCCTCATGTCTTACCGCAACTGAAGCTTAAAGCCAACTTTTACTTTATTTCGTATTTTTTTGTAGTATGACTTTTATTGCCGAAGTAAAACCTTCCAGGTTATTGAGCTTTTGGTGTTGCAAGCGTTAAGAAAGCCATGATGTAATCACATGGCTTAATCGCTGTGCTTATCCGCGCAGCCCTGTGTCCTCGGGAGGCAAGGTGACTTTCCTCGAGTGACTGAGAAGGAGCACTCATATAGCAAGCAGACCAAAGTAATCAAATCATGTCATTTAGTCTTTCTTTTGTTCCTTTTTTTTTTACTACAGTTTAATCTCAGAGTCTTGTCAGCCAGTTATGCTTGTACGTCTTCATGTGCACACTGCACACCAGGATTGAGTCAGAGAAACCAAAGGGGAGGGGAGAAGAAAATAGAACAGACCATACTACGTACTTTCATTTTTACTGATTGCCTTCTCTTTTTTTCCCCTCCTGTGCGTTCAAAGTCACCTCCGTCCATCTCTTTCACTTCCCGGACATCCAGAGAAGGGTCTGGAATCTTAATCATCGCTTGACCATTTCTGTGACATTCATTCACTGATTCCGGCTACCTTTCCAACATTTATCTCTATCTCGGCTATTTAGCCCTCCTCTGCTGCAAGATGAAAGACGTCTCTAGGACTGAGTTGTGCAGGAAGGGTTAAGCACTTTGCTAATGCTTAATACTTTGCCTTTGATGTTGAGCAGCTGAAAATATTACACAGTCAAAGCATGAAAAGGTAAAGAATGGAAAAAGAAATGGGTCAACCTTGCATTCCTTCACAGCTTTGTTTTCCTTTTTTAAGTACAGTGGGTTTTAAGTACAGGGTACACTTGGCCATGGTTTTGTTGGCATCTTTAATGTAACTTTATGTTGCTGTTTTTTTTTTATGTGCTGCCAATATCAAAATGCAGTTTAACCTTTACCTGTAGGGAATAGGGAAGTCTGAAAATCACTTTTTGTAGTGGTAATTCTGATGGATCACAGCAGCAGAATCCAATCATTGTGTCTCATTCGGCCTTGTATCCACTCTGCCGTGGCTGGATTATGCTCCATTTTGTTATTCAAATCTATGAAAATCGGGGATCTGTCTGCTATGCTGCAGTCCCACTGCTAGTCCCACTGCACTGGTGGTTGGTTTAGATCATTTGTTTATTCGTTGGTGGTCATGTAGTTTTTGGTTATTATCACATCTGAAGTATTCTGACCTAGAATTTGCAAACCGAAGACCATGCATGCATTAATATAAATATATGTATTAAAAGCTGCACTATATAACTTTACACTTCTACCCTGGATTTGAACCCGGTTTCCTGTGCAAGTGCTGACATGTGTACCATTCAGCTAAAATAGAGCCTGCATCAGATCCTGTGCCTATAGGTGAGCCGTGACCTTTGACACATCTAATTGTGGAGGTACATTGTGTGCTCAAGTAGTTCGCCGCTGTTCAGTCCAGCGGTTTGCGAGATTAGTTCTGGACACTGCCTCCTGTGGAGAGCCATGGGATTTTTTTCTTTTCTTTTTTTTTTATCTTTTCATTCCCACCCCAGCTATGGGGGAAATGTTTTGTTAATGTATGTAACATTTCCCCCAATGAGAATGAAAAGAGTATTATTTTTATTTTATTATTATTATTATTACTACTACCAAGGTGAGGTCTAGAGTGGGGAGATTAACTGAGTGAAATACAACAGCAATTGTAGGCACTGGCTCCTGTTCCCACATGATGCCAACATGGAAGGTTGCCAGTGGATTAACTCAACTGCTTTACCTGCCAGTTGGCTTGATTGGAACACTATAAAAAGATGTTGTGTTTTCCCTGTTTCTCTGTCCCCTCCCTCATATCCCTCATAACGAGAAAGTGATATTCTTATGTTTTTCTCATTATACCCCCCCACACACACACACACACACACACACACACACACACACACACACACACACACAAACTCTCAGATGGAGGATATGAATGAACCGGCCATAGTATTGGAGAAAGGGGAAAGTTGGAGATAGACAGTGAGCAAATAGTCGTGGTAGAGGTGCATGAGAGAAGGAGTGTGATGGATGGAGAGGACAGAGGAGGCTGCTGCTGTGAGAGTAGTGACGAGATGGAGTACGAGATTGAAAGAGACAATGGACAGATTGGAGAGGGGGTTGGAGGAGGCAGAGCCTCGGGTGCTTCAGTACCCAGAGGTACAGTTAAACAGGAGACTGATCAATATGTACGTCTGTCCCCAGGTGTTGGGCTGTGCATGACCCCCCATCTCTCTTTCTCTCTCTCTCACACACACACACACACACACACACACACACACACACACACACACACACACACACACACACACACACACACACACACACACACACACACACACACACACACACACGATTGCACATTCACAGAAACCACCATCAGTGTCTCCGAGGGACCTTCAAGATGACAAATTGGCACGGATCCCTATTGTTCTCTTATGCTCTTTACACCCAGAGAAAAAGAAAACCCTCCAATTAGGGCTCTTCTTTGAGAGTCTCAGTGAGGAGATGCTGGGAGGGCTGAGCAAGATGAGACATCCATCTTCTACTAACCTCTATGCATGCAATTCATAGCTGGTTGTGCAGTGATTTCCACTCTGTGAACATGGCCCACAACTATGGAAGTGTGTGGCAGGTAAGCAGCAGCTCTGGCGCTAAGCGTAATGGTGTTTGCTCGAGGGTACATTATAGATAATGGGAGTTAGAGGACGGTTGGATACCTGTCTAAATAGGGCCTGATTATTAGTGCTCGGAAGAACAAGGCTATGTCGGAAAAGGTCTGCATTGTTCTGAAGAAAACATGTTTTTTGAGGGGTATGCATCTGTGTACGCAATAGTACCGGTAATTGTTGATCTCTGGTGTGTCTATTACCTGGCTGGCATATGTCAAAGCCCACAGTTTCATGGGACTGGCTGCTGTGTTATCTGCAAGCTAAGCAGTAAGCACACCTTTTATCCACTGTTGTTTGTTTGTGGTCTTAATGTGTCCAAGAACACAAAAGAGTTATCTACATAAAACTAAAATAAAATCATGCTTAACTTGAAAAGTTGGAGCTGTGTTGCCTACCGTACCCAGGGCTGTGTCAGTCATGAGGTGCAGCCGTCTATCGTGTATGGTGCATCGTATGGGTTTAAGTGCAAGAGCTTTTGGCTCTGTGGTGTTCAGAGGCTTCTAAATGTGTGATTCAGTTTTGGAGCAGATCCGCAATGCGTTGTGAGCTTGTAGGTCCTCTAATATCTGCCGTTCTCGGCATGTGGCGGATCATAAATTACCTTTAAAAAAAAGTAAAATAAAGTGTCCCAGGCATTGGCTATTACACCGAATGTTTTTATTTGATCCTTCGTCAGTTTGAATATATGGTGGTATAGTGACCTTAACTTTAACCCTCCATCAGTTTCAGCCAGTAGGCAGCCAGGGAGGACAGAGTAATGACTAGTATTTAAACAGCTCTCAGAGCCTCCACTGATAACGGTGTGTAGGAGAGCGACTAGAAGGGGATAGACTGTCGATCCCTCATCAAGACTGCACACCCTTATGCACATAAACACACAGACTACTGTCGCAATGATTCAAAGGGCGGATCCTGAGGCGTATAAAGTCGATTCCCTGTCTCTTGTGGGATCAAGCACAAAGCACACAAATAAACATAAGTCAGCGGCTGTGTCGTGGAAGTGAATCACATCAAAAGAGGCCGTGATGATGGTTGGCATGTTTGGTTTTGAACGTTTGGTCTACAGTTTGACGAGTTCGTTCAGCCCTGTTTTCTCTAAACACGTTACTGGTAGGTAAGCCCAGGGGCCTGAATGAAATGGACCAAATCCTCTATAGCTGCAGTTATCCCATGTTTTGTGTAATTAGTTTGTCCCTGCATGGTGCTTTCAGCAGGATACTGTCCTGTTGTCTGTATATTTCTCTGTTAAGCCTCATTTATAATACTGTTGAGGCATTTTCACAACAGAATTATTCATTTTTGTTCAGCGACACAGTCATACACATAGCATACACAAGGTTATATTATGGTGTATATTGTGTTATTCTCATCTTGTACTTTTGGTCTGCCACAGTGTCTTGTATTGTGATGTTCCACAAGATAAAATGGACATGCTGAACTATAAGCCCCAGTAGATAAGAACTGCACACAACTGCAATGTGAGTTCAAACTACTGCCAAGTCTTTGTGGGCAGGCCAAACACCCCTCCCCCATCAGTATAGTTATTCTATATTGAGATAAACAGTTGGAAAGAGAGGGAGACAGTGTAGGGGAGACAACGTTTTGATCCCAGGCTGTGAAGCATTCAAATGGTTCTTTTTGACGTCATCAACAACAGTTCAATGACATATTATTTTAGGCCACTGAACAGTACACTAAGGCTAAGCAAATGATGTCACCATGTGATCTGTCTGTCAGATGTTTATTATTGCATTCAGATTCAATACGATTGGCTTTTAAAGTTAGCGGAAGGCATCTGTTTTGCATAAAATGACACAAATCATGATTTCTGTCTGATTTCCATGAAACGTTGCTCTCACACGTCCAGTAGGCCAAAGGAGAACATCCACCTAAAAGATGTCAAAGCGGCCTCATGGAGCGACGGGAACATCCTTCACCCTTTAACCTATAATTCTTGAACTGTAGGTCGCACAATCATTTTTTTTTGATGCTTTAGGAGATTAGTACTTTTCAGAAGAACTTTAAGACAACAGATTCTGCGGTAGACTAGACTACAGCAAACATAGATGCGCCTGCAGATATTCTGTGACAGTCTAGCTGCTGTGGAGTCTGGGTGTGGTTGTATACAATGGCTAGAACTCTATTGTTCTGTGTTTGTAGGACACACACACACACACACACACACACACACACACACACACACACACACACACACACACACACACTGACACACACACTGACACACACACCACCACCAAATGTACTTATCCATAGAAAATAGTAGAAAAATGCAGTCATGCAGGTCTACTTGAATAGGTGTCTTTGTACTGTTGGGTACATTTAATAAAAACATTTAGGTGGAGTTTAATGTTAAATAAGTGTAAGTGTGTGTGTGTGTGTGTGTGTGTGTGTGTGTGTGTGTGTGTGTGTGTGTGTGTGTGTGTGTGTGTGTGTGTGTGTGTGTGTGTGTGTGTGTGTGTGTGTGTGTGTGTGTGTGTGTGTGTGTGTGTGTGTGTGTGGGGGGGGGGGGGGGGGGGGGTCAATCCAATCCACTATTGATTGGTGATAATGACTAATGAGAACCTCATCTGTGACTCTACCAGGGGTCCGGTTGTCCGGATTTAAAATGAAGCAAACACAGAACTAACAATTCCTATGATTGGCCGCTAGTTGCGCTGTTCTGGTACCAAAAGCAATATGTTCTCCATAGGATTCCATTCATTTCCCCCGAACTTTTACATTAGCTTTTCTTACCTTAATAAACATTGTCATAAATACTTTATGGCTCCTCTCGCTAGTTTAAAGCCTCGTTTCAATCACCATGATATGCGTTTTGTGAAAGTATGGCCCCATTGATGTTAAAGCAGGGAATGTTGTAGGAGGGGCTTGTGATATAGGCTTGTGATGATTCTTCTTCATGTGCTTTATTTTCGGCAGGCTCAACACATTTATTTAAGTATCCCTGCGGTTGCATGTGACCGTTGGCATCCAATAGCATTCCTTGGGTACCATTAAAAAAATGATGGCGGACACCCATATGAGGGCAAAACATAGAGTATATATACTAGTAAGACACCTGAGGGTGACATGCGACCTCAGGGTGACATGCGACCTCGGCCTAAAGGGCGAGGTCGCGCCAATTCTTGACCATCTGGCCAACCACAGCTTTTCTCTGACGATTCTAGTTGTTGTCATTCTGGGGGGAGTTTGTTCATGTTTTTGTGAGGGTATCAACCCTAGCAGACACGGGGAGAACATGCAAACTCCACACAGAAAGGCCCTATCGCCCACACCCTAGGTGGGGTTGGCGATAGGGCCTTTCTATGTGGAGTTTGCCTAAACATGGAGATGTGGTACAGAATGACTCATATACAGTATGGGCATAAAAAGTATGTCATGTGACATCACTTCTTGTACAGACAGTCAGACAGACAGACAGCCATTGACTCCGGCCTAACAATGGCTACTGTCTATGACGGTAGTCCCATATGACATGATGGACTGGACTATCTCCATATATAGTGTTCTCCACATCTCCATGTTTAGGCCAAACGGGTTTGCTCCATTTCTCCATGTATAGGTCCAAATGCCCAACGTTGAGCTTGACAACGAAACGTTCTTAACACAGCCGCCCCCATGTTTACGTTAGAAAATATGTTAAATTCTAAAAAACGTTTCGAGTACCGGTTTGATACAAGCTTTGAGCGAATAAGCACTACACTTCTGGAATCCTGTGCGTCGACTTAAAGTCGGATCCAGGCCTAATAACTTTATCTGGCCGCCCCGTTGCCACCTCCTTGTTACATTTTCTTTTCTCCAGGTGGATGGACACTCTTTCATAGGTGATCTAAGTCCAGCAGCCCTGTATCAGATCGGAGGAGGATAAGGCACATTGTACCTCATCCACCCTTTCTTCTCTCTCCTTTTGGTATCTTTATCCTCCTCCTCCTTTTTTTCTTTTTTATTCTTCTCTTTTTTTGTCTTTCTTATTCTTGTGTATCCTTCTCTTTTTTTTGTCTTTCTTAGTCTTGTGTAGCCGCCCCTTACAGGAAGTGATGTCACGACTCACTGACATCACACTGACATCACTTCCTGTACAGAATACGTACGTACGTACACTCAAGCGACAAGGTTTTTCAGAGTAAATGCGACCTTCGGTCGCAATAATAGAGAGCGGACAGCCCCGCCCCCAGCCATTCACTTCAATGCAAGTGCTCAGTGGTGTTTTGAAGCATGCGGAAGTAGCTAATCCAGGTGGATTCTGGGGGAAATTGGCCTCTACCTAGAGGCCAAAATGTTTGACATCCATTGAACCCTATTGTAGACCCCAGCGGCGCGCTCTTATGCTCGTGCATGTATGTTTCACCCCGCCTGAAATTCCAGCTTTGACCAGTAGGGTGGCCGCTTCAATGTTTACAAGCCGTTCTGAGGGCTTGGGGCAAAAGCGTAATTTTTGCTCTGATAGAAACCAATGGGTCACGTAGCGGTTCCCACTGTAGAAGGACACATGCGGACACTGCAGACACTCCATACTCTGTGTGTGTGTGTGTGTGTGTGTGTGTGTGTGTGTGTGTGTGTGTGTGTGTGTGTGTGTGTGTGTGTGTGTGTGTGTGTGTGTGTGTGTGTGTGTGTGTGTGTGTGTGTGTGTGTGTGTGTGTGTGTGTGTGTGTGTGCGTGCCTTTTGTTGGTTCTGTCTGGGTGCTTTAGGATTTGCATAAGTGAATGACTTGTGTGTTTGTATGTGCAGACATGAATGTACTGTACGTGTACATCCGCATTTCCTAGGAGATGTGATAGTCCTTGTTATCCTCCTCTGGCTCTCTCTCTCACACACACACACACGCACACGCACACACTGACACTCGCACTCTTATTTGCAATCAGCGGGAGGGTGATGGGGAGCAGAGAGGGCGCCTATTGTGTTTTAAATGGAGCTGTCCCTCCCTTGTATTGGAACAGAAGAAATACCCCCCCCCCCCCACCACACACACACACACACACACACACACACACACACACACACACACACACACACACACACACACACACACGCCCTCCCTAGCCATGGTTTCTAGACATGGTGCCATCCACAGGGCTCCTCCCCTCTCCCACCACAGGAGGAAGTATGGAGGTTCAGGGTTGCTGTGTGCGTTTTGATTACAGCCCAACCGTTTGGAACAGGGACGTGCAGAGAGTGCTAGAGAGGCAGGGGCTGACATTTCTAAAAGGGCCTTTTGGTGAAAATATCAAAAATAGCCGACCTCCAAGCTCACAACGCGTCGCGCTGCGCTGCAACGCGGGAAGTCGGCTATTTTTGATGCTTGATACCACACTGAACTGGGCATAATCAAGTCAATACTGGAGATGTGGCATAATGACATGGATTTCTATATCCAGAAAGAGCAATTCTTTCAACATAAGATGCTGCGTTCAAGTTCAGGAGAGTTTGGACAGGGCAATTCTCTTGAATGCTGCCTTCAGGTATGGCATGGAAAGAGGGCATTTGCATTTCTTTCACCATAGTAAAAACTGCATTCATGGTATGGAGAGGGCAATTTTTACAGACGGATAAAAGGGCAGGGGCTCAAGCCCCCTTTGATGTCTATGTGTGCACATGCCTGGTTTGGAATGAGTCATCCATCACAACCTGTCTTGAGACCCTCGGCCTGCCCCAACCAATTCTCTCTCGCACGCACGTGCACACACACACACACACACACACACACACACACACACACACACACACACACACACACACACACCGTGAAACACACTTTCTCCTGGTTTGGTTTTTGGCTCCCCTGGGGAGATGAGTGGGTTGTACTATGGTCTCCAGATGGGGATGGGGGTTGTGTGTGTGGGTGGGTGGGGTCGGGGAGGTCCTCTCCAGGTTAAGGATTATGAGAGGAGCCATGCATGTACATATGGATTTGTGTTTCGCAAATCAACCCCAGGAGAGAGATGGAGCTGGAGGTGGGCTTCACCTCCCACGGCTGGAGGATGTGGTCTATGATGATAACGGGGTGGTGTGTGTTTGTGTGTGTGTGTGTGTGTGGGCATACGTGTGTGTGTGTTGTTCATGTTTATGCATGTAATGTTAGAATGTCAAGGCTGGTGGTGTGAATATGAGGGGCGGCAGGAGTGTTACGGATTTTCAATTCCGCCATCATTCTTGGTGTGGAGGTTTGGCGTGTGTGCTGGATGTGTGGGTGGGTATGTGGTGTGTAACCATCTTATCGGTGCCTCGGCAGCTGTGGATCTGACACTGTGTGTAATCCCATTGATCCCATTAGCAGCGTTGTTTGACCAGCCCACAGGCTTAAAAACATCGGTCCACTATAATAATTATTACAGCATGCTGTGTGCTGGTAGACAATGGACTGATATATCTACCTTGTTTATTGCTGCACTCTCAAAAAACGTTCACCTTGGAACAAAAGCCAAACGGAGAAGGTCCATAGACAAAAGAACACATGGCTGAGGGATTTTGTCCCACACACAAACGCACAACTACACAGACACCTGATTGCATGAATACACACACGCGCACACACACTCACACTCCTTTGCCACAGTCGGGCCAAGTGGGACTTTCCAAGTCATTTTCCATTATCCAAAGTACCTTGCTGTGTGTAAGTGCATACATTTATAGTGTGAGTTGTTGAAGGGGAAATCAAAACACCATGGGTTAGTTGTTTGCTCCACCACTGAGCAACATGAAGAGAGTAAAGTGTAGTCTGAACAGAGACTAACAGGTGATGATGTCTTTCTGGAGTAGACCAACCTCCGGCATGGGTTTCTCCACAACTCAACACACATCTTACCATTTCTTAAACAGTTCATTTTCAGTTTCGGAAAGCACGAAACTGTCTCAAATTCAAAAAACAAAAAACATTGAACATCTGTGGAGGGAGGGTCGAAGGGAATTAACCTATTTCTGGCTGATTTACAGCGTTTGGCAGTACAAAATGTATCACTCTATTGAAATGTCTACAAGACTAACGCCAGTCCAGAATATGTAACACGATAAGCGATGAGATGTTTTTTTTAAGAAAGTGTAACAGTAAAACTTCTTGCCATGTCCTATCATTTTTTTAATGAAAAAACATTAAACATATTGTTAAAAAAAGAAAGAAAAAGTGTAACAGTAAAAGCAAAGTCTTTTGCACACCATGTCAGTTTTGGGGCGGGCGCATTGGTGATGCAAGCAGCAGATGTGTACAATGAAATAGAATGACCTACAGTACACACAGTCTACACTCGCACAATAAAGAAAGCTTTTATTATAAAGGCAACATTTCGGTCATGGACCTTCTTCAGTTCAGCTATCTGGAAAGTGTACGAAAAATGTCTTAGGTGGTGATGTCGTCCTTTTTGTTCTCTGCTGTCAAAACCTGTTTATCTACCTGCTTGTGGCTCGATCGAGGCAGAGAATTGGCTGCTGTGTGTTCCCTCCAAGGTCAAGCAAGGCAGACCTTGTTTAGATGTATGCGATGCTCTGGGTGTACTCTGAGAAGCGGTTGATGCCGTTATCCCCTGGCGCTCCTGTATAATGAAGTCTGTCAGTGTGTGCGTAGCGGAGGGTTGGTGACCCTTGTGTTGTCTGGGGCTCAGTGATGAATGAGGTTGTTCCAGTGAAGGTGTGAGACTTGACTGTGCAGTGCTATGCTGTCTGGCAAATGCTAATGCAAACACATACACATACACACACACACACATTTTCCCTCTCCATAGGACTGTCGGCTCAGATATTACCCCCAAGAATTTCTTCCATTCTCTTCTGCATAGGAACATATAAGAATAGATCATCATTACACTCCCATTATACCCATTCACTATATATACCTAGGATACATACAGTACAGTACATACATACATACATACATACAAGTATTATTACATACATTTCCAGTCAGCCTGTGTCCCACTGCAAAAATAGTGCGGTTCAACTTGGCTCTTGAAATTGAATGCCTTTCAAACCCCAAGCGCTCTCCTTTGATCATTACAAGCCGGATGTGTTTTTTTTTAAATGGCCATAACGACGCCAAACCAAAACATGGATGCATGATGCAACTTCCACCCAAAAGGCTGTAATAAGAAAAACCACCCAAAGGCCAAAAAATATCTCCTCACAGTGGACAGCAGCAATGACAATGATTTATTTTTTGTGTTTATGCACACTGTGTGTGTGTGTGTGTGTGTGTGTGTGTGTGTGTGTGTGTGTGTGTGTGTGTGTGTGTGTGTGTGTGTGTGTGTGTGTGTGTGTGTGTGTGTGTGTGTGTGTGTGTGTGTGTGTGTGTGTGTGTGTGTGTGTGTGTGTGTGTGTGCATTATATGTTATGTATGTATGTGTATGTAATACTGTATATAAGCACACACACCTCTATAAAGTTCTAGTTGTGGCAGGCAGTGTCTGTGTGTAGCTGGTGCATAGCTATGTCCATCTCTGGACTGGACATGCCCGACATCAGTGCACATCTGCATATATGTTAAAATGCCCATATATGGACTAGACATGCCCAACATCACCGCAAATGGACGTTGTTAGGTTAACCTCCCAAATCTTCATTGTTAGCAAACAATTTCTGTTGCCCAGAGCTTAATTAGGGAGAGAAGGGGGATGTGAAAGGATGAGGAAGGAAGCTTGATCATTGAGAGAGAGAGAGAGGGGAAGGCAGAAGGCTAGTGAGGGTCAGGGAGAGAGGGGCCAATGCTGGGTACCGAAACCTGAACACACTGATGGATCTACATGTTGATTTGTTGACTGTGTATCAGAGGTGTGGACTTGAGACCCAAGTCTCAAATTTGATGAGTGATCAAATACAAAAAGTGGTTTGATTAAATAATTGATTTATTGGCCACAGTCAGACATTAAGGCTAAAAGGATGACACAAAAAAGTCCTGGGGACTTGGATGACTTTAATGACAATGACCCTTTTTGCATATTTTTTCACCTTTCAATGATTAGGTTTTTTTTATATTTAACTTGACTTCAATTCGCAACTCTTTCCCCACCTTTCATCATTTTACATTTCATTTTTTAAGTCAAGTGCGGGCTGAAATGTGTATTTGACATACTGTAGTTAAAAAACCCTGAAGTCTGCATGAAAAACTCCAGGGGGGGAAAAAAAACATCTCTGTGCTCTTTTCAGATACAGATAAATCCACAAGACCTTATAAAGTTCTATCTTTTGCATTGTGCAGAGATGTAATTTAAAGCACTGTCCTGTTTAAGCAGGTTTTCCCTACGCGATCACAGCTGGAGCTTGAGGCCGGAGCTGTAAGTTACTAAGTGCGGCCCAGGGTAAGCGCTCAACTCCAAATGCCAAAGCGCTGCTTCAAAGCCCTGCAGTATTTATGGTGAAGGGAGTGAGGAGAGAGACTCATGGGGATTGGGGAGGAACATTCTTGTATCTTTACTGCCAGGAGTCAAGTCTTGTAGAGAACAGAGCAATCTGGCTAGCCATCGTCAAGGAAAAGTTCATCGCTCTTTTCACTTGGGCAATGCGGAAGTCTGTAATCGAGAGACTAAGAACAGAGAGACAGGGAAAGACAAAAGCGATGACAGAGAGAGAGATGATGAAAGTTTAGAGGGAGCAGAGTGAGTACTCCTAAGATGTAGGGTCTGAAAACGGCAATCATGAACCATTTTTCACCTGTATACATATCAATTAACAATAATGAATTTTAAAGATTCAGTGGTTCGCATGGCTTTATAAGCAGGTGGCGGCTGGGTCCACCATGCAGGAAGATGCTAAGACAACAGCGTGAATCAAAACACTGTCCCGGTTCCAACAATGGACCAAGGGCGGAGCGCTTGTTTTCGATGGAGATGATGGAGGCGTGCCGTCTCAGGCAACCATGATCCACGTGAGACACTGCCGAGCGAGCAAGTCTCCATGTCGAGCATTGCGATGGTCGCATGAGCCGACTCAGCGACGTTACCGAGTTATGTGCCGTTATGGACAGAATAGTAAATCTTCGCCCCCCCGACTTTCGGCACCTCTGCGCGGTCCAGGTGAACACAACGGAGCGCTCCCTAACTCCAGTTCAGCTAATCACAAGCTTCCACGGGCGGGTCTTAACTGGGACCAGGACGGGGGCGGGAATAAGAGCCAACGGATGGACAGACCTGCAGTGGCAGACAGAGGATAAACGGGAACAAAATAATAAAGTCAAGATGAAGAAAAGCAAGGAGGATCTGGAGGAAGGAGGGGGCGGAATAATGAACAAATGAAAGAAGCCGAGTACGTGAGGGAGAGAGACAGAGACAGAGAGGTTTGAAGGACAGAGACACACCACGTCTTGATGAAAAGAAGGCACAGCCTAACCCCGCCCCCAGCTAATAGTCCAACTGACACTTGTGTCCTTCAGCACTTTATTGTACATCTCTGTCTTGTAAAAACAGCACCCGTGGTGAGAGAGAATCATTGGAAGTGATCATCACACACTCGCACACTTGACCGCAAACTGGGATGTAAACAGCCTTTATGCAGGACCTCCCGTAGGAATGTGTGAGGCTCTTATCTCAGCGTTCTTTGTTGACGTTCCCTCCCCTCCCTCCGCTCCCATTCCATTCCTCTACTGTGTTTCACTTCTAACAGACCAGCATGCCCTGCCCTCAGGGGTGTCGCACCACATTCTGGGCCCTGGGTACTTTAACTATTGAAAAATAGCAGATATACAAGCTCCCAGTGCGGGAGCTTGTAGATCTGCTATTTTTGAAAAATCTTGAAAATTCTTAGAATATTTCAAATCCTAGAAGGTTTTTTGAAAAACCTATGTTTCTGTCAGTGGTGCTCAAACCTTTTCATGTCAAGGACCCCCAAATGATATGTATTTGACCATCCCAAAATATTTAGTTCCAGGGACCCCCAGAAGCAAAATTTGAGTTACAAATGTCTGCTTAAAAAATGCATATATTCAAAGATTTGCACACATTTTCACGACTTTTCAAAAATAGCAGATCTACAAGCTCGCAGAGTGCTGCTCTGTGAGCTTGTATATCTGCTATTTTTCAATAGTTAAAGCATGAAATAATTAAGACCCCTCCACCTTGGGCCCTAGTAACTCAGTCCCACTTTCCCCCCCTTGTGACGCCCCTGCCTTCCCTCCCTGCCCACAGCCCGCAGCTCTCTCCTACAGGCTATGCCAGGGTGCCAACCCCCCGCCTGCCGAGTCCTCCTCCCGAGCTACACAAAACCACCTTCAGGGTGGTCCGTTGAGGCAGCGCTGGCTTTGTTTTTATAGATCACTCCTGTGTTTATGCAGTCTTATGGCGATCACGCAGTATTACATGGTAACGTAACATCCTGAGGTTCTCATGGAGAATTATATAGTTAGATCAATGACAGCATCTGTGTGTCTGTGTGTGTGGGGCAGTGAAACCATATACTAAGTTGACCATTATGAAAACCACAGGGGGACAAGGTGTAATCTGTTACAACGTACATGCAGCACACTCACTCTCCTGACATCCACATATGCAGAGACATGTGCAGGGCTTCGAAGCTCACAGTCAACATCAGACAACGTATGCACACTCCTGATGTTCACATAATATGAACAACAAAGAGCCCTTCCGGGAATGCAGTAAACGTTATTTTGACCTCCCATACATAAGAATAGAAAACACAAAAAATGCGAACCATCCTCACGCATGAATACACACACATATTCACATTCAGCCTGTAGTCTGTCAATTCACCCTTTGTTAGCCTTCTGGTTGGTCACTGACTGACCAACCAGCAGGCTCTATCTGCCCTGTCCCGCCCTGGTTCCGCCTTTTTTATGTTGAATTTGCTGAAACATAATTTTTGGAGAAAGAAAAAAAAAAAAAACATGCTGGGTCACTATACTGCCACTGAGTATCTCCATTTGACTGAAACCAAGTTTGAAATTAGAATTGAACACACAGAATAGCAATGCAAAGCAACTGAATTAAAATGGTAGTGGATGGAGTGTCCCACCAAGACACAGCAACCAATGGGTGTGAAGAGGGGCGGGACAACGGGCGGGACTTGACAAAGGGTGAATTCCAAGCCAAGGTCGCCACGGTCTACTTTGGCCTTAAAAGACAGTTGCCCAGGACAGAGCAGGGAAGAGTACCAGACTGCAGGCGGTGTCCAGTCAACATGTTGCCACAGAGTAGCTCGAGCCCATCCTCACCTCATGGAGGAATTCTCAGCATTTCATGATAACCATGTGAAGAGAGGTGTGAAGAGAGGCCAAACGCAACACAAGGATTTGAGAAAGGAAACTTATTACAAATATCAAATGCTTGATATAGGCTGCATTTCTTTTTCTTTATGATTTTGGTAGAATAATCAAGAATCAATCAATCAATCAAAAACAATATATATATAACTGACTAAATTAATTTGTCTGATTAACCACTTGCACATAAATGTATTGCGTTGCGGGCATTATGGATTTACAGTAGTCCACAGATAATAAGTTATATTTGTGGTAGCCCACCAGCCTGTGTGACTGCTGAGACACGTTGTGTATTTGTGCCTTTGTTCTCAAACTGTTGGTCTGGCCTGTTATCTGATTCACAGCTATGAGAACTCTGGAGGCCATTTAAGGTTTAATGTTGGCCTGTCATAGCCTAGCTGAGCTAGACATCCCAGCCATGTTAAAGCAAGGAGGGAATGCAGATACTGCAGTTAGTTAGTTGCATTAGTTTATAGGCTGGCCCCAGGCTAGGCCTGTCATAGTGTTAGAGGGTTTAGTTGCGACCGTAGGTCGAAGTTTAGTATGTGAATGGTCACAGCTTGTCCGTATCTCTGTCTATAACGCCTGACACTGTAGTTCCCCTGGCACATCACTGTGACATCACATGTGACATCACAGCCATTCCTCCTGGCGCAGTTGCGTTCGCATGCACTTCTGCACTCTGTGTGGCTTGGTGGAGCTGACTACCATCCCCATATATGTAAAAGTCCATATATGGGTATTCCCCAGAATCCCTTTTATGCCCATATATGGGGATCCCTGATGTCATCGATATACATCACTGGCCAGATGGCCAAGACATGGCCCATATCTCTGTGGCTGGTTTGGATAGGGATCTTCATGTATGGACATAAAAGGGATTGTATGTTGTGATGTCATGGGACCACAATCCCTTTTATGCCCATATATGGAGATCCCTGATGTCATCAGTATTAGGCCCATATCTAACAGAATTTCATATGGGAATGCTCATGTATGGAGGAAGACAGCCCATATCTGTGTGGCTGGTTCAGACAGGGATCTCCATGTATGGGCATAAAATTGTATGTATGATGTCAGATGTGATAGACGTCATAGGATTTTCACATAACGAATAACTGAGAAAGCATGTTTGGGGTCTCACAGCATATCTCCATGGATCTCCATTCTCCATATGGGTACCAGGGGACTCCATATATGGGTCCGATACATACATCACTGGCCAGATGGTCAAGACATTGCGCGACCGCCCTAAAGGCGTCTTACTAGTACTATATATTTCGTATATATGGAATCCAGGGCTCTAGTGTACTCCCCATTGTGGGCACACATGCACCCAGAAAATCTGTCCAGTGATACTAAATGTTTTCATAGGTCGCAGCAGTGCTCCTTACATTTAGCGGGTCTTTTCAATGTTTGTGTGTGCACACCGAAATTATAATTATATACTGGAATCTACTGTATATGAACAAGTTGGGTGCACCAGTGCAACCAACTAAAACGTCAGTCTGGAGCCCTGACATCTTTTATGATCTCATTTCACCATGTTCACTGCAGTTTAATGCTGCGCTGGAGCCTTGCTGTGCTACAAACTCCTTTACACTCTAGTAAAGCCTGCGCTGGTACGTAGCTTATTGGCCCACCCCTACTGTTTTACGCCGTCATTCTCAACTTCGCACGTTATGCAATAAGCCCCGCTACCATGGAATTGTACGCAACACAGAACACACCCTTATGTTTTATTAAGGCTATAATATGGAAAAGGAGCATTGGATGCATGTGAGCACAAAGAGGCTCTTTGTATAGTGGTGTATATACACACACATCATTCAGCGTGGCAGGCACACAAACAGTAATTTCTCAAGAACAGAGAGGGCACGGTGGTGCAGTTGGTAGCCTCACAGCTAGAAAGTCCTGGGTTCGATTTCTACCGGGGGACGCTGTGGGCGCTGGGGGCGTGTTCTCTCCTCCGCGTCATCAGTGCCCACACCCTAGGTGGGGTTGGCGAAAGGGCCTTTCTATGTGGAGTTGGCATGTTCTCCCTTTGTCTCCTAGGGTAACCTGACTTTCGCCAGATGGTGGCAGCATTGCTTATGCATTGCTTTACCATCTGGGCTCGCTCCAGCACAGTTGATAACACTCGTAAAGTCCCGGGCCGGACCAATCAGCGGCAGCTATGGGCGGGCTCTGAGCGGCTCTGAGCCAATAGAGTCTGATTGCAGACCACGTGGAAACCCAGGAGGCGGATTCTGGGTGCAACGTCATGCAGACAGGCCAATATGAGTGGTTGGAGTTGGCACGGCCATATCCAATCACCTGCTTTAGAATTTGAAAAAATGGCCCGCCCCTTACATCGGTTGTGCTGGACCGAGCCCAGATGGTAAAGCAGAGCGTTATGCAGGCAACGCAATGCTGCAAACCATCTGGCGAAAGTCAGGTTACTCCTAGGGTACATACCCTCACAAAAACATGCGTGGGGTTGGCGAAAGGGCCTTTCTATGTGGAGTTGGCATGTTCTCCCTTTGTCTCCTAGGGTACATACCCTCACAAAAACATGCAGTAATCCTGGTCTGTATAATTCCTCCCCCTGGCTCTCTCTCTCTCTCTCTTTCTCTTTTCACTGCCCTTGTTGCATCTGCCACATGCATCACATCTCGCAAACCTCATGTTGTCCTACTCAAATGTCTAATGCGTGGCACGCACTAATAACTAAACCGCCATACTTTAAAATAACTTTCCTTAATACATACTGACATTACAACAGTTAGCACTGGAAACTCCTCAGAAAAGACGGTTATACTAAAAGGAGGATTATAGGCCCATGGTTCCCAGAAAAGAGTGAGAGTGAGCGTGCATGTTGCTGTTCTATTCTTAAAGGATTGAATGTCCATGCTAGAATGAAAAGATGAAAACACTCTTGCAACACTTTTCAAGGAGACTATTTCATGTGTTATTTATTGGGTCAAAGTGGCTTCAGGTTTTTAATTGTGTGATAGTGAAATTTTAAAAGGAATGTGGTCACTGGTCAATGGAAATCAATGGACACTAATAGAAATGTGTGCGTATGGACACATGCATTGTTACTTATCACAGGGTAGTTCAGACTGGTGGGTCTTTCAGAATTGCCTATGGAAGCTAATCCTTCACGATGCTCTGTTTCAAAGGAGCCCTTGTTCTAGCTGGAGTAGACAAACCTCAACATCCAATACTTGCTCTCTGACCATTGTTAAAGTGAATAGAAACGGTGGAAATGGAGTGAATGATCACAACCAATGTTCATTGGAAATCATTTGAATGCTATTACTATTATATGTTCATGCCAATATATGGAGATCGCTGATGTAATCAATATTAAGCCCATATCTTGGAATGCCCATACATGGACATACTGTGTCATAAAGTGTATCTAGGAGGGGATGGAAGATGGATGGAAGTGTGGTGCATGGTGATGCATCTGAAGTTATGTTTCTGGTTTTGCATTGGGGCATGCTTTCTAACTATAACCATGATTTTATGCTTCAAGCGTGTGTGTGTGTGTGTGTGTGTGTGTGTGTGTGTGTGTGTGTGTGTGTGTGTGTGTGTGTGTGTGTGTGTGTGTGTGTGTGTGTGTGTGTGTGTGTGTGTGTGTGTGTGTGTGTGTGTGTGTGTGTGTGTGTGTGTGTGTGTGTGTGTGTGTGTGTGTGTGTGTGTGTGTGTGTGTGTGTGCGCGCGGTGGTCAGTTGCTGAACCGATTGTGTCTGTTAATGTCAAAGCTCTCCTGTTAAACTTCGACTCCGTAGACGGTGAAGTTATTTTGTCTAGACGTGCAGACAAGAAGTGATCCAGGGTACGTTGAAACCCTAATCTCCTGCAGTGTGTGACTGTGTCAAGTGTCAATATAGAGGTACAGCATCCAGGCATGTTTGTTTTGTGTGTGTTCATGAAAACATTTGTGCTCCCTGCAAAATCTCAAGATTTCCATGCCAGGGGCGTCACAAGGGGGGGAAAAGTCGGACTGAGTTACTAGGGCCCTGCCGCCCAAGGTGGAGGGGCCTTAATTATTTAGCTATTGAAAAATAGCAGATATACAAGCTCACAGTGCGGCACAGAGTGCCGCGCTGCGAGCTTGTAGATCTGCTATTTTTTAAAAGTCGTGAAAATGTGTGCAAATCTTGGAATATATTGTGTATTTTTAAGCGAATTTTGCTTCTGGGGGGTCCCTGGAACTAAATATTTTGAGATGGGAAACAGGTTTTTCAAAAAGCCTTTTTAAAAAAAAATGTCAAAAATAGCAGATCTACAAGCTCGCAGCGCGGCACTCGGTGCCCTGCTGTGAGCTTGTATATCTGCTATTTTTCAATAGTAGTTAATAATGCGTTCCCAAATGGGTTAAACCCCCTCCCCCTATGAAGAACATTCATGGGGGGCCCGCAGTGAATCCTTGTACCCAGGGCCCAGAATTTGGTGCGACACCCCTGCATCAGACTCGCTTCTCGCTCTCGCTTCTCGCTCTCTGACGTCTCTCTCTCTTAAGTCTCTCTCCCTCCTTGTCTCTGTCCATCTTGTGTCTGTCCCTCTCCCAGCAGCTAGTCTATTAATAACTTGTTTTGCCTGCTGAGACACTGTCAGTCATGCTGCTTCTCCTCCAGGAGACGAAAGAGAGGCAAAATATTTGTCTTTCTGACCAGCCCCCGCCCTACAGTCTGCTGTGATAAGTCATCACCACAGTGTAGTTTTCTAGCTATCACCTAGGGGCTTTGTAATACATTTTTAGGTGATAGCTAGAAAACTACACCGCGGTGATGACTTATCACTGCAGACTGTACTCTGATAGGGCTGATATCCATTTTTATACTCTGTCATACAAACCGTACTCTCTTGAATTAAAACTCTGAATTTTGCTAAAGTTAAATGCATTTTGTCAAAACCAAAGTGTCCTCACCCACATGGAAAAAAGGTCCACATGATCATTTTCCCTGTTTTTTTAAGATATCTATGGGGGCTTTTAGGCCTTTTATTTATAGATTACAGACAGGAAACTGGGAGAGCGATGGCGAGAGCCAGGGAATGAACCCGCGATGCGCTGTCAGGCTACATTGGAGCATAAGTGACCCGACCGCTACGCCAGTGGTCCGTGGCACATCATTTCTTCCTTAAGCTTATTTTATATTTTAGAAGAATCCTCCGCTCATCGTGTGTAACTCCACCCAACTTTAATTTCCACAGAGAGCAGTGAGCTGACTGGCTGGAGTGAAGCGCTCTTGGAGGCGAAACCACACCTTTTCCTCAATTACAAAGCAGAGTACAGTTAATAAGCCATTGAAGCCGGAGGTATAGAGCGCGTGCGTGTGTATTTGCATATGCATGCGTGTGCATTTTCCTGCACGTTCCCCTTCTATCCGGTCCCCCTTTCCTCCTCAGGCTTGGGTCATGAATATGCAGCTGCATCCTTGCAGCTTTGTTCTCTCGCTCACACCCAGCATCAAACAGCAGGCAGGCCTGACGGGGCGAGGAGGGGCTGCCATCGCAGCAGCTCAGCAGTCAGGGAGGCTGATGAAACACAAGCCTCTGGTGAGAAGTCCTGAACTAGCATTTTATATGAATGCCACTGGGTCTCCACATGAGGGGGAAAGCAGGATGCTGGGTTGTGTGTGGTGGGTGGTGTAGGTACTGTAGGGGTGTGTGTTTCTGGAGGATGGTGTTCTCTGTAGCAACATGGGTATGTCCTACCTGAAATCCAGAAGTCTAATATCTCCTTTTAGTGAAGTCGATGATTCCCCTTCAGATGGGTTCGAATCCAGGAGGTGTGTCTGGATGGTGGCATTGGTATTTAGGTGTGTCTGACTGACTGACTGACTGACTGACTGACTGACTGACTGACTGAAAGGTAATTTACATGGATGTACGTTGGTGTTCGTGTGTGCATATTACGTATCTAGAAGTTGATATGACTGTTTGGTAATTGTGCGTTCGGATGCCGGTATCGGAAGGTGTGAGTGTGCATTCAGATTTCGTTAATGTGTAATGTGGTTTGTTTGTCTTGTGTGTGTGTGTGTGTGTACTTATGTGTTAAGTTTAAGTTAAACAGACTAAGTACCTTTTGTGCCGAGCTCTCTGATCTTACCGCCCTGCCATGACTTTCATCCACTTCAAAGCGTCTACACATCCATGAAACACAAAACTGCTCTCCCAACTCATTTGGGATACCAAGGATTATTCACATAAATTAATAAACATGGCCTGTAAATGTTACTATGAACATTCGCAATCGCATAAGCAAAATAAAGTGGCTATTAGCAATTCTAGGATAACATTATAAATCAGCTGTACTTGCTTCCACTTAGCTACTTCTCTCCTATTACTGCTATTCACTTTGGTGATGAAAATGACCAGAAGGAGTAAAAGAAACATCAGTGGTCGGAGGAGGTTTTGCATTTTTTTCCGATAATGTGCACATATTTCTTCCAGCCATAATCAGCATGTTAAAACACAAGCTGTAATTTCCCCTGCAAACGCATTGCCTCATGAAAACGCACGCACTGACGCACGCACACACACACACACACACACACACACACACACACACACACACACACACACACACACACACACACACACACACACACACACACACACACACACACACACACACACACACACCATTTCCTTTCATCCATAGCAGTGTATTAGTGCTAGCCAGTGACTGTGTCCTGTTTATATGAGCCTGACAAGGGTAGATATGATACTGGGGTGGAACAGAAGGCCAGACAGTAGAGCCTCTCTCTAGCGGTCAGATAGAGAGGACCTGGTTGCTCCAGTGGGCATTGGGAAGGTCGTTGGAAATGATCTGAGTGACTTATTGATGGAAATAAATAAATATAGTTCTTGTTTTTTCCCTCCAGTGGAATGACCATTCCCAAAGGTCCTTGATGGGCAGTTAGCCTAAATGATTAATGTAGGCTGTTAATGTCAACACTTTCTTTTTACTGTAGATTGTGGACTTTACTGACCGATTCAGCAGTTTGCCGTTTTGCTGAAATTAGCAAATGCTGGTGATTGTGTGTGTACGCACTACGCACGTCACTTTCTCTGTATGCGTGCACATTTGTTGAGCCTTGGAATTTCCCTTGATCCAAGCACCTTAATCCAGGGAAGATTGTATGCGTGGGTTTGAGTGTGTATTTGGGCTGCTTACTGCTGATCCAGCAGTTGGCGTGATAACCAACCACCTACCAACGCTCTTTTGCAGCCTTCTTTGTTGTAAGTCTGCCTTTGTTAGGGAGGGCATCTAAAACACCAGCACACAGGCTGCCTGTCCATCCGAAACAGCGATGCCTTCAGGAACAACATGGCCAATGTCAGCTTTATTACAGAAGCTGTGATTCATACTCGATGTCGCTCACTAACATAACCGACTCTGGAACTGTTACGGGCAGGGCCAGATCTGGCAGGACAAAGACACCCAATGTCAGAGGTTGTGTTTGTGTAATTTGCCCCAGCTTAACTGCCGTCCTGCCCACCAGAGCTTATATAGTATAACAGCAGAGCCATTGACTGAGCCTCAGGTCTATAGATGGTGTTATGGGGGTGGGGGCTTGGAACCTTTACATGGTGTGGTGCCATCTTCTGGTGGTGCAGAATGCCTAAATGCTCACCTCAAGGGAGTTTGAAAGTTGTTAAGCATAGCATTTCCCCTCTATCCTCCTCTGTGTTCTCTGTCTCACTCGGCTCACTCCATTAACTGATTCATTATCTCTTCAAAAAACGGTGTTTGTGTATCTTTAACCACTTACATACTTTGTCGACTGGGGTCCCCTATTAGGGGTCTATACTATGTGCCCTCCTTTTTGGAGCTGTGTGAAACACAGGCTCCCTATACGTGGCTGTGTGGGTCTGTGTGTGTGTCTGTGTGTCTGTCTGTGTGTCTGTGTGTATGTAGCCTGACTTCGGCGTGTAACTAGTGCCGCACCATTTACGCCACTCGCGCAATATATACATCAAAATGTGCGGCTCGGCCGGGAATGGTGTTCTATTACCTTTCGTTCCGATCCGCCTTACCATGCCGACGTAATCGGCAAAAAACGACGCTTAATTGTCCCCATTGACTTATAATGGGACAATGCAAGAAATCACTTTCAAGTATTTTTCTCTCGTAAACCATAGGAGCTACAGTTTCAAACCTCGGAGAGGAGATTCATAATGATTTTAAGAATGAATCGAAAAATAATTACATCACTCGGCCTCATGGTGGCGCTATAACGGCCCACTTTACGTTTTGCCCCGTAACTCTTGAACCGTGGATCGGAAAATTAAAATTCTTTTTTCCCTGGATTCCTTGGGTCAAGACGCATCTCCCCATATAGGCCACGCCCATTTGCGCCAGGATAGATTTTCCGCCATCTTGAATTTTCTCCAAAACACACTTTTTGCTCCTTTTCCTACATATTTTCTTCAAATGTCACAAAAATCGGTACACATGATCTACACACACACACACACACACACACACACACACACACACACACACACAGCTCCACTTCACACGGGTGTGATTTTTTCCTTCTACACAGAATCTCTTCTACTCGATCTACAAGCTCACAATGCATTGCGTTGCCAGTGATGCATTGTGTGCTTGTAGATAAGCTATTTTCACTGAATGTTCACATTATTATGATATGCCCAGAATAGGAACACTAGGGTTCATGTGTTCAATGTTTAACCTGGTCGTCTCGATGGTGATATCAAAGCCCCACCTACTATCCGTATGTCTTAACGATTCCTTTCGTCTGTCCTGCCCTCACTGTCTGCCTCATCTAGCGTTTCATTACCGTGGTCTCACTTTGAACTCTCAAAGGCCTGTTGAACCTCTCAGAGACCTAAGCAGTTAAATACAGTTGTCGGTAGTACAGTATGTGCGGGACTTGGTAATGATAGTGTGTGTGTGTGTGTGTGTGTGTGTGTGTGTGTGTGTGTGTGTGTGTGTGTGTGTGTGTGTGTGTGTGTGTGTGTGTGTGTGTGTGTGTGTGTGTGTGTGTGTGTGTGTGTGTGTGTGTGTGTGTGTGTGTGTGTGTGTGTGCGTGCGCGTGTGTGCACGCATCCGTGTGTGTTGTGTCCATCCCTGTCCACACCCTGCTATTGTGTGTCAGGATGAGTGCTCTACTGGACAGCTGCCACCCACAGGGATTGCCCTAAACAATGGAATTATACAGTCAGTCAGTCTCCATGTGTACACACACACACCCACCACTCATTTTTCATCTAACCTATTGTGATGAAGTACCATGCAGAAAGTCCCACAAATGGTCACACATAGCATTGGCCGTAGCATTGGCTGTAACTATTGTCATTATACTGGCAATACTGCAATATAAATACTAAAAATACACACACACACACACACACACACACACACACACACACACACACACACACACACACACACACACACATTCACTTCACAGATGTACCCTGCGTTATCTGGTACAAATATTGACCTACTATCTCTAGTGCAAGTTGAATTGTGCAACTTCCGATAGCTACTGCCTAGCGTTTAGCACCAACCTCTGAACACTGTTTTCTGTGTATTTTAATTTGTCAGTACTATAATGTAATAACATTACTATAATATCATGTAATATCCTATTTTAATGTTAGTCTGAGAGAGACAATGTAGATGTTTGTGTGTTAAATTGACAATGTGGAGGATTTTGTTTAGTGTTTCTGTGAGAGAGCTGTGCAGATAGAGCCAATTGCAGAGACGTGCAAGGGGATAACAGATTATGAGCTAGCATTCACGGCGTTGTGAGCATGTGGTATGTGCTTAATGCAGCGCCAAAAAGTGTCGATTGCAAGCTCACAATGCGTCGCGATGCAACGTGTTGTGAGCTTGTAGATCGGCTATCTTCGGCTCGCGACACTGTCCCGCGGCGAAGTATAAGTCAGGCTTTAGCCTGCTGTGCCATACAGCAATGTGCCCCATCTGCAGCTCTTGCCAGGCCTGTTGGCATTACATAAAGCTGTTGAGCTCTGCTACTTTGGATGGAGACAGGTGGCTACCCGGCCTACAGCCCACAAGCCCAGGAATGCACCATCTCAGAGCCAAGCAGTATGCTGGCGTTTAAAATTGAGTTGGTAGATGAGTACTTTTATTAAGACGTGGTCTCTTCTACCAGTGTAGACATTCCAACATTTTCTTTTGATAAATGTTTGACAGGAAGCTGAGGGGGAGAGAAAGGAAATGACATGCATGCTACAGGTGCCATGACTCAGTCAAACTCATGGCAAGGTTTCACACGTGGTGAGTGCCCTGAAAAACGGAGGCGTCAGGAGATCTGCCTATAGATATTTAGTTTTTGGTGTGGCCCACCAGCTGCACCTGTCACTATCTGAGCCACAGTACAGAGACATACAGACATTCACCAGAGTTCACTTTCATAGCTTCCTGTTTGGCAGCTGTTGGCATTTGCTCATGATTGCCATTTATTTAACCTTCATACTCTCTGATTACCTAAATCCAGATGAGATGCACCCGCACATGCACGCACGCACGCACGCACGCACGCACGCACGCACGCACGCACGCACGCACGCACGCACGCACACACACACACACACACACACACACACACACACACACACACAGAAGTCATGACCTGTACTGATCGAGCCACCAGGACACCCCTCTACAATCTTGAGGGGATTAGGGTGGGTTGACAACAAGACGGTTCTCCAACCAGGAACATATATACTGTAGTTCCCTTTGCTGGGGAACACTGATTGCAACAAATGCTATTTGATGGATGCCAGTTGCGTGCTACCCAGATCCGTCAAGACGATATGGGGTTTTCAGTCGCCTGAGGCTCAGTGATGTCACCCAGATATCTGCCCCCCCCCCTCCCCAATAGCCCATCCTCTGTCACTCTGCGGTGATTTCTTTAGGGCTATAAAGTTTAACAGCCATGGGAACTTCCCCTATCCGTTTCCCTCTTCACTGACAAGTGTCTCTGCCTGAACCACTGGAACATGTCCAGAGGAGTCTTTCTGCAAGATAGTTCTCCCCTTAAAAGGGACTAATCAGGACAACCTCACTCCAGTGAGGCTTTTTCATGCTTTTCATGTCTGTTTTCTGGAAGAACTTTCCGGAAGAGAGCCCAGAGCGCTAATCCCCCCCCCCCCCCTCCATGCCCCCATCCCCATCTCGCCTCATCTTTCTCCTTCTCCTCGCCTTTCTCTCTCTGCCTAAAGTTCGTCAGCCGAGGAGGAATGCGTTCTCTTTAGCTGAGCCACCATTGTTGGAGGTTCTCTATAAATAACTTTTAGTCAGCCAGCCGGGCTGTGCAGGTCAGTTCAATGGTTAAGCGTGGGGCTATATAAAAACATGACTTAACTTTCTCCAGCCATTAGATGTGCAGAAAATCGCACACATTTCAAATTACATTATTCCAAATATACAGTATATCCATAGAGGTTTTCATCCAGTAAGTTGTCATGTGTGTTGGCACACGCTAACTGTCTCACGAAACATGTTGATGGTAGACCAGAGTCTTGTGTGATGTGGCTGGCTCTGATGTTATGACTTGATATAAATAGTTCTCATGAAGTTGTTCTGAAACTGATACTGTATACAGTATAAAAACACATTACACCACCTGTCTTCATCTTCAGTGTTTCAAAGGAGAAGTCATGTTTTATGGTGTTTTTTATGGGATGTGTGAAGTAATATTCTATATAATAATACTAATCTGATGAAATGGCAAGTGTGTGAGTAGCAATTAAGTGAGTGTTGATGCTGGAAATGTTGTATCGCCAACACAGAGGAGAGAGGGTGGGTTGAGCCTTGACTCCACAGTTGTGGATGAATAAAACTAAATTCACATTAAAGGAGATACTTTATGTGATTTCCTGATGAGAATATTCAGAGTAGGTTTCATCCTCTCTTCTCTGCAATTCCCTTGAATTGTCTGGTTGGCCAGAACACACATTTGACACAAAACCTTTTTGTTAAATAGATTTACGACCCCACAGTTTAGCTCCCTCACACTGGGCTGTTTTTCCTCAACAGTAGCTTCTGATCTGGCAGATCATAATTTGTTGCTGCTTTCCCGGCGTGACGGTCTCGCTATCCAAAGGACACGGTGTACATTTGCAGTAACCCTGCGTTGCCGTTGCCAGTCTTTCTTTACGAGATTGGCTCTAATGGTTTACACAGATCGTATATCATGACTGTAACTCTTGCATTGCTGGGGGGGGGGGGGGGGGGGGGGTGTATTACCGAGGGACGCCGATGGTCAGTGTTTGTGTAACCGTATACCACAAGCTCTCAGAGCCACTAAACTAAAGCATCCTTTGTAAACACTGTGTTTGTTGATGTTGGAGCAGTGACTGACAGCAGGTGGCTGCAGTCAGTGGCGGCCTCACATACCCCCCCCCCCCCCCCACACACACACACACACACACACACACACACACACGCACACCATTTCCCTCTGTGTATGTCTTTATTTGTTTGAAGTGAGGAGAGGACTGGGAGGACTTCTCATTAGATGTCCGTTTGTGTGTGCGTTGTGTGCCGTGCGCCTGAAATACGGTTTGCCCACGAGTGCATGTGCACACACAGACAGGACTGTTCATGTGTTCCTTCTCAGAGTTATGGCACTAATTAGAAACTGGCTTTATCCTCCTCTCTCCCACATTCTATGAATGAGTGGGCGTTTGAATGGGGCATTATGGGTAGGCACTGTAATTAATAATAATGGCCACCTCCTTCCTTCTCTCTCTCTATATCTCTCGCTCTCTATTCCTCTCTCACTCCCTCCGTTTGTGGCTTATTATCATTAGTCGCATTCCATCAGCTCTCAGGAAGCACTGAGGCTTGTAACCACTTGTTTGTGGTGACTTCCCTCGGTGTCAGACCCTGGTTTACTCACTCTTTCTCTCTCTCTCCCTCTTTTCAACATTCTGTCATTCCCCCATACCCCAATTTGTATTGGCTTGTCGTAATAAAATGTAGGGCAGCTGATTTGGAAATTAATGAGTATGTATGTTGGGTTAATGAAGCAGGTGGCTTAGTTGAAAACGCCATTGAGTCATTTAGTCGAGATGAGGTCAGCAGGACTTGGATCATCTTCTAGGGCATCTACTGTACCACTGCTGGACTCAGTGTTGGTATTGGCCCCAGAGCCTGTCTATGTGACAACATGTTTATCTCCTTTAATGATCTATATATTCTAATGCAGTGGTTCTCAAAGGTTTTTGGCTGCAGTACCCTCTTATACTGATTTCTGAAGCCGAGTACCCCTTCCACTGACTACAGCATTTTGCTTTGAAAAATTTAAATCAAAAGTCCAGTTCCCATGCCAATATGTTCAAAATTAAACAGCATAATGGCAAATTAACATTACTTTCTATTCATTAACAGTTGTATAGTGACGGTATTGATTTAATTTGGTTTAACAATTTTCAGATGAGCAGGTTCACACAAAGTCTGTCAATGTTTTATCATTGACCATAACACTAAAATACATATTCCCTTTTTCAAAATGTTCTCATGTACCCCCTGCAGTACCCCTGCGTATCCCTAGGGGTAGGCGTACCCCCCATTTGAGAAACGCTGTTCTAATGTACACTTTCATCGTGCAACATGCGTGCAGATTTAGAAGCTGTTTATTCATGTCTCCAATCCATTATTCAGCATTAAGATGCAGCTTCAGCTCAGGAATTCAACACATTATCTGCACTGTCCTCCTGAACTGTCCTGCCAGTACTGGAATCAAGGCAGACTCCATTACACAGGAGTGGAGGAACATTACATTCATATAAACCAATTAGAAGCATGCATTTTCCCCTTCCTGTCAAACTGATACCCGAGGCCTGCTTTAAAGTGACAAAAAGAGACTTCCACCTCTATCCTAAATATGATTTTCAAAGTGAGGGAATTTAATCATGAGTCCATTCTCCTGTTCTCATGTGTCCAACGGCCTGGATGAAGTTGAGGCTGATTGGATTATATCCCGTAGGAAGAGGGAGGCCTCTTCCAAACCAAACCGGGATGATCAAGCATGGCCTGCTCCCTGTAGATTTTGGCAGTTTGATTTTTCCAAAATGAGGCGATGGAAAAGAAAATCAACAGGGAGCGGCACAACATCCTGCACAGTGGTGCACAGTGCACACTTTGTTTTTTTGTCTGCTGTTATCGATGGCGATCAACTGTAAAGCTCACCTGGTGGCGTGCACAGATTGATTGTGCAGGTTGTGATCCACAGGCAGGAATTAAGAGAGACCTCCAGAATCCACTACCAGCCAGGAGAAGGAAACCAGAGCAGAGGTGTTTTTGTTGTTGCTGTCCTCCCCTGTATTAACATGCCAGTCATTCCCTGAATGTCTCTAGGCTGCTAAGATCAGACATAATGTTTCTCACACTTTTCTGGACATGGTTGCAGTGCATCTTAATACACCGCTCTCACTTTCTCTCTCTTACTCTCTCTCCCTCTCTCTCTCTCAAAGGCCAAAGTTTGTTCATATAATGGACATTGCCTTATCTCTCCACTGCTTCGTAATGTTTTGCTCCAGTGTTTATTTATAAAAAAAAATATTTGTTTTACATTCTAGTCGTCACCAAGGCATCAATCAACCTACTTGGCCTCTGGGTCTGTCAGTTGATAAAGTCTGCGCTTGAGCTATAATTAGTTCTACATGAGCATGCTATCAAGCGGAAAAATAAACATTTGTTAGGAAGTGGAGGCAGAGGAGGGAGGTTCAGATATAAGTCACATTTAGTGAAGAATTATTGTCATATATATTTTTTCCTTCTTCTCTTTACTCTTTGAGTTTGGCTCTTTGTCAGGCTTTTACCCCCATTCCCACATAGATCACTGCCAACAAAGCAAGCTCTCTAAACGGTGGCAGGGAAAGAGGTGTTGTCTATGCTGTGTGTGTGCGTGCGTGGTGTGTGTGTGTGTGCGGGTTGACGTTCTTGTGATTAGGATCGGTCTGTTGAGCGGGCTGAATAGTGTCTTTTGCAGTCTGCTCCCCCAGCTCAGGCCCACCAAAGACCCGTCCCAACTGGTAGGAGATAATCCCACTTCCGTGCCAGTGGCTGGAGAGAAAGACTGAGGCAGGAGAGAGAGGGGAGGGAGAGGGGAGAGAGAGAGAGGGGGGCTGAGGAAGATAGTGAGTGGGGCAGAGGAGAGAGTTTGGAACAGGAGCCAGAGGTCACATACACAGTAGATTATTTTACTCTGAGAGTGTAGAGATTGACCTGTAAGGGTACTTGTGGAGAATGCAGATGAGTACTGAAGAGTGGGGGGAAATAGCTAAAGAGTGAAGCATAGATTTGGTTGACAGAAAAGGAGCTCTGGGTCTTTCCCCTCTCATGCCATCCTCTTTTAAAAACGTTTTTGTTTTTCTTCTGGCTTCCCTGCCGATGCTGGAACTGAAGTGTTTTGTACCTGGTATCCTAGCAATGAAGAAGGATTGCAAGCTCTCTCTCTCTGTCTGTCTGTCTGTGTGTGTGTGTGTGTGTGTGTGTGTGTGTGTGTGTGTGTGTGTGTGTGTGTGTGTGTGTGTGTGTGTGTGTGTGTGTGTGTGTGTGTGTGTGTGTGTGTGTGTGTGTGTGTGTGTGTGTGTGTGTGTGTGTGTGTGTGTGTGTGTGTGTGTGTGTGTGTGTGCGCATTTGTGACTGACACAACTTGACCTGGCTTTCTTGGCTGAGGGCTTGTTGACCCCACAGAAATTGACAGAAACGGGCC
Source organism: Nannobrachium achirus (assembly GCF_963921795.1). NCBI lineage: Eukaryota > Metazoa > Chordata > Actinopteri > Myctophiformes > Myctophidae > Nannobrachium > Nannobrachium achirus. The sequence continues at coordinate 58,617,120 of NC_137815.1, read as the reverse complement.
TGATGGGAATTTCAATGGGAATGAGGTTCCTGGCCCGGCCTTTCAAGGGACTATATGTCATGGTGACAGCTGCAGCTCCCCATACATCAAACGCACATTATACAAGGTGTTTTCAAGAGCTTGTCTTTGGTACAAGAAACACACCCTGAAGGGAGGGAAGTCCGAGGACGAGGAGTCATGCCCCGTTATACACTTCGCTGTATGACAGAATATAAAGAGAACAACTTTTGTTCTTTAATCCCAATTGAGTCTTTTGAATCACAGAACCGTATATTCACACGTGATCTTCTGTGCTCTTTGTGTTGCAGGTGTGTTGAGAGAGATGTGTTTTTAAACCCGAGCTGCTGGGAGGTCAAGAGGTGACATGCCTCTGTAACACAACGTTGGAAACAAATGGTGAGCTGGATCCCGGTCATCATGGGAGCTGATGTAGCAGTGCTTCTCAGCCTTTTCAGGCCGCGACCCCCAAAATAATCATATTATAACTGGGGACCCCACCACCCTGACGAGCACTAAGAGTTGAGGCATTACATTTTGTGTAACATGGTTCTATTGCGAGGCGTTGTGAGCATGTAGCATGTTCACAATTTCTGCTTCTAATATTTGACAATTTGGCCAATGCTTGTCAGTTTAGATGTATTAAAAAGTCCTTAAATTGTCACTTTAGAAATGTGTGGACACCCTCCTTACAATTAAACTTTATGTTGGTTTGTTTACTGTTGAGAGAGAAAACAATGTTGCACATCATCTGGGGACCCCCCAAAATAATGTGGGGACCCCCCTGGGGGTCCCGACCCACTGGTTGAGAACCCCTGCTGTACAGTATGTTCATTGAGCGTCGCCGTGGTGTAGACAGAATCTGACAATAGTTTAGCACACATTTTATTTTACATTTTATTTTACCTTTATATTATCTCGTTGAAATCAGAAATCTCTTTTACAAGAGAGAGAGACCTGGCCAAGATAGCTGCAGCATCAACTGCGATAGCTTAACATTGATAAGAAACAAGGCAAACAAGGCAAAAGTGAAAGTTGAAACCCCATTGTAAGACTTCTCAGCACACAGCAATATTCAAGTGTAATCTGGACCCATTTTCAGTGTATGTTCAGTTTTTTTTGTCAGGCCTGGCTTGTTGTACTGCTCTGTGCATCTCTTCATAAGTACAGCTTAAACTAAAGAATATTATTATTATTAATAATATTAATTAATTTCGTCTTGTAATGTGACAGTCAAGTATGTATTATTATGGCAATATTCATGTATTTGGTCACACAATGAATGGGGGTGCATTTGTACACCTTTTAGAGTTAAATGAACAATTTAGTTAAATGAATAATTTAGTCAGGACTGGAAAGTGGATCAATTAGCTGGTCACTGCTCAGCTGTTCTTACTGAATGTACGTAGACAATTTGACTTTAAAATCCTGTCCTGTCTCCTTTCCTGTAGATTGGTTGCCATGCCTCCGGGGGTGGTGCGTCGTCTTTCAGCCACAGCGGGCCGGTCGCTGCTGTCCTTGCTGCTGCTTTTAGCTGCTAGCTCGCCCTTCCCCTCAGTACCCTCTGGCACTGTCCTAGCGTCCGACCCGTCCCCATCCAGCACTTATCCCACATTCATCCGCAATGACACCCTGTTTGAACACTTGGCCCTGCATCCGCATTCCAGTGTGGGCCGGGTCTATGTCGGGGCCCAGGACCGCCTGTTTCAGCTGGACCGTTTCCTCCAACTGGAACTGCAGAACAACACAGGCCCAGTGACGGACAGCCGGGAGTGCCTGCCGCCTGTCAAAAAGAGCGAATGCCCCATGGCCAAGGCCACCAGCAACCACAACAAGCTGCTGCTGGTGGACCCGTACTCTATGCAACTCATCACCTGTGGGAGTGTCAGTCAAGGGATTTGCCAAAAGCGGAGTTTGGAATCAGTGAACGCGGTCCTTTTCTCCGCAGAGAAGCCAGTGGACACTCAGTACGTTGCGGCTAACGACCCAAATGTTAGCACTGTGGGACTCGTAGTCCGCTCACGTCCTGACCGGCAGCCGGTGCTGTACGTAGGGCGTGGCTACACCAGCGGCCATCCGCCAATATCCACACGGAACCTTGCCCAGGAACCTTTATTCTCGTATGAGGAGACGGCCAAGCTGGCCGTGGCCGGCCCCCTCTCCGAGTACGACCACCACTTTGTGGCTTCCTTCGCTCACCGCCAGCACGTCTATTTCCTCTTCTACCGGCGCGACCTGAAGTCGCATTTGCGCGAGTACCGTACCTATGTCTCTCGTGTCTGCGTGGACGACCAGGCCTACTACTCGTACGTGGAGGTGCCCTTGACCTGCCGCTCCAGCACGGGAAAGGTCTACAACCTCCTCCAGGCCGTCCGCCTGGGGCTCCCCAAGGACGGAGCGGAGGGCCACGGCAAGGAGTTGCTCCTGGGGGTCTTCTCGACTCGCTTGGTTTCGTCGCCGGGCCCCAGCGAGGACTCTGCCCTCTGCTTGTTCAACCTCCAGGATCTGGACCAGCGGATTAACTCCACCAGAGACCTGTGTTACACGCAGGCGGGCAGAGAAGCAGGGATGGATGCCGCCTACATAGAGTACGAAGTCAAGTCCAACTGTGCCAACCTGCCCTCGGTGAGTTAAACCGGACCTTAGTTTGTTAGCTTTATCCGTTTTCACAGTTCATCTTTAGACCATTCATGTTTTGCTATAGTTTTCAAAGTGGGCCTGTGTCCTTCATGTTCTCAGAAGTAGTCTAACTCAAAGAGTGGTTGTGTGCCGCCTAGCAAGTCTCTGAATCAAGTCACAGTCAGTGGGTGGAAATGCATGTTGATGGAACGTTCTGCTTAATCTACAAAGCTAAAAGGCATAGTTCACCCAAAATAATTCTTATTTTCTGCTACTCTACTTCTACTCACCCCATGGAGACTTGAATTCATGAAGATCTTTTTGTTTTTGTTGCATTCCTAAGCTAATAAAATGATGACCGAAAGCAGTTCCCTATGGAGACCCAAAGGAGACCCTTTGTGTCTCCATATAGGGAACTCCCGTCGGTCATCAAATTATTGTCTTGGGCAAAACACTTTAACAGACACTTTAATGTTTAGTTTATGAAGCCTTTAGTGTTACTGGATAGTGCTGAAGAAAATGGGGTGTATCTGTGTCCTATGACTCCTATGCTCCGCAAATCTTCCTTGAATAAATAATAATAATAATAATAAAAGAAAAACGGCATGGTTAATGTCAATTATTTTAACAAAAGAACCTTGTTTTCCTCTTTGTGCCAGTGAGTTATGTCTCTGGGTTGGCCATGTATCACATTTACGCTTTCATTTGCAAAGCTGGTGGCCACTACATGACGTCCATATAAGAGAATACAATTTAATTTGATCTCAATCTCAGACAAATGTAATCCTCTTGTGGTGAGATTGAATTAGATGAGCCCTCTCTTAGTAATGCTACTGTAGCTGCTTTGAAAATATACATCTTTGGTTGTACTGTACATTTGCCCAGTGCTTCTGTTCATGAGCATGCTTTTAAATATGCAACGCAATATCTGCCTCTAACATTTGACAATTTGGCCAATGTTTAATTTGTCATTTTAGAGGTATTAAAAAGTCCTTAAATTATCACTTTAGAAATGTGCAGATACCCTCTATACACCTAAAATGTATGTTGGTTTGTTTACTGTTGAGTGAGAAAACAATGTTTCACATTAAGGTAATCGTCTGGGGACCCCCCCCAAAAAAACTTGGTGCACCCCCTGGGGGTCCCGACCTACAGGTTGAGAACCACTGATGTAGACTACTTATGTTGGAGAACATATAGTGATTAGAACAAGCCCTGGCCTTTGAACCTGGCGTGCTGCGACCAACTTCTCTGGGGGGTGCTCTGTAATTTAATAGGCCCGCTGGTTGGGCAGGGTTTGATTGGCGGCATTAGGCCTACAAAGTGGAAGGTGGTGACGTTTAACAAGGCCTGACAAGGACACTCTAGCTAGCCAGATAAAGTCAACCAACGAAATTAATTAAATGGATGCTAAAGCTTAAAAGATATTCACTACCTGATGAAGGTGGAAAATCTTAAGTTCCGTCCATTTAGAAAACATACAAGTCAGTCCTCATACACCCTTTGCAAGCAAAGTCCTTCTGCCCCAGTAAAATAGAGGGATGGTGTCACATGTTGCAGTGTTCCGGTTGGAACGAATGTGTTTTGTTACCATTAAGTGCACTAACCAGACAAGTACAGATTGTTTGTTTGCACATTTTGAAGGTAATCTCTTTCTCATTATCTAACTACTTTGCGGTTATTACTATAAGTCTTTGTGGCTGAATATATCCAGATGATTACAGTCTGCAGCATGCTTGTAAGATGTATGTCTCTTTTTTGCCAATGTAAATACAGTACTGGATAATCACTGGCATCCAGTCCACCAATGGAGCCAGTGATGTATGAACCTGTTAGTGTTTCAGGACTGACCGTCATAACTCTGTTTTTATTTGTCATAACATGGTTTGGGTCTATTCTTGGGCTCCATGGAGTCATCCTAACTTAGCTGACCCTAATGGATGGCTTTCCATGTGTTGGTGTAGGCAGGCTAAGCTTGCAGGCCTGTGTGGAGTGTGCACAACCTATTATTTATCTTAATCAATAGCCTAGAAAGGCCTATATAGTGGCTGTCATCTTACAGTAGGTTGGCCATTATTTAGTTGACAGGAGCAGAATTGTTGCGCAGTATAGATCAAGGGTCTTCAACCGGGGGTCTGGGACCCCTAGGGGGTCCTCAGAGTTACTACAGGGGGTCCTCCAAATCTTTGATAGAACGTTTTTTCCCCCACTTGAACCCTACCCTAGTGTCCGTATTCTGAGAACTTCTGAGCACACCAAGTACAGAGTGAAAGGTCAAGTTTATTAAGTATGGACGGTTCAAGAGGTTAAATATCTGAAAACACAAATTGACATGATTATGCTGTCAAACAATGAAACTATATGGAATATATCCTAAGGTTGTGGGGGTCCCTGCTTCATCATTCTCTCAACTAAGGGATCCTTGGCCTGAAAACATTGAAGACCCCTGGTATAGATAACAAAACATGTATGTACTGTAGGTAGTTAAGGTTGAATCCATGTTTGGTCAGTTGTTCAGCTGCAGTTATATCCCAGCTGGGAGTGCTTTTAAAAAGCCTTAGCCAACCCTAAAAAAAAAACCCTAATCAAAACATGTAGCCATTGACAAATATGTTACAGTTCTCAGGTTCATTGCCTCTACTTCCTATTGTTATGGGTACTAATCATGAAGCAATGAGCTCATTTTCAAACACTGTTATGGAAAAATAAATCTTAGGGACCCAGAAAAAATAAAAATACAAATCAACCCCCACTGCCAGAACAGGAAGAATCTGTTGCCAAAACGTGGCTGGAAAAACAAATACTTTGTAATCTTTAAAGTACTAAGAGCAGAGCTTACTGGATTCCTGCAATAGTTTCTCTCTCTCTCTCATCCAACCCGTTAGTGATAAATCTCTGCTGGGATCCTTCTGAGCAGCATTAGGTTAAGGATAGAGCTATTGTTTCATAGAACTGTCCCAGAAATCAATAATAATTAATTTATCAGGCAATGTTTGCACCAAGCTGACAGCATAGCTTATGGAATTTAGTTTGCAGAGCTGTGACTCTGTTAACCACTTAAACCCTATATAGTTGCACGTCACTTAGCGATCTTCAAGCTCACAAGTTCACAGCGCGTCACGTTACAACGCCTTGTGAGCTTGTAGGTAGGCAATAGGCATGCTCGCCTATTATAAGATAAAAATATATGACATGCACAGAATAGAGATGCAAGGGTTAAAAATGTCTGCAACAAGTTTGTTTTGATGAGATATGCCTATCGTTTATATGAACCCTATACTTATTTTTTATTTTATTTATTTTTTTAAATTGGGGGGGGGGGCTTTTTGTAATAGTTTTACAGTAGAGACTGACAGGAAACAGGGAGAGAGAGAGAGATGGGGAGAGGCATGCCGCAAAGTCGTCGGGAATGAGACTCGATCCCACAATGCACTGTCACTCAGGCTCCAACATTTTTTCACTTTATTCAAATGTTTGTCGAAATTAGCTGATCTACAAGCTCACAACACGTCTCAACAGGACACGTTGCAAGCTTGATCCGTTATTTTCCCAGAATGTTAGCCCCAGACTAAGGATGCCGGGGTTCAGTTTCCTTGCCGCCACACATCTTGCATCACTTGTACACGACTGATCTTTTCATTGTTGTCCATCCCCACCAATAGAACACCCTAGAGGCCTATCCCTGTACACGACTGATCTTTTCATTGTTGTCCATCCCCACCAATAGAACACCCTAGAGGCCTATCCCTGTACACGACTGATCTTTTCATTGTTGTCCATCCCCACCAATAGAACACCCTAGAGGCCTATCCCTGTACACGACTGATCTTTTCATTCTTGTCCATCCCCACCAATAGAACACCCTAGAGGCCTATCCCTGTACACGACTGATCTTTTCATTCTTGTCCATCCCCACCAATAGAACACCCTAGAGGCCTATCCCTGTACACGACTGACCTTTTCATTGTTGTCCATCCCCACCAATAGAACACCCTAGAGGCCTATCCCTGTACACGACTGATCTTTTCATTCTTGTCCATCCCCACCAATAGAACACCCTAGAGGCCTATCCCTGTACACGACTGATCTTTTCATTGTTGTCCAATCCATCCCCACCAATAGAACACCCTAGAGGCCTATCCCTGTACTGATCTTTTCATTGTTGTCCATCCCCACCAATAGAACACCCTAGAGGCCTATCCCTGTACACGACTGATCTTTTCATTGTTGTCCATCCCCACCAATAGAACACCCTAGAGGCCTATCCCTGCGGCTCTGATCACACCCCCAGCCCCATGGCCAGCCGGATGGCCGTGGAAGCAAAGACCATACTGAACAGCCCGTCTGCCCGTCTCACTGCTGTGGCCGTCAGCGTTCGAGCAGGACATACCATCGCCTTCCTAGGGGACTCCAAGGGGAACCTGCACAAGGTACAGATCATCTCGCATTAAAGCAGTGGCTTTCAAACGTTTTGTGCCCAAGGCACAACAATCAATGGGCAAGGCAAAATCACACAAAGGCACACCTGCAGCTCACGCCTTGCAATGTGTTGCGAGATGTAGAGCTGTTATTTTTGTTGTTATTGAAAATGTATGAGAAAATAATATAGTGATTCCACGTTTTATATTTATATTAAAAAAATGTGTATAGATTATGCCTCTATGTTGGGAATTAAAATATACAAAGTAATGTATCAAAGAATAATTCATAAGTAACTTTTTTGTATAGTTTGTATAGTATATGTATTGAAATTATAATGTGTGTTAATTGCGACCGTAGGTCGCATTTACTACCAAAACCTCCACCGGCTGTCCGTCTGTCTGTCTGTCTGTCTGTCTGTCTGTCTGTGAGTCACACTTTTGCCCTGCTCATATCTCCACAACCGTTGCCCCCATCCATGCCAAATTTTGCACACATACTCCTTACCTGCCAAACTACAACCTCCAAGGACCCCCAGAGCTCCAGGGACCCCCAGGTCCCTGGGGGACCCCCAGGTGTAAAAAAATTTCCCTCCGTCAGTGACACGTCACACGTCACACTTTTGCCCTGCTCATATCTCCACAACCGTTGCCCCCATCCATGCCACATTTTGCACACACACTCCTTACCTGGCAAACTACAACCTCCAAGGACCCCCGGAGCTCCAGGGACCCCCAGGTCCCTGGGGGACCCCCAGGTGTAAAAAATGACCACATGTGCAAAACTGACCAAATGACCACCCCAACGGGGCTGCTCACGGGGAATTCCTGGGGACCACCCACTCCTGGTGCTCCAGAACGGATGCAAAAGTGGTGGCGCCCCCAGTGGAGGACCCCCTCCACTGCAGCTCACATAAAATGCCGTAACTCGGGCTAGGAGCGTCCGGGAGAGCCGGGGCCGGTACCTATTCGTCCGCCAAGGCAACGCGGAGACCCCACCCCTCATTTCTCACATGGCCCTCTTCTAGCACCACCTGCAGGCCGATTTTTAAAACACATTTTTGGACACTGCTCCTACAGTTTTTGCCCTAAAATCACGCAAATCGCTACACAGTATGTCTACACTCATCCCATCAACATGAATCTGTCCCATATAGCGCCACCTTCAGGCTGATTTTTAAAAACACATTTTTGGACACTGCTCCTACAGATTTTGCCCTGAAATCACGGAAATCACTACACAGCATGTCTACACTCATGTCATCAACATGGATCAGGAAGATTTTGGAAAAACCCATTTTTGCCCTATTTGTGGAGATAAGCCACCTACGGTCGCTTATCTCCCGATTAGGGAGTCTTACTGGTGTGGTTGTTACAAAATCCTATGGCACTTGTCTCACGGCATGCCAGTGTGCCTCAGCACACCGTATGGGAACCACAGGATAAGAGCACATGTCCACACACGTCACTTTCATTTTCTGTGTTTTGCTGTGACGCCACAAAGCGGTGCAGTCTGGTACAATTTATTATGATTGCTGCAGATTAGTGTGATGCTATGCAGCGATTGGACTCCTGATATAGGAAGGCATGAAAGTCAGACATACTTTAGAGCTTGTGTCATTGCTTCACAAAGCAGATCCTATTTATATAACCTGAAGTATGCCTGGGATAACGCTTTCATAACTGTGTACAGACATGTCAGCCAACCAAGCAGTCAGCCAGCCAGAGCCAGCCAGCCAGACAGACAGACAGACAGACAGACAGACAGACAGATGGACAGACAGACAGACATTCATTCAATTCAAGTCTCATTTCACCCCTACTCCCCAACAGTGCTCTGTTCCCCTGCCAGAGGTCTGAAATGAATCCCCTGTGTTCGTAGGTGTAAGGCTGAAAAGTAAGGCTCCAGAAATAAATCAGACACAATCCAGGTCGCCGCTTAGTGCAGCTTTGGTTGCGTTTGTTTTTCTTCCTTTGGTATGAACCAGATTATCCAGATACCAGATACATTCAAATCCCACCTCAAAACCCACCTGTTCAAACTGGCCTATTCACTCTAAATCACTCAAATCACCTATTCTGTCTGCCCGTCTGTTTTTCCATCCATGCCCCTACGATTTTAACTATCTTAGCTATGTTGATTTATCGATGTATTTTTTGCCTGTTTTTTTTAGAATGTCATGTTTTTTTTTCTTCTTCTATATGCACTGTACCTTGGGTGTTTTGAAAGGCGTCTCCAAATAAAATGCATTATTATTATTATTGTAGATGAAATGCCAGTATCCTCCTCAGTGACAGCTTGCAGTGAGTGAGCTCCCCTGTCTCTCGCCTCTTTTGGCCTTGGTTCTTTCTTTATTGTGTTGCATTATAATCCAGACAGACCCCCACAACTCATCCTTTGTAAGATATTGGCAGGGTACTGCCAAGTGGGGGGTCCATCAGAATCACAATAAGGAACAGGAAATGGTAGCATGTAATCTCTCCTTGGCAGACTGAATCATGTAAGCAGAGACTGGCACCATAGTTTCCCTCGTGCTTCATGGGGGTTTCTCTCGCTGTCACTGTGTGCCACTCACTCATCCAGAGAGAGACGATGCCCCAGGGTTCATCTCAATGAGTATCAGTGGACAGTAGGGATGGGACGATCCATTATCCTGGGGCGGAACATTTGCCAAAAAATAGCATATCTACAAGCTCACAACGCGTGAGCTTGTAGATCGGCTATTTTTTGGCAAAGACATTTGATAGAGTCGAAAAAAAGACTGTATCAAGTACATATATTATAAGTACCTTTGACCATTATAGAGGGTTTAAGTGGTACCGGATATGCAGCTCGGCAAATAAAAGGTGAATCGATCCCAGTGCATGACGGAGGACGATATCACGATAAATTAAATCTGTGTTTTTTTATCACGATAAACGATAATATCGCGTATCGTCCCATCCCTAGTGGACAGTCCCTCCAACATTAAATTCTGTTCAGGCTTATGTGAAATGATGGAGCGCCTGTGTGACTCGCCTGTCGGTTTGATTTCTAAGGTGCCGCGGACCAGTGCGGAGGTCGCAACGGGGTCACGGTGGTGGGGTCACTTGTAGTGGTGTCTTCCCGAGTTCAGCCAGGGGTCGGGTCTCCGAGGGCTCAGATGAAGAGATGCGTGGAATGTTGAGTTGTTAAGAGTGAAAGATGGGTATGGGTCCAGGCACAAAACACATAAAGAACCACATAAGCTGGTATGAACATAGAGAGATGCAGGGGCCTATCTGTCAGGGACGTGCTGGGCCCCTGATTCAGCCCGGGAAAAAGAGTTGGAGAGGCCCTCATTGCGCGCTATAGAGAGAGAGAGAGATCTCTATAGCGCTGCTGCTACTCAAAGATTTGCCATTTCAGATCATGACAAGTGACAAGCCAGTGGGCCAATTACATGAGTTATATTTCGTCATGGTCGGGTGGAAACCTTGTATGTCCAAAATCGTTTGTTTTGTATTTATCATTTTAAAACATGATTTAAACTAGTGAAAACAGCTGATCTACAAGCACACAACGCCTCTTGTAGATCTGCTGTTTTCACTACTTTTGTGCAACGGCCATGTATGATGAAGCAGGGCTTTGCTTTGCGAAACTTGGAGATACGAGGTTTCTGCCTGACAGTGACGATATACTTTGTTGGCTGCCCAGCCCCCAAAATGGAACGAAGGCCGCCATTTTTTATTTATTTTTTTCCTAATGGCCGGCCTGGCCCGGCCGGGAATGAACTGGCCGTTCGGGAGTTGTCCCGCTTTTCCCAATGGCCAGCACGTCCCTGCTATCTGTTATACTGTACCGTATAAAGTCTGTTTATAAATGTCCGTGGACCACCAGTACAGGCGGATTCATGCCAAAGCATAAATCAGGCTTAAGCCTCTTGATAGCGGACGCTTACAGCTCATGAGTATGCCCATTAACCGACAATTATGTCTTTGTAAAGCTCCCTCTCTCCCTGTCAGTTACTGGCTTCTCACTTGTGGTTAAGTCCTCTGCATAAGCAGAATCAACACAATGATGCCCATTTACAGTATTGTCACACTGACTTGCCACGGAGGTGGCTAAATCGCGAGCTATGCCTTGTAATGTCCCGCCAATGGGGCTCTATTATTATGAGTCACACAGTCACTGTTGATAGATGCAGTGCAGAGTGGTGTCAGACTCATTAGTCCTCCTAACAGCAGACTCTGTCACTGTCGCTGTCTCATGAATGATGACATTGTCAGTCTTTGTCTTTTTGACAATAACCACTGACAATGGACATTTCAGATAAGAATAACACAACAGACTCAGTCATTTTGCTAATATAAACTCTCCGGAGTGCTGAACCGCATGACTGACATTTTGGCCGGCTTGCTGTGGAGAAAAAAAGAAAGTTATTCTTTGACCAAACCACATCGTGGGACTGTGTTAAATGTATTTATGTTTGTGTTGGCCATTTATATCATTTGATCTCGCCGAGTGTATATCATTTTTCACCTCGTTTACTTGGATTGGGAATAGGCACATAATCAGCAATAATATTTGAATGTGCCATATTTTGTGTCAATGTTGACGTATCTAGACATCTTGGATTCGTGGCCTTTCTCAAGTGTTGACTATCTCAATTCATCAGCGAGAGAGCTCTTAGAAACGTGGCATAGCACTGATCTTAGCTAAGACTCGGGCCATTAGGAATAACAAACGTACTAAATCTAATTATGATGGTGTTTATAACATTGGAGCCAGTATTTGACTAGTTCAGGCAGAGATTTAGAGTTGACATTTGTCGATGTTTTAATCACATTGTGCTGTGTGAGCTGGCGGGGATGTCTGGACAAATGTTTGTTTTGTTGAGGTCAGCTGGACGCATCATGTGGTAGAAAGTGGGCGTTTGTGTGGTAAGCATATACAGTTGTTGTTGTTCGGTCACCCCCCATTTCACTATCGCTATATCTCCCATATCCCACCCCTCCTCCTCCTCCACTCCCACCCTGCTAGTTTGTGCGTTTGCCAGACTGTGTTTAGTTCTGCTCGTGGCATGTAAGTATCCGCGTGTAGCGTCTTGTGTATGTTGTTCATTTACCCAAAATAGAGCAGGCGGGCGGGCGGGGGGGTAGGTCATTATTGACTTATCTGATGTGTGTTCCTCTCAACTCGGGATGTTTCCCCTCCTCGTCTTTTTGAAGATGGAAATCTAATTTAAGCCTTCATTCATACGTTGCATATGATGTGTTGTGAAGTTGCAGATCTGCTATTGTCGATGAGAAACACTGTAAAAAAAGTTATAAATTGGGTTAAGCATGATCAGAGGCATAATTGTCTTGTGTCCATTCCTCCATATTGCATGTGTGTGGGGATGATCAGTCTTTGAAGACATGACTGATCAAAGCGCTTGCATGACTGAGCTCAGACCCCAAATCCTCCTCCATAACCAATATGATTGGATTAGCACATCATAGTGGAGAATTCTTGGCCCCCACTTTATCCATCACAGCCCTCACCCCAGTCTGGCACTGTGTGAACGCACACATACGGACACAACGACAGTACGTACATCTACATGAACAGAAAAAGAGCACATACAAAAAAAAGAAAAAGGTGAAATTCACACATCAGCAGATAATGGATCACACACGCACGCACACACACACACACACACACACATCTTCCCATTAGGATGATTGCTGTCTGTGTTCCAGCTGGTGAGTGCTGAGCTATCTCCCGTAGATAGCGCAAACCTGATGTAAATAACATGACGACTGACGTGTGGCGGTCACTCAAGCTGACACTCGCATTACTCACGAGTACCTCAGAATGCTCATCTTGGCCAGCATGTAGATGCTTATGGGCTTTTCATTTGAGGATTGACTCTATGGACATCTTAATAATGTCTAGAGATAAAGCAAGTCACTGAGAGACATTTTCCCCCCTGGCTCAACTTGTATTGTATTCAAACTTCTAATGTATGTACTGTATTTAATCAGGAGTCAGGACGTTTATTTTAAATGTGTTATACTTTATTGCAGTGTTATTCATTTCATCCATAACATCTTACAATTTTAATACGTCTTTCTTTCTTCTGAAAAAAGTGGTTCTCAACGTTTTTACAGTATATCAAAGACCCCTTATATGTATTTGACTGCGGACCCCCATCTCAAAATGTGTTGTTCCAGGGACCCCCAGAATTAAACATTTGAGTTTAAAATGTTCACGTTTTAGAAAAGACATTTGCAGATCTATAGGTTCATAGCACGGCACGAAGAGTCATGCTATGAACTTGTTTATCTGCCATTTTTGAATAGCCAAAAATGAGGTTAAACAATAACTGCAGTCAAAGGAGTGATGGTCGGTCATGTACAGTAATGTGTTTGCAGGGGTGTCGCACCAAATTCTGGGCCCTGGGTACAAGGATTCACTGCAGGCCCCCCATGAATGTTCTTCATAGGGGGAGGGGGTTTAACCCATTTAGACTGGGAACGCATTATTATAGCCGATCTACAAGCTTGTAGATCTGCTATTTTTGAAAACTGATTCTACAAAAGGTTTTTTCAAAAACCTTTGAATATTTTTACCTGATTCTACAAAAGGTTTTTTGAAAAACCTATGTTTCTATGTCAGTGGTGCTCAAACTTTTTCATGTGAAGGACCCCCAAAATGATATGTATTTATCATATCTCAAAATATTTTGTTCTAAGCACCCCCCCAGAAGCAAAATTTTAGTTACAAATGTTCGCTTAAAAAATACATATATTCAAAGATTTGCACACATTTTCACGACTTTTCAAAAATAGCATATCTACAATGTGAGCTTGTATATCTGCTATTTTTCAATAGTTAAAGTATAAAATAATGAAGGCCCCCTCCACCTTGGGCCCTAGTAACTCAGTCCCACTTTCCCCCCCTTTTGACGCCCCTGTGTGTGTGTGTTCTCCAGGTGTTCCTGGGTCCTAATGGCGAGGTGGAGGAATACTCTGTGATCTCCATCCAGCACAACACGGCCATCAGTTCTGACCTGATACTGGACCAGACTGAAGAGCACCTCTTCATCATGACCTCCACCATGGTACATACACTCGCAGAAATACACACAGATTCTACATCAGTGTTTCTCAAACTTTTACATTTCAAGGTCACCCCTTAACTCTGATAGTGTACAAATGGAACCAAATGGACTCGTTAGGGTCCATTTGGTTCCATTTGTACACTGTCAGAGTTACAGACTTGTAAGGGTCAATTTAGACCCCCATAAAGGAACCTACAGAGTCCCTGGAATCCACTTTGAGAACCACTGTTCTACATAACACATTCCTATGGCATTGTGTTTGCTTCTGTATTTGCTCTAGTCTTCATTCCCCCTCCCTTTCCAATAATGAACATCACATCCAGAGGTTGACACTAAGGTCTCAGACACTTGCCTTTCGGGCAAGTACAGGTCATGTTCTACTTGCCCAAAGGTCATGCCCACTTGCCTGAAATGTAAATCGTCCATTATAAAAAGATTTTAATTACTGCTCAATTTAACACTTATTTCTTTACTTTCTGGGGCTGTGCGATAGAAAACGTACCTCAATACTTCCAAATACAAATACCTACATAGTTATGACTGAATATGTCTATGGTTTCCCACTTGTTATTTTACATTTTAATTGTAGCAACTGTAAAAACAGCACATTATAGGTAAACAGTGTTCTTATTTTACATCCCATAGAACAGAAGACAGAACTCGCTGGCCACATTCAGGTGTTAAAACAGATATCTTGTGTTGTGTTTATAGACGGTTGTGTCCCCTCTCAAATGAGCACTTGCCCGCTGGGACAACCTGAAAGCAAACTTCACCTGCCCGAAAGTTTTATTTACCTGCCGGGGGCAGGTGGGCAAGCCTTAGTGTCAATGCCTGACATCACATACGTACTCTACACACATTTCAAATGGTTACATTATCACGTTCAACATGTGCACTCTTCATTTGAGTCACTTGTTTAGTGTTTGACATTGTTATGGCCTGGTATTAAACCTACATGGTATAATATTTGTATTAGTATGTGTAATACCTTAGAGCATGAATTAAACTTCAGAGACCATACAAATATACTAGTTCTCAATTAAGTTTTGATACATGTAGATGGAATGATTTAATTGTAATATTTGCATGGTTCAGTTTCAATTCCTGGGCTTGGTTAGTCTTGGTTATGTCTCACATAATGAATAATATTGTGTTACAGCTACAGAAAAGGCCTGTAGCCGAATGCCAGCAACACCTGGACTGTCAGTCTTGTCTGTTGGCCTACGACCCCTATTGTGGATGGTGTGTCCTGGAGGGAAGGTGAGCTAACCGTTAACCGCTACAGTCCTTGCAGCAGTACTGGAACATTTTGTGGGGGTCCGGGACCCCTAGGGGGTCCTCAGAGTTAATACAGGGGGTCCTCCAAATCTTTGTGTGATAGAAACCTTTTTTCTCCTTTTTTTTATATGAACTACTTGAACCTTAGTGTGCATATTTGGAGAACTTTAGCCAAAAATAGCCGATCTACAAGCTCACAGCGCCTCGCAGAAAGAGCTTTGGTGTAGAGGGGAAAAAGAGCAGACTAAGTACATAGTGAAAGGTCAAGTTTATTAAGTATTGACGTTTCAAGTGGTTAAATATCTGAAAACACAAATTGACATGAACCCAAAATACACTGACGATCGTTGCTGTCAAACCATGAAACTATATGGAATCTAAAAAAGGTTGTGGAGGTCCCTGCTTCATCTCTCTCTCTCAACTAAGGGGTCCTCGGCCTGAAAATGTTGAAGACCCCTGGTCTAACAGATATGTGGAGAGCAGCTTCACCAATCATTTTAAAATACAATTGAAACGTATAGATCAAATAGAATAATACATAAATGAAAATAAATCGGAATAATACGGTAAAATAAAAAAGACGTATCTGTTGATGTTGGGAAGAAGAACAGCACTGTTGAGAATTACATCGTGCGCAGAATCTTTTTTGCAAAGCCAAGAAGTGGCACAGCATCTGCCAACATGGAAGTTGTTGATGCATGTTGTGCACGTGTCTCTGCCAAGTTACCACTAATGGGATTGTTTTTTTTTGTTTTTAGTTTTTTTTTTCTTTTTTTCTTTTTACTTCTGATTAAATAAATGCAGCAGTCCATCTGTCTCCTCCTGCATCTCTCCTCTTCACTTGCACCACCTGTCCCCTTTTTTCCTCTCATCTGTCATCTCTTTCATCAATCAAGCTTTTTAAGTTGCGACTACATAGCTAGAGTGTGCCACTGAATGTCTGTTGGTCTGTCTGTCCATAATGTCCAAGTGCAAACTGAGAACAAGCAGATCATCCCAGGATGATCTGCTTGTTTATTATTTTCTTCCATTGTTTTCTATGATCACCACGGATTACGCATGACAGTTTTGAACTGGTGCTTTACGCAGCATAGCAAAATGCATAATGGTAACCTATCAGACATATCCTCCAGGTGCGTGCTGCAGTCAGAATGTGGCCGTGGGTCTCAGGCAGGACAGTGGCTGTGGAGCTTTGACATGGAGCAGCAGTGTCTGGCCGTCCAGGACCTCAGCCCCTCCAACATCAGCCGAGAGGAGAGGAGAATGGTAAGGTTGCAAGGACACTCACAAACAACACGCCCTACTCGAGAACAAAGGTTTTGTCTTTCATTTGACTAAATAGTCACCTAATCAACATAGATGAGTAAAGAAATCAGCAACAAGGACTCTGACTGCCTTCCCTGAACCCCATCCACACAAGCCCTACACTCTACCCTGTTTACCTAAGATACCGAAGAACGGATAAAGAAAGATGGAAGAAGATAAAGCAGTAGAGATGTTCACAACTTTCTGAGAAGTTGAATGTGTTCTTTTCTAGATTTGCTGCATATTGAATGTTTATATTTTGAATGAGGGTAAATTAAAACAAAGTTTACGAGCCCTCTGTAGTCCCTGTTGAGTTTGACAAAGTCTTCCTCTGTGTGAGCACACCTGTTTGAGACAAGACAAATCCCAGGTTATAAATGGAATACATAAAACATGATGAAACACAAACATTTACAGTATCAATATGTAATGTGCATGTGATTGTGCACCCTACATATCATGTTGGAATCATTCTCTTAACCTTCACAGACCATAGCTGCTGAGGTGGGATATTTAACCTAGGGCTGTTTTAGGTTGTTATTGTTAAGTGTCAGTTAGTCTAAAGTAGATAGTGATCAGTGTGTCGTCCTGGCCTGTCTGGATTTAGTGAGAAATACAAAGCTTCAATCATCCAGGGTTATGGAGTTCCTTTGGGAAGCTTTAAAGACGAGGAAGCTTTAGAGACGACATACAGTGAAGAGGATATTGAAGAAGAGACTAGAGGAGGACTTTTAAAATGTGAAGTGGTTGTGAAGTGGACATGATTGAGATAAAAGCTTATATTATCAAAGGCAATTCAGCTAGATTTTGGAGGAAAAAAACTATTGGCGGTTTTTCTCAGTCTCTCATTTGAATTACGTATTCTTCTACAGTGGATTCTGATGGTTGGAATTTGGACCATGGTTCAGAGCCCCTTTAAATCTGGTGAATTCAATCAACAAACATGAGTAGCTCTATGTGACCTATATGGATTCTGTTAATATTTCCCCCCCTCTCTTTCTCCATCCCTTCCTCTCCACACTCCAGCTGTCTCTGTCCGTCCCAGGCCTCCCTGTGTTAGAAGCCGGCGAGACCTACTCCTGTTTCTTCCATGACAGCCAGAGTCCCGCCACCATCACCGAGACAGGGCTCACTTGTCCCTCCCCGGACACCCACAGGGTGCCCATGGTGCCTCCGGGACAGGGTGAGTGCATTGCGGGACAAGGGGTGAATTTAATCGCAGGATTAAACTATGGTTTGGACTTTGTTGGTAGGATTTGGGTGCTTCCCTGTGATTGAGCTTTGTGTGTGCATGTATGCGCTTGCCAGTCTATCAGTCTGTGTGCAAAACATGCATGGGCAGATACAGAGCCTGTGTGTGTGTGTGTGTGTGTGTGTGTGTGTGTGTGTGTGTGTGTGTGTGTGTGTGTGTGTGTGTGTGTGTGTGTGTGTGTGTGTGTGTGTGTGTGTGTGTGTGTGTGTGTGTGTGTGTGTGTGTGTGTGTGTGTGTGTGTGTGTGTGTGTGTTGGCAATGGTGTAAATTAACTAAGTCCATTTACTTAAAGGGGCACGCCACCACTTTTCAACCTATGTTCATATAATTGGTCCTCACTCAAAAATAGCTTTTTTCTTCTTTTTTCTTTTTTTTCCCTCAGAGGGGGCTGTGGGCAGGTCAGAAACCCATCGTCTTGTGACATCATCGATTGCCAATCCATCTTATAGAAACTGCAGGCTTTCTATTCCTGAAAAGTTGCAATTTTAAAGTGGAAGCCATTGTTCTCGCGATAATAAAAATCTAAATATTTTTGGAGCTGTGTGAAGCACAGGCTCCCTATACGTGGCTGTGTGGGTCTGTCTGTCTGTCTGTCTGTCTGTGTGTGTGTATGTAGCCTGAACTTCCTAAACTTCGGCACGCTACTAGTCCCACAGTTTTGCCACCACACACTCGCGCCATATGTCAAATCGACCGGCTTACTCGGGAATCGTGGGCTAGTAACTTGCTAAGAGAAAGGTTCAATAGTTTAATTGATATTAATTTATTAGTGAATTAATTTTCCCCATTGACTTATAATGGGAATCGCAAAAACTCACATTCAATTATTTGTCTCTCGCAAACCATAGGGGCTAGAGTTTCAAGACTTGGAGAGGAGGTTCATAATGATTTCAAGGATTAAATAAAAAATAATTGTGTCATTTGGCCGCATGGTGGCGCCATAACACCCCACTTTACGTTTTGGCCTGTAACTCTTGAACCGTAGGTCGGAAAATTAAAAATATGTTTTCCCTGGATTCCTTGGGTCATGACGCATCTCCCCATATAGGCCACGCCCATTTGCGCCATGATAGATTTTCCGCCATCTTGAATTTTCTCCAAAACACACTTTTTGCTCCTTTTCCTACATATTTTCTTCAAATGTCACAAAAATCGGTACACATGATCCACACACACACACACATACACACACACACACACACACACACACACACACACACACACACACACACACACACACAGCTCCACTTCACACGGGTGTGATTTTTTCAAAAATATTGATTATTTTTTTTATTTTTTTGTAAAATGATGATGTCACAAGACGATGGATTCTGAACTCTCTCTCTCTCCTAGGAGACTTGGACCGAGTAGAAAAAAATTGTGAAAAATTGTGACTAATCATGAACATTAGTGAGGACCTATTATATGAAGACAGGTTGAAAAGTGGTGAACTACTCCTTTAAGTACAATTTTGAGGTATTTGTACTTTACATTCAGTATTTCCAATTTTCTATACTTTTACTTCTACTCCATCTCGGATCCAAGTTTTGAGCTTTTACTCCACTACATTTATTTGAAAATGTATAAATATATATAAATATATAGATGTAAATTATAATATTATAAAACATACATAAACCAATTTAGCCCTATTTTATACCTTAGCTATTTGAAAATGGCCGATCTGCAAACTCACAACTTTTACTTTTGTTCTTTAAGTAAATTTTTTGAAAAAAACACTTTTACACTTTTACTTTACTTTAGTTTACCAGTACTTTGACTTGTAAAAGAGTATTTCTATATGACAGTATTGATACTTTTACTTGAGTAAAGAATTTGAGTACTTTTTTCCACCACTGTGTGATGGTCCATGGCTACCAGTTCAGCCTCTGTTGTCATGTAGGTCAGTGGTTCTATAATAAATAAAATAATCATATATTAACTGGGGACCCCCGCCCTGACACTAAGAGTTGAGGCATTACATTTTTCGTTCTATTGTGAAAATAGCTGATCTATATGCTCACAATGCCTCGCCCAATTTCAGCCTCTAATATTTGACAATTTGGCCAATGTTTAATTATTATTATTATTTTTTTAATTGTCACTTTAGAAATGTGCAGATACTCTCTATACACTTAAACCTTATGCTGGTTTGTTTACTGTTGAGTGAGAAAACAGTGTTGCACATTCATTTTATTCATCTGGGGGTCACGACCCACAGGTTGAGAACCTCTGACGTAGGTTTGCAGATAGAGCACCTGGCCCAAACCTCTTCCCGAGGTTAGCTTAAACAGCAGGGGACTAATCTCTTGTTTGTGACTAAACGGCTCCAGTACCCAGTCATTACGGTCACTGTGCTCCAGTATGCAGCTGTAAGCCTCAGAGGCGGCGTTGGGCTGTGTAATGGTGCTGCAAGGTCAGAACAGCTCAGTGGTGAAGGTTAAGTCATTTTGTTTGTTGGGGAACAAGAGGTATGCAAAATACGTGGTGGTATCTTTAAAACAGATGCACACTATTTCTGAATACGAATCTCTCTCTCGCTCACTCTCTCTAACACAGATGTTCTCAATCTGTGGGTCGGGACCCCCGAAATTATTTTCTGGGGTCCCCAGATGATTAGCTTAATGTGCAACATTGTTTTCTCACTCAACAGTAAACAAACCAACATAACATTCAAGTGTATAGAGGGTATCTGCACATTTTTCACATCGTCAGTGACGATTTGCAGACTTTTAATACCTCTAAAATGACAAATTAAACATTGGCCAATTGTCAAATATTAGAAGCAGAAATTGTGAAAATAGCAGATCTACATGGTCACAACGCCTCGCAACAGAACCGTGTTATACACTAAATGTAATGCCTCAACTCTTAGTGCTTTTCAGGGTCAAATATGAGTTAAAATATGATTATTTCAGCGGTCGCGGCCTGAAAAGGTTGAGAACCACTGCTCTAACACATACATACACACACACACGCACGCACACTCACACTCAGTATCTTCTCTCTCCCCTCTCGCTTTCTTTCTCTCTGTCTATCTCACACACGTGCACTGCACACACAGAGTTGTATATAATTCAACTCTCTTCACATAATCCCGTACCAAAAACCTTTCTCCACCCCAACCCCCCATCTCACTCTGGTTCCCATGTGAATGCGCTCACATTGATGTGTCAGGCCTGTTATGGTTCTCAGGCTGCAGGGTTAGGGGCAGGCAGCCTGGGGGGTATTAGCTTGTGAGATAGACACACAAGACGGAAGACCATCAGATCCCACAGGCATTATCTAGGGATCCAGCCAGAGCTTACCTTCACTAAAGGAGGGTTAGGACGGGCACTGACTTAATATGGGCCGGAGACACAGCTGATTGCCTCTAAGACACTATTGGCTGATGGTTTTGCAAAAAAGGCCGCTCAGGTTATTTTTTTCCTCATGTGTTTTTGATAATAGAGATTGCTTTTATCTTTTGATATATTGGCAACGAAGATTATTAATATTTTTCCTGACCTCCCCGATTTTACGCACCAAAATGATTGCACCAAAACAATTCAAGTTGCTGCTTCTGTAAGAACAAAGCAAAATAAAAAATAAACATTGCTTGAGGTATGGTAAGGTAAGGACTTTTTTAATTGCAGAATGAAACCTCCTGAGAATAAAACAAACCATATGGAGCTTTCTGTCATTGTTCTTAGTGGACAAAATAACACATTTAAAGATGCAGACACTTTATTTCAGCAATATTGACTGATAAACGTCAGTTAGTGATTTTTGTTGTCGCAATGATTGTGTCTGCGAGCACCAAGTGTTCATGTAATGTGTGTATTGTTTATACACAGTTCTAATAGACACATAATCTCTATATAATACGACTCCTGAGTGCTCAACATGTGGTCAGAATACAGTAGGCCTGCCGAGCCATGAACTCTGTTCTGTTTACGTCTGGGCTCCTTGCGGGGCGAGTGCACATGGTCTTTATTAGGGAGGGCTCTGTGTTTTGGCTGTCCAGACAGACAGCCAAAACCTTCTCCCACGTTCCCCTCCCCTCTCCGTGTTTGGAAGAACACCATGCTTTGGGACAGACTCTTCCTAAAACTTGATGTGTTTCGTGAATCTAAAAGAAGATAAGCCTGGTCAAATATTTTCATTGCCTGTTTGCAAGGCTCTGTAGCTCAGTGGTTCTCAACCTGTGGGTCGGGGCAATTATTTTGGGGGGTCCCCAGATGATCAACTTAATGTGAAATGTTTTCTCACTCAACAGTGAACAAACCAACTTAAAGTTTAAGTGTATAGAGGGTATCTGCACGTCTAAAGTGACAATTTAAGGACTTTTCATCTAAAATTATTCATTGGTCAAATTGTCAAATATTAGAGGCTGAAATTGTGAAAATAGCTTGTAGATCTACTATTTTCACAATAGAACCATGTTATACAAAATGTAATGCCTCAACTCTTAATGCTCGTCAGGGTGGGGGTGTCCCCAGTTAAAATGATTATTTTGGGTGTCACGGCCTGAAATGGTTGAGGACCACTGCTGTAGCTAACTAAAACATAATGTTAACGTTTTTATTTATTATTATTTTTCTCTCATAGTTTGCTCTCTCATTGATTGTGTCCTTCCTCTCTCTCGCCTCAGATTTTGTCACGGTCACCTTGTCAGTCCGCTTTGGTGATGTCATCGTCACAGAGAAGGCTTTCACCTTCTATGACTGTACAGCGGTGAAAGAACTGTCTGGCAGCATGCAGTAAGTCACGGCACATGATCTACAGTACATCTTCTTCTTTTGCCCGGTTACATTTTCTCTCTTGTTTCTCGTTATGCTTCTGTATCCCAAATCATTCAATTTCCTGTGTGCTTTATTCTGCACACTGAAAAATAACCAAAGCAAAGACTGACGCAAACCTATAGGTGACATTTCAGGGGAATTGAACTGACCAACAATTGTGAATTGTAAAATGGCCGTCCATCTGGTCTAATCCAAAGAATAGTTCTATAGCCTGTGTGTGCTCCTTCTTCCCCCTTATCTCCTGTGCTGTGTTGCCACGTATGTTCACTCAATTATCCAGTCTCTGCTCGTCTGTTTGTCATCTCCATGTTTCCAACCACTATGATAAGGAAGTAGGAGTCGAGGTGAAATTTAATTAAAGCACTGACCTTTCGTACCACTGGGGGCAGATTGGTAGAAATTGGATTATTCTGTCTACCTCCTGTGCTTTCCCTTACCTTTTTTTAATCTTGCATATAAAAAACGGTGCCTCTCTCTGTACCTCTGTAAAGTTACCTCCACTAGTCTTTTCCCTCCTTCCCTCTATTTCCCTCTGTTTTTGAAGGACTTTACAGAAGTAATGTTATTTGACTAATAACCTAAGTGAACATTTGACATGCTAACATTTCCGTTTGTCTTATTTCCAGTTGTCGTGGTTGCGTGTTGAGCCAATGGGGATGTAACTGGTGTGTGCACAAGCACTCGTGCACTCATAAGCCCACTTGTGAAGAAGGAGTTATCATTTACAACCAGCATGTAAGTTAATAATATAAGATCAAATGATCAGTGTTAACGCAGTAAAGAACTGACCTTAACAAAACAGACTTAGAAGAATTACATATGGACAACTCCCAAAATCCAGTTTTGATTCGAGAGTAACATTTACAGTTTTACACAAAATGCACGTCTGTTAGTTGTCGCTTAATACTGTAGTGTAGAGTAATGAGAAAATGAGGTAGAAGTGTATATTCAAAGGTTTACACAAATGTTTTCACTGTGCCTCATATTCCAACGCAAGCATACATCGTATTTAACAAATAATCACCTCCATTTAGCCATGTGCATGAGTCATAAGTGATGGTAACACGATAACACCAGGCTATGTGTTTCACATTTGCGTTTCATGTCAGCCTATTTAAGTTCAGTCGTTTTCATCTTTTTCTTTAGCAGTTTTCATTTTTATTTTGGTCTCACCCTCTCCCCCATGTCTTTCCCGCCCCCGCACCCAACCCCCCCAGTTTAAACTTCCCACCTCAGCTCCTCCCACAACCAAAGCCATTAAAGTTGCCACGACCCCCGCAGCTACAACGGTCGCCCCAACGACCACCACCACACTCCCTACCACCACTACAACAACTACAACTACTGCCATAACAACAACCAAAGCCCCTACGACTGTAGCCACCACTCAAATGGCTACAACAACTCCCATACCCACCACCACCTCCACCACCACCACCACACAGCCCACGACCACCACAACTGAACCCACCAAGCCACCCACAACATCTCCACCCACCCAGCCACCGCCCACCCTGCCGCCCACCACGCTGGCACCAACCACGACCCAGCTGCCTGTGCCCGAGGTTGCCACAGGGGAAGAAGAGGATTATAGCAAAGCAGAGGAGCTTGTCATGGCATCTGAAGCTGGAAGTGAAGCTGAAGGCCCTGCTGTTACGCCGGCTGACACAGAGGTTGCCGCTGACACAGAGTTGGCACCCGTCACAGCAGCAATGGACGACTCGCCACTGTCCGACCCAGGCGCCGTGATGCCCCTCATGATCCCTGCCCCCGAGGAGTCAGCCCCTCTGGAGGTGGTAACCGAGTCGCCCCCTAGCAGTGCCCAAGAAGCAGAGGAAGGGCTGAGCCCAACGGAGGCCCCCATTGAGACCACCCAGGGCTTCTCAGGCTATGCCCTGCCCACCCCCTTCCCTATGGGGGAGCCAGCTGAGTCTGAGCCCGACTTCAACCTGGACCTGACAGAGCCCCCTACACCCATACCCCGTCAGGACGTACAGCTCCCCACCGAGGCAGGCGACCCGGATGCCAACCCGGAAGTGCTCATCCTGCCGAAGGAGGAAGTAGAGGGCAAGGTCGAGGGCAAGGTCGAGGGCAAGGTCGAGGCCGCCTCCGAGGCGGAGAACGACACGACGACCTTCTCGGCCACCGTGCTGTCGGGCGACGGGGAAGTTGAACATGCTCCTCCTTCCTACCCTCGCCTGATGGACGCCGACTCGGAGCTGGACTACCAGTATGACTCGGCAGATGCCCTCCTCCCGGTGAGTTCCGGCCCTCTCAGCTGTTCTTCGCCTTCCCAGCTCTTGACTGGACTCCGTTCTCAGTTGTAAAATCCCTCCTCAACCGCCGTCTACACTCGCTCCCTTGCTTTTCCTCTCACTCTCTCCTCTCAACTGTGTTGTTTTTGTTTTTTGGGCTTCTGCTTTGGACTCTGTTGTGAAATACACAAGAAAGGTCCCCTCACCAGCAATGAGTGGTTGTGTTATTATTTTTTTGTCATGTGTGAATGTTTCGCGTTTTATTATTATTTAATGGCCCATGTTTGTTAACAATTCAGCCGTCATACTTATTATTACTCACTTAAAAAGACAGTTTGGGATGTTTCTGTGTATGATTTGTCTGGCTGGGCTATGTTTGTGTGTGTGTGTGTGTGTGTGTGTGTGTGTGTGTGTGTGTGTGTGTGTGTGTGTGTGTGTGTGTGTGTGTGTGTGTGTGTGTGTGTGTGTGTGTGTGTGTGTGTGTGTGTGTGTGTGTGTGTGTGTGTGTGTGTGTGTGTGTGTGTGTGTGTGTGTGTGTGTGTGTGTGTGGTGTGTGTGTCTGTCTGTATAACGTGGCTGCTGTGTGTCTGGACCACAGGGTGACGAGGGCTCGCTCGTTAGCTGGGGATCCTCAGCTTGTCCCTGTGTGGAGAAGGTGCAGGGCTCACCTCTGTTACCTGTCAAAGTTGAAAAGAAGATCACTTTACTGGCCCGCAACCTACATCTCTATCAGGTAATACACACTCGCATCAATTATAATAAAATAACTTAATTATGCTGCATTGGCCAACAGTGCAAAGTACTTCACAAACATAAAATTGTGTGTACACTTGTGCCACGCGCATAACAAAATAGAAAATGCATATACAGTATAAACACGCACGCACACACACACACACACACACACACACACACACACACACACACACACACACACACACACACACACACACACACACACACACACACACACACACATACACACACACACACACACCATGCATACTCTCACTGAAACACTGACAGTAACTATTTTTAAACTCATACACATGAGCGCGCGCACACAAACGTATCTATCGCCGATACCCAGCTTGCCTTGGGTTTGTATCGAAGTGTCCTTGTGCAAAACGCTGATCCCCTAACTGCTCCCAATGAGCAGGTTAATGAATCTAATGCACTTGGTATTAAATGAGCTATAGAAAAAGCACCATTTACCTTTTATTTATATAAAAGCAAAATATATAGCACTCTCATTTGCACTCACGTACAGTATATATAAAATCACACATGTCAATTTATTATACTTATACGCACTACAGCGTATTAGTTAGCTTGGAGATCCTTGTGTGAGCATAATAAAGTACGCATAACAGATGAAAATGCATGGTGAAATCATTGTATGCGGACCAGTGACTCTTCCATTCCACTGTGGTGTTCAGGACGAAGACCTGAGTCAGGACTATGAGTGTGTGTTGGTGATCGAGGGGAGGACGGTGGTTGTGGACGCCTACGTGGAGACGGATGAGATGAACCCATCTCTCTTTGACATCACCTGTCAGCTACACCAGGTCTGAGTCTCACAGTCACACATCTCATACATCAAATTATTTAATTAATGAATTAATGCTGTCATAACCGATATGGGCATATCCTGCCTTTAGTCCCAACATTTTCTATTCCTGTTTTTGGTTAGACATGATCATTGCTCTGTATTTCAGATAACTTCACAACACATGCTTTGAAATGTTGGTATTTTGAGGGAAATATAAAAGGATAGCTAAAAACTATAAACCAAAAATCAATCAATACTTTCTCATACCTTCCATCGGACCTGCCAATATCACATGACATTTTAACGCCAAAAGTGTATACATGTGTACATTTGTACACTCTCAGAGTTGAATTAACCGTCCAGATCTGACTGTATGGTGTTGTTTGGTTGTTCAGTACTCGTACACGGCTGTGGTGGAGGAGTACAACGCCATGGTGTACGTGAAGAGGAGGGACACCTTCCATGTTGACAGTGCTCCTGACCTCTATGGTGAGTTCTACACTGCATGACAGTGGTAAAGTTTATTTTTTAAACCATTCTAACTAGGCTGCCTTTTCTTCTTTTTATCTAGATATATAATATAGAGAGTGTCATGAACCTGACTCGGTGTTCAGACAAAATTTAGGGATAACACAGATATCTTAAAAAACATTATTTATTAAATAGATACATTAAGACAATAACCAAATAGCAAAATGGTTATGGAGTGTGCTAGTTTGTAGAATCAGTGGTGTAGGTGAGTGGATGTGTGTATAAAGTCTGGTGTTGTTGGGTGATGGATGAGTGGGAGGCCGTCACAAGAGATGGGAAGAAAGGGGGAAATGACAGGCATGACAACTTGTCACCTTTCGTTGAAATAAATTAAAAAAAGATACATTGTGAATCAGAAATGGATCACCTACTGTACATGCAGAACCGATGAGAAGCTGTTTTTGGGGAGGGGGCACTCAAAGTGAAAGAGTGCTGCATGTCTACTCAAAGTGAAAGAGTGCTGCATGTCTACTCAAAGTGAAAGAGTGATGCATATCTTCTCAAAGTGAAAGAGTGCTGCATGTCTACTCAAAGTGAAAGAGTGATGCATGTCTAGTCTACTCAAAGTGAAAGAGTGTGATTCATTTGTCCATAGAGTGGTCTGGTGGTGTCCTATCTGTGTAGATGGCTGCTGGCCGAATGTCATTATGATCTGTCATCATACAATTTATTCCTGTGCTGAGTGATGTGTTTGGAAGCACGTGAATCGACAAAAGCAGGCTAGTTTACATTCAGAATGAGGGATTTAGGAGAAAATAATGCATTGTTAGTGAACGAGGTTGATGCAGGGATTAATTGACTAAAATACATTAATTATGCTAGTCCACTAACATTGACGAAGACCTGTGTGACGAAACACGTCTGTTTTGTAGACTGCTGTTGCAGATCATAAACATTATTAAAAAAGACTCCTAAGACTATGTTCTTTATAATGACTGTAGCCAGGAGCCTTCTACCAAGAGAGGAATCACCCCCAGACCCCAGTCTGTCTTTTCGCTCTCTTCACATTCTTCTTCCCTCTGGCTAGAATCGAACTGGGGACGTTGGAGATTATTTGGTCATCGACTGGCACGTTCCTGAGATTTTTTTTTTGTTGCTTTCTATGCTTTTCAGTTCTAATGTACTGTAAAGAAAAAAAGAGCCAACATGCAGATTGAGCTCCAGCCAGGCAGCTGTGTTATTACTGGGGGCTGTAACATAGTGTTCCGTGTCATACTAGTGGTTGTTTATCTACTGTCAACATATGGATAATGTCCTCCGCTCTGCGCTTCCCCAAGGACAGAAAGAACAATGCCTTGACACACACACACACACACACACACACACACACACACACACACACACACACACACACACACACACACACACACACACACACACACACACACACACACACACAGCTTGTACAGCTTCTCTCACTCTTTCTCTCACCTGCTTCTTCTAATTGATCTCTTGCTCTTTCTCGCTCGCTTCTCTCGTATTGCGCCTCCGTTCGCACATAGCACTCCCACTTTCATACGCACAGCACCCCCGGTTCAACCACTGTATTCACCTACTGTGTTCTAATCCCCTCCCAGTGACCCTGTACAACTGTTCAGTGGGGCGTTCAGACTGCAGCCGCTGCCACACGGCTCACCACAAGTATGGCTGTGTGTGGTGTGGAGGTGCCAAGGCCAACTGTCTGTACTCTGACTCCTGCAGTGAGCCCATAGAGAGGACCTGTCCCGCCCCGGTCATACACACCGTGAGTACCACTGCTCTGACACAGCACCCTGGCACCCTTTCACAAGTGCCCTGCATCAGCCTCTTTAAAGTGCTCTAATACAGTGGTTCTCAACCTTTTCAGGCCGCAACTCCCAAAATGATAATATTTTAACTGGGGACCCCCCCCCCAGTGGGCCCCTACCCTGACGAGCACTAAGAGTTGAGGCATTACATTTTGTATGACACGGTTCTATTGTGAAAATAGCAGATCTACATGCTCACAACGCCTCGCAACGTGAGGCGTTTTGAGCATGTACAATTTCTGCTTCTAATATTTGACAATTTGGCCAGTATATCATTTGTCATTTTAGAGGTACTAAAAAGTCCTTAAATTGTCACTTTAGAAACATGCAGATACCGTCTATAAACTTAAACTTCATGTTGGGGCACCCGCTGGCCTGGTGGTCAAGGCGCATACCACATACTAGGCCATGATGCCTGCTGGCGTCGCCGGTTCGATTCCCGATCCGGACGACCTTTGCCGCATGTCATTCCCCATCTCTCTCCCCATTTCCTGTCAGTCTACTGTCCTGTCAATAAAGGCATAAAAAGCCCCCCCCCCCCAAAAAAAAAAAAAAAAAAAAAAAAAAAAAATCTTTAAACTTCATGTTGGTTTGTTCACTGTTGAGAGAGAAAACAATGTTGCACATTAAGCTAATCATCTGGGGACCCCCCAAATGTATTTGGGGACCCCACTGGGGGTCCCGACCAACAGGTTGAGAACCACTGCTCTAAAAAACAATGACAACGCAACAAAATTATATTCTTCCTGTTGGCCAAGTCTGTAGGAAGTTAACTGCTATTGCTTTCCATCCCAGATGATTTGGGGGCGTCTAGGTCAATTTAGAAAATAAGCTCTGTAATCAACCAAGACTTATGGTATTAACACGTTTTGTTCAACAAGATAATCTACACAGATCAACATACTTTCTTTGAAGCCAGAAAGCGGCTTCAAAATTCAAGGTTGAGATATCAACAGGTGCAATTTTTGTCGTGGAACAACACATAAAGGCTTATGTTAACCAAAGACATGTTTTCGGTGTAAATCGAAAACCCTTTGTCTTTGGAAATCCAATGAGGGAAACTCACTTAGGACTGTACTACAAATTGTAGTACTATATTGACGCGAGACTACTGACAAAGTATATGGCCAGACATACAGGACATACTGTATATTTGTGCAAAATGAATATTCCTGAACATACTGCACATTCAGAGCTCACCAGCTCATAGGAAGTATTGTAGAATGTACTGTATGTTAATGACAGTGTTGGAGAAGTATAAGTGCCTGGGTCCCATGCTTACAGAAGTAGTTATTACAAAAGGGACTAACATGCTACTGGGGAACAACCCTTGGTTGTACTGGGCATACTGTTTAGGCAACGTAGTTGTATGAATATATATTGCATAAGTAATATTGATTAGGGAAGTATACAGTAATTTCCTCAAAGTGTTAATTAAACTCTGGGAGTGTACAAAATAACCAAATCAGATGACAAACGGATAAATGAACACTGAGGTCTTTTACTGTATATTATTAAAGTCCAAACCGTTCTGGAATAAAGTACCTTACCTGAGGACCTAGTTTATTAAAGCACTATTTTCAATTTGTTCCATACAGATAAAACTATTTTTGTAGATAGCGTTCCCAGCAGCAACTCTCCAGCTCCATCTAGTTTCTGTTTACTTACATGGCACACATACTTGTACACCTTCTAGGTTCCACAGGTTCCACAGATCTAATTTGTATCATATATATATATATATAGTTCCCGCTCTAACATTGTTGTCACATCCCTTTCAGATTGAGCCATTGTCCGGCCTGTTGGAAGGGGGGACAGTTGTCACCATCTCGGGCTCGAACTTGGGCCAGAAGGCGGACGACATCCTCAAGTCGGTGTCAGTAGCAGGGGTTCCCTGTGCTGTTATCCCCAACCTTTATGAGATATCCACCAGGTACACAGTGGTTGCTGCAGGTGGCTGTGTTGGTTTGGTGGGGTTTTGTGTGGCTGTATTGTTTTTTTCATTGCTACTGACATTCAAAAGCCTACAGTTGTCAAGAGGTCTTATTATATGTTATATTCTGCTAATTTGGACGTTTCTGCACAAATTGATGGATACCTTCATGGGCTGGGCAAAATGACATGTCATTATAGAGTTCGAAATCCATTTTAAATGGATTGTCTTGCTTCAGAAATGCTTGGCCCTCAGTCTGGATAAGAAGCTCTTAGTTTTAATTCCTGACATTATGACCTTTTGAAATGGCAAACCCTTCATCCAACAGCAGTGTTTTACGAAGGTGTTTGTGTGTAGCAGTGTGCACGTGGCAGAGTGTGAAAGGTTTTTGTTGTTTTTTGGGGGTATTATTAAGGTTTAAGGTCTTTATTGATCACACGATACTGCTGGTTGCTGTACATTTCAAAATAATATAGAAATACATATATTCTTTTCCCTCCAGGATAGTGTGCCGGACCAAGGCTAGCGGAGGAGAGAAGATGGGCCACGTGTCTGTTGAGGTGAACGGAGGAGGGACTGGCTGGTCCAGCCAGGAATTCAGCTACCAGGTGATCATTCATAACAGCATTAAACCTGGTACAAAGGACCACTTCACTCATTTTCAACCTATCCTCACCTTTGCTCATTTTAATATGGTACTACTGTTCTTTTCTCACTGGTAGGCAGTAGGGCTGTCACGATTATGACATTTTACATGACGATTAATTGTCACTCAAAAAAATTCGATTAACGATTTAATTGTGTTTTTGTCGTTGACAATTACATTTCTGTTTGGCTTTTAGGCTTTGAAGTTGCACATGGTAGATATGACACATGACCTAAATATCCAAAGAAATTACTGACATATTTGACAACTTTATACTTAAAAAAGAACATTGATAGTGGAAATAGCCAATCTACAAGCCCACAACGCGTCGCGATGCGACACATTGTGAGCTTGTAGATCTACTATTTCCACTATTTTTGACATTTTTTTAAATATATGAACTTTTTTCAACATGGAAACGATTATGATGATTATGAATAATAATCGCGATTATGTCAAATAATTGTGATTAGATGATTATTATGTAATAATTCTGACAGCCCTAGTAGGCGGGTTTCTGAGCTGTCGTCAGCCCTCTGCTCTGAGACACAGAGTAGACAAAAATGGTACCATATTATCATGAGCATCATTGAGGACCAGTTATATGAAGACAGGTTGAAAATGTGTGAAGTGGTCCTTTATGCTCGATTGAATATTTTACTGCAATAACAGATATAAAAGCATTCTGTGACCTTGTAGATTGGCTATTATTATTTGTTTAATTAAAAATCACACATCAGCTGCATATTTGCTGATACATATGTTGTTAAATAATGGCCCTATTCTTGATCCATATCCCCTGCTCCCCCCATAGGACCCCTTTGTGATGGGAGTGTCTCCAGAAAGGGGGCCCAAGGCAGGGGGCACATCTTTGACAATCACTGGCCGCAACCTGCTGACCGGCCGCCCCACAGAGCTGTCTATAACCGTGGGAGGAGTGCCATGTAGCATGTGAGTCACACGCAATACATGCATGTTAGTGATGTATTTGGCACGCACGCACGCACGCACGCACGCACGCACGCACACACACACACACAGACACAGACACAGACACAGACACAGACAGACAGAGCCAGTTATACAGTAATTAGTTTTCCCCAAGGGCTGAATTATGTCTAGGCTGTCTATGGCTGCCTATTGGGGAACCCTGCCATACAGTATGTTATAAACCAGTGTTTCTCAAACCTTTGCATTTCAAGGTCTCCCCTTAACTCTGACTGAGAACAAATGGTACCAACATGGAAAGAAACCCACAGAGTCCCTGGAATCCATTTTGAAAACCACTGTTATACAGACACACACACACACACACACACACACACACACACACACACACACACACACACACACACACACACACACACACACACACACACACACACACACACTTTGACACATTTCTCAATCTCTTAATCATCCTCCTCTTTCTCCTCTACAACCCACTGACCCACCCTCCCCTCCATTTCCATGGCCCTGTCTGACCCAACTGTTCCCCCTACAGGGCATCTGGGGTGCTGGAGGCCAGCGTAGTGTGTGTGACGGGCAGCGCTAATAAGACGGGCGCGCACCGTGTCACCCTGCACTACGGCAGCAGCCAGCGGCATCTGCACACCTCCGCCTACCACTACACCCACAACCCTAACATCACCTATGCCACGCCCAACAAGAGCTACCTGGAGTAAGTGTGTGTGTGTGCGCCTGGTGTTGTGAGTTTTAATCATAGTCTACAACACAGGTCTTCAAGGTTTTCAGGCCAAGGACCCCTTAGTTGAGAGAGAGATGAAGCTGGGACCATATCATAGATTCCATATAGTTTCATTGTTTGATAGCACAATCATCTGTGTATTTTGGATTCATGTCAATTTGTGTTTTCAGATATTTAACCACTTGAACCGTCAATACTTAATAAACTTGACCATTCACTCTGTACTTAGTCTGCTCTTTTTCCCCTCTACGTCAAACCTCTTTGCCGAAAATAGCCGATCTACAAGCTCACAACACCTCACAGTGCGAGGCGTTGTGAGCTTGTAGATCTGCTATTTTTGGCTAAAGTTCTCAGAATTTGGACGCTAGGGTTCAAGAAGCCTTAGTTTTAGTCATCATAGTTTGTTTTTTTTTGTCTGTGAAAAAAGGTAGTCGACGAATATGTTTCATCATATATTTTGTCGAGGGAATTAACACTGCTCTGTGCTCACTGTGCAGCGGAGGGCGTCAGATCTATGTATCGGGACATGACCTGGATGTGGTTCAGGAGCCCAGGATGGTGGTGAGCGTCTCTCCCTACGAGTCCTCCAGGAGGAGGAGGAGGAGGAGGAGCAGCAGGGCCTGGGGAGTGAGGAGGAGGCTGCCCAGAATGGTGCCTGATCCCAGCTGTCCTGAAGACCCATCCTGCTCTGTCAAGCAGGTGTGTGTCTTTCTTTTATGTCAAATGTTAAAATGAAATGCTATTTGTCATGTTACTCGAAATTTTCCATTTAAGCTTCAGAAGGTTAGCTTCTCACTGTGCAAACTTTCTTTATCATTATTCACTGTTATTAGTGTGATTGCCTATAGGGTAACCGGACTATTGTTCTTGTCCAGCTTTATTATTTCATCCTTAACCTTTTTTCTGTAACCCCTAAACCCCAAAAATCCATTGAGTTATTGGACTTTTTCTGTCCTTTTCAGACAGGATTGGTCAAGCTTCACCTGACATCACAATATATAGGCAACCACACCTCACCTTTCTAGTAAAGGACTTACTCTTAGAAGTAGCAGCTTTAATTCAACCATACGGCTGCTTCGAAACTTTGATCATTTTCTCTCCCTCCCTCTCTCAGTTCGGAGAGCGTTGTGAGGTCAACTCGTCCACGCTGATCCTGTGCCGCTCGCCCATGGTGGACTCGTCCGTGTGGGGGTCAAAGATCACGGTGGAATTCCTGCTGGACAACCTGCACTTTGACTTCAACAGCCTCAACCCCCAGGGCTTCAGCTACGAGCCCAACCCCAAACTGCAAGTCCTCAACGAGCAGGAACCGCTCAAGGCCTACCGCTACAACCCCGGCAGCTTCATCCAGCTAGAGGTAGGACCACAGGGAACGGGAGATGCTTATTGTTCAGAAGAGCGAGTGTTAGAATTACTCTGCCATTTCTCAAGATAACCTCCATTCGTCTGTTGTATGAAGTGCATTAAAAAAACACCAGCTACACCC
The DNA here is from genome assembly GCF_963921795.1 of Nannobrachium achirus. Classification (NCBI taxonomy): domain Eukaryota; kingdom Metazoa; phylum Chordata; class Actinopteri; order Myctophiformes; family Myctophidae; genus Nannobrachium; species Nannobrachium achirus. Next base: position 58,582,502 of record NC_137815.1, on the reverse strand, counting down.
ATTTTCTATGCATTGATCGCGGGAGGAACCCTCCCTACACGCATAAAATTAATACTACAATACCCAGAAGTATAAGCTCTTGCCTCACAACATTCTCTGACTTGTGATGGGACAGATTGTTCCTGGCCAGCAGACTTGTACTCAGCCAGAGCATTGGCGCCATACCTGTGCCTCTCATCGTATTTCTCTGTGTTTGTATGTACTGTACAAACACATACAAAAAAAAAGAAATCTAAAATTAGATCAGGGCAAACACACAACAGCGTCCATAGAGTGCATATTCACAACAGTTTATGAGGTATTTCCATCATTATCCATTCGAAGCATTTCCGACACATCAACGTCCCTTAAGACTGAGAAGGCTAAAAGGCCCCCAAACACCATTGTACATTTCGCCTTTCTTCTTCAGAATATAAGTTATCTTTTCCATAGCACAAAAAATGCTTATTTCCCTGAGCCATTGCTCGCCCGTGGTCTTTGAATGTTCTGAATGAAAGAGCAATTGTGCGCTTTGCTTGGAGTAACATGTCCAAAGGAATTTGTTTTTTTCTTGCTATGACATTTTGTAAATGATTTGAGAGATCTCAGTCCAAAATCTCTCTGCATTCCCACATACAATTAAAAAGTGTTCCCTTTGACTGGTCACATTTAACGTAAATGTCTGGGATATCAATATTAAACCTATGCAGTTTAACTGGTGTTATATAAGTGCGCATCACCCAGTTATATTGTAACAGTCTTAATCTAGTATTTGCAGTTTGCCTATGTGCTGCATCACATATGGCCATAATGTATATTTAGTATATGATGACAGGGACTAGTTTTATGTTATCAAGGACTATGTTTACTTTGTTTAGTCAGTGAACACGACACATTGCAGTATGTGTACAGTATTTGTGGTAGTAAAGATGCATTAGTTATAATGGTACTGTATACGTTGTGGTAGCAACGCTAGCAGTAATGGTGGCAGTTGTAATGATAGCAGGAGCACTGTACAATTAGAGCTCTATAGAATAATAATAGTAATTTGGTCCGCACTCCTTTGCGGTATACTGTATGTCACTGTATATTTGCATATACAGCAAACGTTTGCATCTGCATTTAACCCCATCCTAAGTGTCAGGAGCAGTGGGCGCTGCTAGTGCAGCACCTCGGGGAGCAGTTAGGGGTTAAGTGTATCGCTCAGGGACACTTCGCCTCGTTGGCCGGCGCCGGGACACGAACCGGGGACCTATCCCAGGCGGATTCTCTACGTCAGGGGTGGGCAACTTTGATGATGGCGAGGGCCACTATATTTCCACCTTCACTCATGAGGGCCACATGGCATATTGCTGCGTCCTACGATCCTAGTATCTCATACAAAAGAAGCAAAAATAGCATTTAGTTATATACTCATGTTAACTTTATGAACTTAAATACAAATACATTGGACATAAAAAAAAATACATTTTAATACTATTAGTCATTAAGTTGACGGAATTAAAGCAGGTCATGTTTGGAATTCTTGTAACAGCTGAAATCAATAATATATCAGTATTCCAGTACCAACCCATGTATGCTCTACGTACACACTCAGCTATGGCCACCCCCCGATAGAAGCAATGGAGCTTCTTTAAAAGTTTAATAAAAGTTCTATTAAAATAATCACATTTTCCTTCTCACGCTCACATCTGACCGATCTCCGTCCACAGGGAGAGAACTTGGACCTGGCCATCACTAAGGAGGAGGTGGTGGTGTTGGTGGGGGAAGGGATCTGTGCTGTGAAGACTCTGACCAGAAACCATCTCTACTGTGAGCCCCCGCCCCAGCAGCCCGCTCCGGGTCCTCACGGCAAGAGACGCGAAGGCTCGGACAATCTGCCGGAGTTTACAGTGAGTCCCACCGTTACCAGTCCTCTTGGTTAGACGTACACTCTTATGATTACCCTGTCAGAGTTCAGTGAACACTCAGGATTTTATTGTGTAGGACACAAACCCACGTCAGAACGGCCCAAGTGTAGTGGAAACCCATCACTGTTCAAAGTGCAAGCTTTAGTTTAGTCGTGTGAAACCAGAGACATGTATTGCCTTTTAAGCCTGTGTGTGTGTGTGTGTGTGTGTGTGTGTGTGTGTGTGTGTGTGTGTGTGTGTGTGTGTGTGTGTGTGTGTGTGTGTGTGTGTGTGTGTGTGTGTGTGTGTGTGTGTGTGTGTGTGTGTGTGTGTGTGTGTGTGTGTGTGTGTGTGTGTGTGTGTGTGTGTGTGTGTTTTAGGTCCATATGGGCAACTTGAACTTCTCCCTGGGCAAGGTGCAGTATGACAGCCTCAGTCTGGCCACCTTTCCCCTGGAGGCCCAGATAGGAGTTGGGGTCGGAGCCTCCATCGTGGCCCTCATTGTCCTCATCATTGTGCTTATCTACAGGTGGGTGGATGGATTCTCTATTTATGTGTGTGAGCAGCAGTGTGAATGCACCGCTTCGTAGGACTATCAAGCACTTGTATTCTATATTTAGTGTGCTTGGGTAGCTCATTCAGTAGAGCACTCACTATTGGACCACAAGGTACAGTTGAAGGTACATACAGTAGGTGTAATGCTCCACCTCGGCACTCCATCTCCCAGGAGTCTAGCGCATTTCAAAGGAAAAGACTCCCTCTTTGCTCCACTGATACCGACGATAAGCCACTCTGACCTACTTACAGTATTTTCTGGACTATAAGGCGCACCTGACTATAAGGCGCACTGTCAATGAATGGTCTATTTTCAAACTGTTTTCATATATAAGGCGCACCTGACTATAAGGCGCACATAATAGACGCTACCGTTGCGTTATGCATCCAACAGATGGAGCTGTGCTAAAGGGAATGTCAATGTCAATGAATGATCCATATATAAGGCGCACTGGACTATAAGGCGCACTATAGTTTTTTGAGAAAATTAAAGGCTTTTAAGTGCGCCTTATAGTCCGGAAAATACGGTACTTGTACTTAAAGCAGGCGTTGACACTAAGGCTTGCCCACCTGCCCCCGGCAGGTAAATAAAACCTTCGGGCAGGTGAAGTTTGCTTTCAGGTTGCCCGACAGGGCAAGAGCTCATTTGAGAGGGGACACAACTGTCTATAAACACAACTTGAGATATCTGCCTAAACACCTGAACGTGGCCAGCACGTTCTGTCTTCTGGTCTGCGGAATGTAAAATAAGAGCACTGTTTAACTATAATTTACTGCTGCTACACTTACAATTGTAAAATAAGTGTGAAACCCTAGACATATTCAATAATTGCTATGTAGGTACATTATGACATTTTTATCGCACAGCCCCAGAAAGTAAAGAAATAAATGGAGCGGTAATTAAAAGCTTACAGTAACTATTTTTATAATGGACAATTTACTTTTTGGGCAAGTGGGCATGACCTTTGGGCAAGTAGAACATGACCTGTACTTGCCCGACGGGCAAGTGCCTCTGAGACCTTAGTGTCAACCCCTGCTTAAAGTATATACGGCAGGGATACAGCAGAGGACCTTGGTAGGCACAAGGCAGTGGTACTTTGTTAAGTGGACCATACCAGTGGTCTGACATGTTTAGACAAAGCATAAAGAGGTTTGTTTCATGTTCTGTTAAGCTATTGGGATCAGTGTATTTAATTACAGTATGAAAATAAACTTGCAGAGACTTGAAACAAACCATAATTTTGTTTTAAAGCGTTTTAAAGAGGAGATTGATTTGAAAAGTCTACTTGAAAATGGTCCATGGAAACAAAATTGATTTACGAACAAAATTCGAATGTCCTATTAACTCACCCACCGCTATTTTTAAGACCCTTCTAATGGTCCACACCGCCAGGATTTTGCCTACCTTTAACGTGGGCGCGCGCGCGAATCCATTGCGCGATGGTTCACCGATTGCATTCACAATACGATCCAGGCACGGTAAGCAACAAAGTACTACAGCCTTCCATCGCTCAAAGCAAAACCGACGGAGCGCCACGCTGGTGTTGCACAACATTGAACCGGATGACATTTCGGCAGACAGGATACAGGCGTCGTTGTCCCGCCCCCCCATTTCCGTTCTGGAACATCCAGATCCGTTTTTTGTGAATAGGGCGGGTCCATAGAGCGCTATGGACGGCGAATCGGCGATCATACTTTTTTGTTTTATAGTTATTAAAGCTAATTGATAACTCGTCATATTCGTCATAAGCAGAGTGGACCCATAACTATAGCTCGTCAAACTCGACATATGCAGTGGGTGAGTTAACAGCACAATGTTTAGCCACCACTGATTTTATTCAGGGAAGTTCAGTAATATTTTAATGACTCTGGAGAAAATGTAAACACAAAATCTAATAAGATGGGGTCTAATGACACATGGCACCTCACTGTTGAACATGTTGAAGATTCCGTTGTACAATTAAAACTAAATATTTCAAAAAATGTTAAACTTGTACAACACATTTGGCGCTGATCGTTCCAGTCAAGTGGTTTGCAAGATTATCCCCAAACAGACTGACAGACCCATTTGTAGACGTCTTGCCTCTTACAGAGCCTCACTAAAAAACAAAGACATTAACTGGAAAATTGTCTCTGTTTATATGCATACAATTTATGACCAAAGCTGTGAATACACAATGACATGTGTTGATAGGAGTGCATATTGCTGTCGTTTATATAACCTCCTGAACTTTGTATCCTCCCACTCTGTATCCTCTGTATCAGGAGGAAGAGCAAACAGGCTTTGAGGGACTATAAGAAGGTCCAAATCCAACTGGAGAACCTGGAGACCAGCGTGAGAGACCGCTGCAAGAAAGAGTTCACAGGTACGGACGGAGGAGCCGAGAGGAACGGACAACGATATGGAAAGAAGGAAATTAATAGAACAGACAAGAAAGACCGGGGGATGGGGGCTACAGAGAAGGAAGGAGAGTGGAATAGAGAACGAGACTGTTTGTTTTTTCTCCCGGAGGCCAGGAGACCAACTTTGTTTTCAGACGGCCTTTATGAAGTTATCCCATTACACCAAACTTCCCCAATGAAATGTCTGCTGATCCCACATGGCTTTTCCGTGGGGGGAAGCCAGTTTTAATTTTAGCCTGTCATGACTGTCCAGTGTCAATATTCATCAGGTCCACACCACCACCAAACACAAACCCTAGAATCCTGTTTCAATATCAACATTCCAACACGCAAATCACAGAATGGACTAAAGTTCAACAGGGTATATTAAGGTTTAATAGATAAGGCTGGCAAAACAAAGAATGGGGAACGGGAAGTATAGTAAAAGTAATAATAGACATGGCGAGACAACCACACAGTCTTGTTGTAGGTGAAATGACCTCTGCCATGGACTTCCACCTCAGGTTTCCAATGGAAATTATGCATCCGGTTTTGGCTAAATTCATTAAATAGTCCTTGTAGTAAACAAAGTCTTCTTATAATTAACATGTTTTGTTCTTGATTTGTTTTAGTTTTTTAAACCACACTATTAACTGCTTTAAAGTTAACTGTGGAGACATTAGCTGGTTCTTTATGTCGTAGAACAAAACATGAAACTCTTAAGCTGGTTGCACACTGCTGCGTTTTTCCGTTGCAAAATGCGTTTTTCAGGGCAAAGAGAGAAAGAGAGAGAGAGAGAGAGAGAGAGAGAGAGAGAGAGCAAGGGACCCAGTGGTCCGAAAATAAGTACGAAACGGGTAGCAGTGTGCAAACGTAATTGACATAAAGTGAGGTTGATTTATTTTACGTGCTCAGAAAATCGCTCCTATATTCTGCCGAAAAAACGCAGCAGTGTGTAACGACCTTTAGATGTATTTTAACCACAGAATTGACTTTCTAGTACACATCGCGTGTGCACACACACACACACACACACACACACACACACACACACACACACACACACACACACACACACACACACACACACAAACCCCACGCTAACACTCTGCCAGATTTTAGGACTACAAACAAACGGTAACCCTTTATTGGGCATGATAATAGTCTGAAGCAATGCTAATGAGGCAGGGGAAACGAGTAGTAAAAGAGGACATTGTTCTTTGAATAGATCATTTGAAAAGCTACAAAAACACCAAACTGAATTACCGGGTCCAAGAACCCATGCTTTAAGGAGATCTTTTATTTATAGATCATTGACACTTTTTAATAAGCTGCCTTGAAACCTCTGCTGCATTTACAGTAAATTCACTTTTAAAAATAATCTTTAGTTTAACACTGTAAAGTATGTTTCTTTTCTCAAATGTAATTACAGCTATCTTATTGTTTAGTTTCATTATGTAGTGTGTTGAGTACTCACATTTAATAATTTTGTATTTGCAACTTTACAAATTCGTTTGAATGTTCTTATGTGGACCCCAGTAAGACTAGCTGGTTGCTATGACACCAGCTAATGGGGTTCCTGTTTCCTAATCAAACTGCCTAACCTTTTATAACACACCTGCCCCCCCCCCTGCAGACTTAATGACAGAGATGATGGACATGTCCAGTGACCTGGTTGGTTCTGGCATCCCCTTCCTGGACTACCGCATGTATGCCGAGCGCATCTTCTTCCCTGGCCACCGGGAGTCGCCACTGAGGCGGGACCTGGATGTCCAGGAGTGTCGTCGGCAGACAGTGGAGCAAGGACTGGTGCAGCTGTCCAACCTGCTTAACAGCAAGCTGTTCCTCACCAAGGTATTCAGCTTCGCCATTTTCACAATGATGCTGTTGTTCCCCCTTCACTCTTCTATTTGTCAACTGACCAGTATCATTAAATTCATCGTTTAATTGAATAGTTTAATTGGGGGAAATGAAAAGAAAAACGTGTAATCAAACAAATCACATCTCTCACTTTCTCTCCCTCCTCTCTCCTTCTCTTCCCTCCAGTTCATTCACACACTGGAGAGCCAGAGGACCTTCTCTCCCAGGGACAGAGCCTATGTGGCCTCCTTACTGACAGTGGCGTTACATGGGAAATTGGAGTACTTCACAGACATCCTCAAAACCCTGCTCAATGACCTGGTGGAGCAGTACGTCGCCAAAAACCCCAAGCTGATGCTGCGAAGGTACGCAGAGTCATAGACCTGATAAACGTACAGCATTATATACTCACTGACTCACTGCATGAGGTGTTAGCTTGGACATGCTATACACCTTAAAGTAGGCCAGTAATCCCCACCCCCACCCAAAAATAATCTATGACCGGGACCTCTTAACTCTGGCAGTGCACAAATGGAAGGTCCATTTGGTCCCTGGAAAAAACACTTTGAGAAACAGTGAAGTAGTACATTAAAGGGGCATTTCACCTCTGGGACAACCCGATCTTATTTTATTGTTGTTTGGGACACGATCAACACAATCCTGAGTTATTTTTTGTGTTCAATCTGTGTTTTTAGTATTTCAGCATGACTAGTGATGCATTTTGCATCATCAGTGATGCGTTTTGCATCATATGATGCAAAACGCATCACTAGTCATGCTGAAATACTAAAATATCTAAAACAAATGGTCCTTTAAGATTATAGTTGCCACGTGTGTTTTCATATGAATGTATTCTAGTAAATAGTATTCACTACATACTGTAAATATAATAGAACCTCTTTTCACAAAGTCTAATCTGTGGTTTTCATCTAACTTTTGGATGTTTGGTGTGGCTCTGTGCAGGACGGAGACTGTGGTGGAGAAACTGCTGACCAACTGGATGTCCATCTGCCTCTACGCCTTCCTCAGGGTGAGTTTGCACATTTAATAAACCCCTTTCCCACTCGCAAGTGAAACAAGTAATGCACTGGTATTTTTCATTTCGGCGTCCTGTGGAAATAGGTGCATATTTCGAATGCCGGTATATTTCGTGGCGCCAATCTCATAGATGCCCACCATGTAAAACTTTCTGTAATGTTCCTGCACAGCTTCAGTGGGAATGAAAGGTGTCTGTTTACCGATACAGCCATGATTGCGTGATGCGTTGTGATCTTGTGAGATTTGCTAGGAAAGTGTTTGTGTGTTTGAGAGAGAAAGAGAGAGACAAACACGGCAATTGGGTTGAGAGAGTATGGGATATAGTGTGAGTGGGCGTGTGTGATCCTGCAAAACTGTTCAATGAAACGGATGCGTCATCGGAGCATTCTTGGCCTAAGTAAGAGATGAATCTACATGCATGGAGATGGTGTCTTAATAAGTGTCTATAATGGTTGCGACCGTAGGTCGCATTTACTATCAAAACCTCCACAAAGTGTAAGTAGTGTAAGTAGTGTCAGTCCCTCTGTCTGTCACACCTCACACGTCACACTCTTGCCCTGCTCATATCTCCGCAACCGTTGCCCCGATCCATGCCAAATTTTGCACACACGTTCCTTGCCTGCCAAACTACAACCTCCAAGGACCCCCGGAGCTCCAGGGAGTCCCTGGGGGACCCCCAGATGTAAAAAATGACCAAATGTGCAAAAATGACCAAATGACCACGCCAACGGGGCTGCTCACGGGGACTTCCCGGGGACCACCGACTCCTGGTGCTCCAGAACGGATGCAAAAGTGGTGGCGCCCCCAGTGGAGGACCCCCTCCACTGCAGCTCACATAAAATGCCGTAACTCCTACAGATTTTGCCCTAAAATCACGAAAATCACTACACAGCATGTCTACACTCATGTCATCAACATGGATCAGGAAGATTTAGGAAAAAAAATGTTTTGCCCTATTTGTGGAGATAAGCGACCTACGGTCGCTTATCTCCCGATTAGGGAGTCTTACTGGTAGTTATACAAGTGTAACTCGTAACTTTCAGTATATAAAGTTGTAACAGTAGCAGTATTAGTGATTAGATGATCATTATTAAGCAAACACTGCATTGTTCTGTTTGTTTTCTGTTTATAGACCACGCACGCACGCACGCACGCACGCACGCACGCACGCACGCACGCACGCACGCTACACTACACTACACTACACTACACTACACTACACTACACTACACTAGACTAGACTAGACTAGACTAGATTTGGAACAAGTCCTAAGTGGTTAGTGTTGCTCTCGCATTAAAACAATTGGTTGTTTGTTTGGGAGCGGTGCTCAATTACCTCAGTATTTCTAAAACCCTTAATTTGATTTGATGAATTACTACTGTGCCCTACAAAGCCAAAATGCAGTAACTATGGGGAAAAAAACAACAAGCGATAGATGAGTTTAAAAGTGTTTTAATTGGTCAGCCAAATGAGATACCGGCATATAAGTGATATTACACTAATTATAAATCTGTTCTTGGGGTAAATGGTGATCCCCCAAAAGTCGGTATGTCCAAAAACGTAGTACAGCACTACAACAAGTAACAAAGTGTATGCCATGAAAGAATGCTCCAACAACTCTAGCCTACTTCAACATGTTGACATGTTGTGGTGTACAGGACTCGGCTGGAGAGTCCCTCTACATGTTGTTTCGAGCCATCAAACACCAGGTGGATAAGGGACCGGTGGATGCTGTGACGGGCAAGGCCAAATACACCCTCAACGACAACAGGCTGCTACGAGAAGATGTGGAGTACAAGACCCTGGTAAGGACAAGAAGATGACGCGTTTTACCAATTCTGTGGCGGGTCTGGCGACCCGACTGAATGGTTAGGGCACTGGTTCTCAACCTTTTCAGGCCGCGACCCCCCACTTTTGAAGTCCATATTTGCATGTCAAACTAGTATAAAATCAAATTTATTTCTGTGTAACACTAACTTATTATTCTTTCTTATGCTAAAGAAAACGACAAGTGCGATCTGTATATGACTTTTGTCACTTCTAGTTATAGTATAGTGTGTTGACTGCTTTTGATAGTAGTAATTATAATGTTTTTATTTAATGTATTCCCTTTTTTAGTACAGCTACATGGACCTACAGTACAGGATCACATTAGTGCAACATGACATGTTACAACAACATGCACTGGCTAATCATTAGAGAACAGACAAAATTACAGTTTTATAATGTATGACAAATAAATCCTTATGTCCTCTTTAACCCTCCTATAACCCTTTCTTAAAGGAGTCATCCAGACCAAAACACATATAAGGTTAAATCTGTCATTTATCATACCCCTTTATACCTGCTTTATTCCATTTTTTTCATAGCTGCCCCTGTTGCTAGATTTCGGCTGCCCCTGTTGCTAGATTTTGCAGGCCTCTCATAACTAACAGAGTAGATAGACTTTATACTAGTGCGGTTATTTCTTCAGCTTCAAAGTTAGTATTTTTTTATTGGATTGTGTTTACACACCGTCCTGAGACCAACCCAACCGCTGTTTTGACCTCACAGGCACCCTTACTTGTCAAACCGACCCCTCCCTCCCCTCCCTTTCTAGCCTCTCCTCTCCCTGCTCTGGTGCAGAGCAAAAGCCGTTTGACATGTAAGGTAAAAAAAATACTAACTTTGAAGCTGAAGAAATAACCGCACTAGTATAAAGTCTATCTACTCTGTTAGTTATGAGAGGCCTGCAAAATCTATCAACAGGGGCAGCCGAAATCTAGCAACAGGGGCAGCTATGAAAAAAATCGACTAAAGCAGGTATAAAGGGGTATGATAAAAGACAGATTTAACCCTATATGTGTTTTGGTCTGGATGACTCCTTTAAAGGGATATTCCACTTTCAACAGGGAGCAGTGGAAGGGCCTCTCTCCACATACACACCCATTGTAACTTCAAACTTCATTTTAACCATGATAGATTCATTAAAAACACCCATTATTTCTTCTGGTGACTCACGCTACCCTCCTAATACGTGAGCAGGCCGTGTTTTTTCGATAACTTTTTTCATTTATTTTTAATAATTATTTGGGGGAATGGAAAAAATGAAATAAAAAAAATAATTATTAAAAATAAATGAAAAGTTATCGAAAAAACACGGTCTGCTCACGTATTAGGAGGGGAATATGAGTCACCAGAAAAAATAATGGGTGTGTATGGGGAGAGGCCCTGGGCCTGGAGGGCCTGGTAACATTTACATCAAATATCTAAATATTCAATCAAGCTAATTAAAAACTGTTCAGGGTGTTCATAAAAGCCTGATTAGATGATAATATTACCAAAAGTTTTTTTGAAAGTGAAATATCCCTTTAACACTCAATGTCCTTCTTTTTCCCTAGACTCTGAATGTGCTGATCTCATTTACCCCACCGCCCGGTGGGGTAAATGAGACCCAGCCCCTGCCCTCCAAGGTGCTGGACTGTGACACCATCACCCAGGTGAAAGAGAAGCTGCTGGATCAGGTCTACAAGGGAACCTCCTTCTCTCACCGGCCGCATACAGAGTCCCTAGACCTCGGTGAGCACTCCTTTACGTGGATTCACAAAAAGCCTTAACATGCACTTTCCTCTAAAGAGTTTGTCTTAAAATATAAAAAGGGGTCTTTCAAAGTTTAACTCGATATAGTGTAATGGGAGAAGATACAAGCAAGAGTACAAACTTACAAATGTATCCTTTTCCACTGAAGTGCACAGCCTTCATCCGCATTTAGTGCTAGCAAAGGCTCACATTTGTCTCAGACTTTAATAAATCACCAAAAAGGAGACATTTGTGAGTGCAGCCTACTTTTTCTATCTAAAATGTAAACGGTCTAACTCTAACCTGCCAATTTTATTTAAAAAAAAAAAAAGTATTGCATCATTCCCCTTTTTGCACACTCATTTTTCTTTTCCCTGTATACTTTACATACATCACCAGGAGTGAACAAACATACTACACACATCCACGCATATGTACCACTCATAAACGTCCACCACATGGACCTACATGTACGCTAATCTCTTGTCTTTCATCTGTCTTAGAATGGAGGTCTGGTGTGGCCGGCCACCTCATCCTGTCTGACGAGGACCTGACATCAGTGGTCCAGGGCAACTGGAAACGCCTCAACACACTGCAACATTACAAGGTCACTACACAGACTAACCCAGAAACCTCTTCAGTTATGCTTTAACTCTCAAATACCTGGAACGCGCCCGAGTCGCGTTAGATTTTAACCACTTTAACCATTATTTTATGCTTTAACTATTGAAAAATAGCAGATATACAAGCTCACAGCGCGGCACCGAGTGCCGCGCTGCGAGCTTGTAGATCTCCTATTTTTGAAAAAAACGTGAAAATGTGTGCAAGTCTTTGAATATCTTTGACCCGATCTTTGACTCGACTTCTAAATCCTTCTTCTAAATCATGTTGTTCTCAAACTTTTTCATGTCAAGGACCCCCAAAATTACAGGTATTTGGCCGCGGACCCCCATCTCAAAATATGTTGTTCCAGGGACCACCCAGAAGCAAATATTTGAGTTACAAATGTTCGCTTTTAAATAGATATATTCAAAATGATTTAAAAAAAATAGCAGATCTACAAGCTCGCAGCGCGGCACTCGGTGCCGCGCTGTGAGCTTGTATATCTGCTATTTGGAGCTGTGTGGAACACAAGCTCCCTATACGTGGCCGTGTGTGTGTCCGTCCGTCCGTGTCTGTCTGTCTGTCTGTATGTAGCCTCAAAGTTTGGCACGCTACTCCTCCCAGTTTTTGCAGCACACACTCGCGCCATATGTCAAATCGACCGGCTTACTCGGGAATCGTCTGCTAGTAACTTGCTAAGAGAAAGGTTCTATAGTTTAATTGATATTAATTTATTAGTGAATTAATTTTCCCCATTGACTTATAATGGGAATTGCAAAAACTCACATTCAAGTATTTTTCTCTCGTAAACCATAGGAGCTACAGTTTCAAACCTCGGAGAGGAGATTCATAATGATTTTAAGAATGAATCCAAAACAAATTACATCACTCGGCCTCATGGTGGCGCTATAACGGCCCACTTTGCGTTTTGCCCCGTAACTCTTGAACCGTAGATCGGAAAATTAAAATTCTTTTTTCCCTGGATTCCTTGGGTCAAGATGCATCTCCCCATATAGGCCACGCCCATTTGCGCCAGGATAGATTTTCCGCCATCTTGAATTTTCTCCAAAACACACTTTTTGCACCTTTTCCTACATATTTTCTTCAAATGTCACAAAAATCGGTACACATGATCCTTGGTGACCAGAGAGGTGCTACACACACACACACACACACACACACACACACACACACACACACACACACACACACACACAGCTCCACTTCGAACAGAGGTTCGATTTTTTTCAATTGTTAAAGCGGTCAATAATCCTAAGCCTAAATGGGTTAAACACTTAAACAGCATATTTGTTGACCAGGGTCCCTCAGGGGTCTATCCTTGCCCCCCTCCTTTTTTCCCTCTATCCCACATCTCTTTGCCGATAATAGCTGATCTACAAGCTCACAATGCATTTTGTTTGCGATTTGTTGTGAGCTTATAGATCTGCTATTTTTTTGCTGATTGTTGGCTTATTATGTTTTGCCCAGAATAGAGATCAACTAGTGACGGGGACCACCCACTTTTATTTTTGAATGGCGTGGATGCTGGAAGAGAATTTCCAATTAATTAATTCCATACATATTTCTGAAAATTCTTATATAAAGAGTTTTAAGCCAGGAATCAAACCAACCACGTTGCTCGTGGTAAGTGTACACTGGATTGTTACAACATTATAGCTGATAATAAAATTCTCTATGAGGAACATCAATGGGACCTTTTGTTTAACTTCTGGCTGTTGAGCTCTATAGGGAGTCTGGGGTTCAAGTGGTTAATTATTTTCTTTTAATTAACTCAAGAGGACTGTTATGTATAACCCGGGGATGGGGAAGGGTTGGGTTAACATTTAATGAAAATAATGCTTTGGATTTCTGCCATGGTTCCAAAAAGGAAAGAGTATCCTGAATAAAAAAAGGCCTCTAAACCCTCAAGGTGCAATGTAGTTGGAGTCACACAGGATCAATGGTCCTCTATTCACTGAGTGCCTCGACCCCCTGGAACTTACATGAATCACTGTTTATTTTCCATGATGTATTGCTATTGCACCAGCACCACATATTACACATTTGGCTGTTTAGAGGGGCCGCTTAGAGGGAGTTCCTGGATAAAGCCTCATTTATACGCCGTCGTATGTGGATAATGCCTATTTTGGCTAATCCCATTATACAGGAATAGGCTCACAGTGTTTGGAAATAAGTTAACTAGTTTTACATTTTATTATATATTGCCATTCCACAATCAGTGATTATGGAACAAATGGATAATGATTAGTTGCCATAAATACAGGATTTGATGTGGTTGAGTGTAATGCTAATGTCTGTTGTTCCTCAGGTCCCAGACGGAGCGACCGTAGCACTGGTCCCACGCCACTCCAAACACATTCACCATGACAACCACGACTATGTGGCAGGAGAGAGTGAGTCCTTTTTCATCAGGTTCACACCCTCAGTGAAAAGACACTGAGCGTCTTTTCACCATGACTGAAACCGTCAACACAATATATTTTCAATGGCTTCTGCTATACACGAATGAGCCTTCTACTCACAATAACACTTTCAACCACACTCAACAATCAAATAATTGTCTTCAGATTATGTATTGGCAACTACCTAACTGTTTCCTAAACAAGGTTGTTGAATTATTAATTAGTAGCAGTAATCGTTTTAGAAGAGAGTATGTCACTTTGTGCATGTGGTAGATATCTCATTTTGGAATGGGATCCGGCCATGTGTGCTCGGTCACTGCACTGAACTCTAAGTGTGGCTTTCATCATTATCTCTTTGTATTTGCTTCATTAGCCGTCATAAAACCGCCATTTCTATTGGTCATTCCATTGTCCTTGTTTACTGAGTTAAGGCTAATCTGACTTCAGAAGATATGGAGGAAAGTGATGTAATGGCAGCCATAGACCACATTGGTGCTGGGAACACGAAAAACTGTGAAATACTGAACATTTTGTCGTGTAAATATTGTTTCTATAGATGGTGAGAACCACCAATAGTGTGATAGTGTAGCTTTTAAATGTTTTTATTTTTATTTTTATTCTTGTCCGTCTGTGCAGAGACCCCCATGCTGGAGGATGCAGATGAGGGTGGGGTGAGGTTGTGGCACCTTGTGAAGGCCAACGAGGAGCCTGAGCTGCCCAAACACCGCAGAGGCAGTCTGAGGGAGCGGGAGAGAGCAAAGGCCATACCAGAGATCTACCTCACACGCCTGCTCTCCATGAAGGTAGGGACCGTATACACAGGCATGAGATCCACAGTTTCACACTTTGTTCACTTTGCTTGGCAAATAAGTGCTTAGCCTCCATATTATAACGGGGATAACTCGATGCTATGCTAGGTTTTGGTTAGTAACATTACATTTTTGGTTTAGGGTGCTGGTGATAATAAAAGCTTAAGCAGTAATACACAAGAGGCCATGGTAAATTGTATTATACCATGGCTTTGTGTTGTGTCAACACTATTGCAATGATATAATGACAATATACCATGTCCTTGTGTATTATTGCTGAACTACCACTTAATATGCATTATAGATCAATTATGTGTTTGCCTGGATGAACAGTTATTAAACCATTTTATATATGGTTGCTGTCGGGTCCAAAACCGTTACTTCACTTTCAATGGATCCAATGTAGTTATTTATTTAATCACAAGCTATTGTTGATAATCTTCATTTGTTAAATATGAATAAAGCCCATAGACAGACTTTACCAATTAAACAATTCAAAATCTTTCAAAAATAGTAGATGATCTAAAAGCTCACAATGCATGGAGATCGTCTATTGTCACTACCTTTGCGCAACACTCTTCTACGACGAAATAAATAAACAGAGATATTATAGTTATTATGTGATTTATAGTTATATTGTTATAATACATACTGTATGCATATTATTTTCTTTGTGTCCACAGGGGACGCTGCAGAAGTTTGTGGATGACCTGTTCACAGTGATCCTGAGCACCAGCCGCCCCGTCCCGCTGGCCGTCAAATACTTCTTTGATCTGCTGGATGACCAGGCGGCGCACCACGGCATCTCTGACCCAGAGACCATCCACATCTGGAAGACCAACAGGTACACGCGCGCACGCACACACACACACACACACACACACACACACACACACACACACACACACACACACACACACACACACACACACACACACACACACACACACACACACACACACACACACACACACTATACATCAGGGTTCCCCAATAGGCGGCCCGCAGGCCATTTGCGGCCCGCGGGGGGGTTCTGTCCGGCCCCCACCAACCCCAGTCAAAAAAGAAAAGGAAAAAAAAGACTCTGTGTCCAGCTGGCAGCTGATGCCAATAAGTAGTAACGGCCCCTTGTTAATGGATCAAAGGAAGGCAATTATGTCTCTGCACTGTCAACTAACTGCTACAGATGCATACTTTTCAAGCAGACTGGTTTAATTGGTTCTTAACTTATTTTGTTTCAACTTTAAGGAGTGCATTTCTCATAATAATTATGATAATGGTGGTATAAGAGCAGCAACAACACTAGTATAGTGTTTCTCAAAGTTTTTTCTGCCAGGGCACACTTTAGACACCTAGATATATGGCACGTGTGGCTATTTTCAAAATGTTTGCCTCTTTCTGATGCTGTAATGGTATTTTATTTTATTTCTTGAGGTATTAAACAGGTTTTAAAAGTCCTTAAATCGTGACTTCACTGCCAAATTTCAAAGGCCACACCAAAGGTCCACTGCACAATGCTTGAGAAACACTGCACTAGTAGGCCTCTATCTGAATTGTCGCTGGAGTAGCAGGAACGCCACCGTCGCCCCCTGCAATGCTGTGGCCCTCGGCTTGGTACCCTAGACATAATTCGGCACTTGGCGAAAACTAATTGGGGAACCCTGCTATACATACATATTAAGCAAGATAGACACATATTATTCACAAAAACACAAAGATATTTCTCCACATATGTCTGAACACATAAATACTGACTTTACCTCTTGCTCTCTCTTTCTTTCTTTCTCTTTGTCTCTCATTTTCTCTAATCCCCAGCCTCCCGCTGCGCTTCTGGATCAACATAGTGAAAAATCCCCAGTTCATCTTTGACGTGCAGGCCTCGGACCACGTGGATGCCGTGCTTTCGGTTATTTCCCAGACCTTCATGGACTCCTGCACCATTGCAGAGCACAAGCTGGGACGGGTAAGGGATCAGAGTGCTGGGGGAGTTAGAGGGTGGAGAAGACATACCCTATAAGTGTATGTTAACACTTCTGATGTGTTACCTGGTTACCATGGTAACCAGGTAAACAGGTGAGCGACAAAACGTCATATCCCATGATGCAACTCGGCTGCCCTCATCAGGAAGTGTGTAATCTCCATAGGCTCCTATTCATTGCTGCGGCAAATAAACTGCTTTATCTCGGAATCTACTTCCAAAAAAGCTTCGAACGGAGAGAAATGCTTTTTTTCACGGCGACACTGGGCCGCGACAGTCGGTTACAATTTTTCATTTCCGTGTGAAAGTAAACACCCCGGTCAGCATCCAGATTTAGTGAATTTCCACAACATGGACACGATCGTGGCTTCCGGGGCTCTTCAAAATAAAGCACAGTGAATGGCAGCACTCTGTAGCCAAATAATTACAAGAATAATAGCATCCCAAGTGTTAATGTAAAATAAAAGCATCCCAAGTGTTAATGTAAAATAAATCAGAAATAGATTTCTCTTTCTCTTATAGTTATCTTGTTTTTTTGTTGTTATATTTCATTAGGATTCACCCATCAACAAGCTGCTGTATGCCAGAGACATTCCCCGTTACAAGCAGATGGTAGAAAGGTAATATTTATTATTAAAAAACTGAAAAGATTCCCACGCACAAAAATCTATTTCTAGTCTTAAACCTTCTTCACAACATTAACTGAAATTATCCACTTTAGTTGCATGCTGTTATTTTACTGTACCAGCAAATGTATGTTTGGTGTAACATTGTTGTGTGTGCATGTGTGTCTGAGTGTGTGCATGTGTGCTTTAAAACAAATGTGTGCATTTGAGCTCTAACATGGTGTGTGTTGTAGGTACTATGCAGACATCAGGCAGACCATCTCTGCCAGTGACCAGGAGATGAACTCTGCTTTGGCTGAACTGTCCAGGGTACGTAGAGAAAGAATACTGTCTAGTTAGACATTTACTGCAGCTCAAAGACATTGAGAATTGGAATGAGGTAATGATGACTCTAACCCGACTCTCTCTTTTCCAGAATTATTCAGGCGAGCTCAATTACCTTGTTGCTCTGCATGAGTTGTACAAGTACATCAACAAATACTATGACCAGGTGAGTTTGTCATCGTCTTTGTGTGTGTATGTGAGAGACTTTGTGCCAGCAAATTCTTTGGACAAATTTGTATGATGAATGATGATATTGTAAGCTACAAGGCTAAACACCTCTATTTTGAGGGCGGTTGTGTTAATGTTTATTGACAATGTAATTGATGGTTGCACAAGAGTGACACACAGTATATTGGGAAAGAAAGGCGTAATATTTGTTTTGGCTCACAATACTTGAGAATCTTGGCTCTGAAGGGAGATTTCATTAGTGCCTACTTGGAACTCGGAGAAGGGCAATTATCAGCCATGTGTGCCAGTTTACCATTTGGCCGAGAACTACCCAGTGAGGGCACTGTGTAGTTCTCTGCCAAATGCACCAGTTCTCCCTCAGTCTAGCAGCCTACATCTTACAGGGAATGTAATGTGTATATTTTTGTGTTCTCCATCCAATTATTCTTTCCTTCTTAACTCTTCTCTGTATGTCTCCTCCATCTTCAGATCATTGGAGCGTTGGAGGAGGACCCCACTGCGCAGAAGATGCAGCTGGGCTACCGGCTCCAGCAGATCGCCGCTGCTGTGGAGAACAAGGTTACAGACTTGTGACAGCGGGATCGCCCACCAACACTTTAACAGACGGGAGGGGGGTGGTGGAACGACCTCAGAGACGTGCACATCGCAGGAAGTGGGGAGAGAGAGAAAAATGGATGGACAGATGGAGGGAATAAAATGAAGGATGGACTCTTCTTGTGAGGAGCTAAAGGAAGAGGGTGTTGGAGGGGGGTTAAAGATTAATGAATTCTTTGAAAGCACACTTTTGTTCCCTCCCGAAGTTGGTTGATGGATCATCTGTATACTTGGGTTGGAACATTAAAGGGCACTTGTATTCCATGGACCCAGGATAAGTACATGTTTAAAGAAGTGATGTCTAACATAAGCTTCTCTTGGAACACCATTGGAGGAAGAAAAAAAGTCATGTACAAAAACACACAGATTCTGTCTCGCAATTGGATGCATTTGGTCTTTTTATGCCTGCTGCCTCCCCTTGTGGATTTTTATGTGGCAAAAGAAATTCAAGTTGGGGCATGTAATCTTGTTAGAACATGTGCTGGTAAAACTCTGTTGTCTCACTAAAGCGGACAGGTATAAAAGGAAACAGGCAGTCTATGGCTAATAAGCATGGAATTGAAGATCAACTCGGAAGAGGGGCAAGTTGGGTCTATATTCTGCTGTGGACTTTTGTGATGGTGACACCTTCTATTCCTGTCGTTGCTGTCGAGTCAAAAGTATTTCCCTCACCCTGTGGTTGAGTGTGTGTATGGTATTATATGTATCTGTGTGTGCGCGCGCACACACAATAATCCATAAAGCTCTAGATTTCATCTTCCACTGGTATTATTGTCCACACTGTCTATTTAGATGTCATTTTCATCATACATTTCTTTTACTATCATAGCATACCAATTTCAAGAATTCACTTTTCTAGTACAAGTGAAGAGTTAAGGCCGTATCATAGTACAGTCTGGGGTGATAAGCCATCACCACGGTGTAGTCTTTTAAAGTAAAAAAACTATAACATTACATCATTCGCCACGGTGAAGGACTATCTCCGCGAACCCCGACGTCGCTCTGTTTTTACCTTCAGACATCACCCCATCACCCTGTTTACTGATTGGTCGATCTAGACCAATCAGTGTGCCCCCTGGTTTCAGAGGCACAGAGGCATCATTGTCACGGTGATTGGACTTCACCGTGACAATGGGACGTGAAAGATGCTGAAAGTAATACATTTTCAATGAGATGCGACCGGGCAGGTAGGGAGGTGCGAGCAATCTGAAAAGGCAGGTTGACAAGTGAGCGCACTCCTGTGAAACACGTCTATTTACATGAGGAGCGCAGTGTGACCTTGAGGATCCAAGTGAGAAGGCAGGCATTGTGTCACTCCCTGTGTGAAAATACATTTATGGTACAAGCGCCCCTTCCCCCAATGCATCTGCCACTTAAGACTTTTGATCTGCAAATCTGCATTTCATGATGACTTTGCAAACTTCTATTTTATCAGATGATGATCATGGGCATCTGAATTTCAGGGGGAGAAATTCCACCAAAATGTTCGTTGTGTTTTGAAATTAAATTCTTTAAAGCCCACCCTTTGTAAAAGCAGCAGTTTCAACCCCTGACTTGCAGCAAACTTGAGCAATAGTGCTCTCCTTCACATCCAAAAGACTGATGGGAGTTTCATAAGTTATTTCCACTCTCTACCTCAACTTGCGGTGTAGAGTCAACAAACTCTACTGTTGTGACATTTTCTCTGTTGTTGATCACCACCATTGCCACAATTTATATCTTAGCAAACCACCATCTGTTAGCTTGCCAAGCACATGTCCGTCCTATTAAACAAGGATAAATGACTGATAACAGTGCTATAAACATACCCACTCGACCCTATCTGTGTGTGACCTGCAAAGAGACACACAAACATACACACTTGTATCAGTCCAAAATGTTTTTGTTTCTAAATTATATAGATACCGGTGTTCTTTTATTTACAAAATAGAGATGACTGAAAACATGGTACTTGCCATAGCATTGAAGGTACTTCAAACTGTGTGATGGTTTACTACTTCTTTTATTTCTGCCATTGTTTCTTCTTTTTATACTATTCATGTTGATGTTCCTATATGGTAAAAGGCACTGGAGAGACATTAGAAAGAGAAAGCAAAATTGTTTAACTGTAAAACACTTGTAGATACATTTTAGATAAATATGTAGCGGAATTCTAGTGTCCCCCAAAGTGTTTTTATTTTGTGTGTAAATTTTACATTTATTTTGTAACATTCCTTTTATTTTCAGTAAGGACAAGTGCATTGAACCACAGTTCACCTTGCTATCCTCTAAGCCTTTACTGTACTTGATTGAGATGTCTGTCACTTCATTGGCATCATTAATGCAGTTCAAATAGTAGACACAAGGTGGCGTCCATTCACCATGCACACTACAGTTTTATAAATACCTGATGAAATGTTGTCTCACTCGCTGGTTAAGTAGATTTATTTTGTCATGTTCTCATACCAATTGAAATGGGGAGCATTTCTTAAACATTTGATTACCAAAAGTTGTATCACCGATCTGACTTCACTTGAGGTTATATGACTGATCTTGCATAAAAGACAACGGCTGTTACACTCCTGTTGACCAAAAGGAGGCATACTGTGAAAACGCCTATATGTCTGACTTTTTAATTCATTTCTACACAGAAACCTGTGCTCAACTAGGCCATAGGCTATGGCCGTTTGTATGCATTCCCAGGTGTTCAATAGAAATTAGCTCATATTTGTCGCCATGTTATTTCAGTAACACACAAGCAACTTATAGTTGGATGGGGCTGGTGGTTGTCGAGATTTTAGAGTGACGAATGAGGAAGGCCGTTTGAGGGAAAAATTATGTAAATGTTATTAGGCTGTATAAATTCCGATATGTAGAGCAGGCTCTGCAAGGGGCAATTTTAAGGAGTTTTCTTATCTGTTAATATCATTGTACATACTGATTTAATAATGTAACTGTAGCGAATTAACCTGTTAAGAGAAAGTGCAAATTGTTGCAGATGGCAAAGTAATAAAGTATTCATAAAATTACACCCAGGTTGCATTTCTGCGTTTTATCGTCAATATTATCATCATTATTCGTACATGGTATAGCCTACTGAAACAGGTACAGTGAGTGCTGCTGTGGCTGTTTTCTACCTGTGTTCATTTGAAACTAGGAACAACATAAGTTGCTGTCACAACACAAGTGGTGTAAAGTAGTACATTTACTTAGGTATGGCCTACTGTAGCCTACTTTTAATTCTACTCCAGTACATCTCGGATCCAATATTGTACTTTTACTCTACTAGGCCTTTTATTTGGAAACCCATTTACTAGGTAAACTGTAGGCCTATATTATTATTACAAAACGTAAATTAACCATGCACTTCAACAACAACATATACATTTCAGCCAATCTACAAAAAGGTTTGGGGTTAGATCTGCTATTTTCAAAATATTCTATACAATTGAAAACTTGAAATGGGACATTCTGCACTGAGTACTTTTGGTACTACATTTTGATGCCAATACTTTTGTACTTTTACTCAAGTACATTTTAAATGTTTGACTTTTACTTAGCGTATTTCTACATTGCAGTATTGATACTTATACTTGAGTAAAACCTCAGAATACTTGTTCTACCACTGCTGTCACATGGTTGATGTATAAACAACAACACGGCCATAGAACACGGCAGATAACCATCGACGGACCGGATACTACTGCCGGACTGCAAGTGACGGTATCCGGTGAGAACCTAATTGGAGACCAAAATGGAGTAAAATCGCTGAAACACAGCACGCCCATCTCACACTGAACGCTCTTTAAAACAACAATTCGTGTTGTCGCAGTTGGGGAAACAAACACGAGGGGATCATCCAAAGAAACTGCTGCGGAAACCGAACCCGGGATCGTTCCTACCAGCATAGCTGCGCAGCACAGGTAGCTAACTGCATCAACCTGTGTTCTATTAGCTAGCATAGCCAGCCAGAGCTAACGTAGCTAGCATCTCTATCTCTAGGCACTAACCATTATTTTATACTTTAGCTATTAAAAAATAGCAGATGTACAAGTTCATAGCGCGGTACCATGAGCTCGTAGATCTGCTATTTTTTTGAAAAATCGTGAACATTTTGTGCTAATCTTAAATCTTTGATTATGTATTCTTTTAAAGCGAACATTTTTAACTCATATCTTTGCTCCTGTGGTTCCCTGCAACAACATACTTTGAGATGGGGACCCGTGGCCAAATACTCATCATTTTGGGGTTCCTTGGCATGAAAATGTTTGAGCACCAGAGGTGTAGAAACTTAGGGTTTTCAGAAAATTGTTGGGATTTAGAAGACATTTTTAAACTCGTTCTCATGTCTTAATGGGTTAAAGCGTTATGACTTTTTGTAATTGATATCAGAATAGTGTCTTCCTGTATATAACTGGAGAGTACGGTTCCAATAAACCATACGATATCAGCAAATTACAGTCAAACCACTGAAGGCTGTGCTGAAGAAATTAACTGTGTAACTGTCTTTAAGATTAAGCGGACTAGACTAAATTTATGTTCAAGAATGTCAAGTTATGCTATTCTTTGCGATTTACGAGTCGGCGGACCAGCATTGTTTGCCTTATTTTAGTCACTAGACCTGTGTTATAGTCAGTAGTAGTCAATCACTCTGATTTCAGGGGCATTTTGTGATTTAATGGAGAGGATATTCCACTTCCACTTCTGTTTTCCTTTTTGCGTAATAAAACGTTATTTTAAACACTTTGTATGATATGTTAATACAATATAATTACACAATGTAGTTTGTTGCAGGAGGTCTCCCTGCTCGTCTAGTCGGGTAGGACCACTACTAGTTGACAAGAGGTAATGCATGAAACTCAAGTGGAAATAACTCGACTTTAAGTTCCAACACATGCTGTCCGTGTCCGTTATAGCTGAAAGTTACAGTGGTTCTTGCGTTTCTGACACTATTAATAGTATAGTATTTGTTTACCAAGCTTGGGGGTTTTATTTATTTTATTTGCACAACATTTCCTAGGAAATATGACAGAACCATTGAGGTAAGAAACCTTAGGAGGGCTTACCGTATAAGAGAACCTCAACCTCATCTCACATTATATACAATTTGAATTGATTAATATTAAAAATAGAAAGAAAAACATCATTAAGTAACCTATAAGAAAATAACTAAGACAACAAATATAATAACATATTACTGACTAGAAAGACAGAAAATTAAAATAGACAAAACAAAGACAATGCTATGCTACTACTGATTGTGTGAAATAAAAGAATAACGTGACAATATTATGGATTCCTATTGCCTGATTGATCCACAAGAATGGAGAACAGTACAAGTATAGTCAATACAATAAAAAATGTAGTACAGTACAAGTACAGTTAAACACCCTGCCTAAAAGGAACATCCCAAATAAGTCCTTTTACGGTCTTGTTTACGTCGGAAGTCCTTGGTATCATCTAATTACCCACTCGAGTATTCGATTGTGAAGTAAGTAAACCGTTTTATACTGATGACAGAATCAGAGTTATCTCGGCAATTACTGCATTTGTGATATGACACTTATCAACGTAAACCCATGTTTAAGGGTTGTCCACAACTCCACACCAATACTGTATATTGTTAAAGTGATCCCTGACTAATACGACAAATATGTCTTAATACATTATAATTGTCCTCTATAACTACAATGTAAAATTAAAAACACCTTAAATATTTAATTTCTTCTAGAAATAGCTAATCTTTCACTCAGTAGGGGAAATGCCTGTCGCAATTTGATGATTTTCATTTTTATGGCATGCATGTGCAAAAAAACAAAACACAAACACATTTGAAATATTGATTTGATGCTCATATTAACCATAGGAAGTATTAAGTTTGTTTTTATTTTCACATGTATGCGATAAATTCCATAGGGATAGATCACACTTGACATTTATGACATCATCAACTTGCGACGGGCATTTCCCCTATTGAGTGAAAGATTAGCTATTTCTAGAAGAAATAAAATAATTGAGGTGTTTTTAATTTTACATTGTAGTTATAGAGGACAATTATAATGTATTAAGGCATATTTGTCGTATTAGTCAGGGATCACTTTAAAAATTGTTCCAACTCAAGTGGATGGAGTCCACAGCTTAAATATAACGCCAATGACAGTGGCAAACAATGTCATTCGGATCACTTTCAGAGCAATTTGATGAACGGAGCACTGACTTGACAGCCAATAAAAATACAATCCGTACAGGATGTCACGTTCAACACATAATTGTTTGCAGAACAATCGTTCATCAGTGGAGGATCACATAATTAATTTAGTTATCATTCTTGGTTTGACAGCCTTTACACTCAATGTATCATCTTCTATATATAGAGAAAGACATCTGCAACAGAGCAGAAAGCCTGCAACACTCCAAATTATTATTTTTTTCACCAGAATTACTCTTAACCTCTGACTCTTGAGTTCATGCAGTTCATCCTAGTCCCATACTCCTGATGAAGTAACATTATTAAGTGACTATGTAGTTGTAGTATGTGAGGAGTGGATTATGTGTACATCTTCATATAATAACATTGTTTTTATTATACATTTTCTTTTTACTATTCCAGCTTAGAATGGAGTCCTCGCAGCAGTCTGGTCCTGATGCGGGCTCTCAGGAGGTCAACCCTGTTTACTTGCAGCAGCTTAGAGAGCTGGACATCCCCGAGGAGGCTGCCAAGCAGGTACAACAAGAACTGTCTTCTATACCTTCTAAAACGTCTAACAATAGCCTGTACATGATTTATGTCTGTCAATCTGTCAATTATTTGTTTAAGTATTTGTATAATTGATTTAAACTATGAAATGTAATAAAATGATCATCACATATTATCTGAACATTCACAGTAATCTTGAAATTGTTTATTTTACCCTGTATTTCTTGCATAAAGTATTTTAATGTACTGGGTACCATTTTGTCTGTGTGTACACCAAACTATGCTTTGCTTGGGAAACTTTTGTTTTGTTGAGATTTTTTCCATTTTTATCTTGTGTCATCATTTTTCTAACAGGTGAAGCACCAGCAGTGTTCATAGAAATGTAGGCTAGTATACAAATAAAAAATGTGCTTAAGTTCCTACTTTCATCAGTTGCTACTTTGATCACTTTGCCCCATCATTACTGTATAATGGAAGTAGACAGCAAAGTCAGGGCAGAGGGACAAAGTTAAACCAGTGTTATTTCATTGTTGTGCATACACTGGCAACTAGGGTGCCACATCTTTAACGCTTAATCGACTCAATAACTTGATTCAATTCCTACACAATTTATTTCCTGTCTTTGTCTCACCACTCCAGGCACTCCTGCACACTCGCAATGTGTCTGCTGAGGAAGCGGCCATGTACTACTTCAACAAGCTGGAGAATGAGGTGCCCACACTGCAGCACTTTTTTCACTTGAAAATACATCATTTTTCTCAAGCAACTATGTTGCAGATGCACAAATTAGGCTTTACACCTTGGTACATACAGTAAACTCTCCTGGTCTGTGTCCATGTAGGAGGAGGGAGACGATGACCTAATGTTCAAGATGGTGTTTGTGGTGAACATGGACCTGGCCATGGGTGTTGGGAAGGTCAGTCTGATGGCACTGTATTATAATGTATATATCTGTTTTGTACTTAAAAAGAAAAACATGCTGGGGCGCCCGCTGGCCTACTGGTCCAGGCATTGCCACATAGGCATGGATGCCTGGCGGCGTCGCCGGTTCGATTCCCGATCCGGACGACCTTTTCCGTGTGTCACTCCCCATTTCCTGTCAGTCTACTGTCCTATCAATAAAGGCATAAAAGCCCAAAAACAAATCTTTGAAAAAACTGTTTCAGTGACATTGAGTAGAGTGAAAATAAGCAAAAACTATTTTCATATTCAAGCGTTTCTCCTTGTGTTATCATATGCTCTGTTTTCTTTATTTGAGTGGAAGACATTGGTAGCCAAGTGTAGCAATTTTTTGGGGGGATGGGATTAGGAAAATGTTCAACCACCTCTTTTCATTGTTAGTCTGGCAGCTAAAGGGCCTTTAATGGCTGAAGTGTAAAATGTGGTTAATGTTTTTTTTTTATTGGTATGTATTTTATATACATACATGACTATAGCAGTCAGCATTGAGCAATTTCTTTTATGAGGCGTACATGTGACCATGCCTCTCTATTACAAAAATAGACTAGTGGAAAATGTCTTGGACCCACTTTTATTATTGAAATGTAATCTATAGTCCTAGTGATGATATCCAACTTTGTTGTTGAGTGTTGAGCAATTAGCATAGTGTTATTATTAACCATTTATTGATCAACAAGATCAAGTGGGGGTATGCTTTGGGTATAACTTTTTCTTTCTTCCTAAAGGTGGTTTTAGGTCATTCAATGCCTTAATTGCTAAACCTCAGTATTTGATGCAATGGAAAAACATGGACATACACAAAAAGTCAGGTATTGGAGCGGTTAGCACCGCTCAGAAAGTTGAATGTCATACACTAGGACCGTATAGATTACATTTTAATTATAAAAGTAAATAGAAAAGAAAAATGTATGTCCAAGACATTTCCCCCTGTCAGGTGAAAAGAATCGGCTTGGACCCCTCATGCATAGAAGGAAGCATGAGGTCAGTCCGTTGCTCTCCCCAGGTTGGCAGAGGGATTGTAGTGCCCAGGATTACATTAGACAATTGACACTGGGTGGAAAAAATGGGTTACATTACTATTTTAGAAGCTGTGTATTGAACATGCTTCCAAGTAGAGCTCAACTCTTTGTGTGCCATGTTTTATACACTGCATGTCTCTAGGTGGCAGCCCAGGTGGGTCATGCTGCTGTGGGTCTGTACCAGGCTCTGCAGGAGAAGAACAGCTGGAGGGAGATGGCCTGGAAATGGGACCATGGCGGGTAAGGCAGCATCTGTCTATAGATGGTTGTTTGCAGGTAACCTCGCCCACCAGGCTTTCTCAGAAAGCCTGGTGTTCGTTCACAACTGGCCGTTTGGTTTCCGCCTAAAGCGTGGAAACCACTAGAAGAAGCGACGTCGCTTTGATTTGGTTTGTTTCCCCAATCCCTATTAAAATGCTCGAGTAGCCTAGTGTAGTCTTGCCAGTCGCTACGAGTTGGACTAAAAGATGCATATTCCAAATGATTTTTTCAAAAGCAAAACTACTCCGCATCAAGGAGTTTATTAGGTAGGCCCCTAAAAGTATGTCCTTGAGCGCAGGGGAATTATTTTGGGTTAAAACTGTTTCCGGTGGATAGTTCCGGCAAATTGTAGTCCTTTGAGTACTACAACATGACGTGTTGTGGTTTCCGCTCCAGACCGGTTACAACCCCGAAGAGTGAAGTGATCCAGGCTAGTTTGCAGGTAGCATCAATTTATTGGCCTAACCTTGTAAAAAGAAATTGTGGTATCCACTGAAAAAATTATTTACCGGTAGTTTACTTCGTTAATTGACTGCAAAATATCATGTATTCAATACAACATGATCATAGCTTTGCTGTTAAAAAATAATCACACCTAGTGTGAAGTGAGCGGTGCTATTTATGAGTTAATTTAAGTTAAAGCGTTGTTAAAGCGGGTGTACAACAACATTTTGGGCGCTTTGTGCAAAGATGTAGGCCATGGCCAATGTGACTATGGGCGTTTACCAAACTTTGAGCGCTTGCTTTGAGCAAAGATGTAGCCCAGATGTAGGCCAAGCTTCGCATCCCGGACAAAGCCAGATGTTGGATCGCTCAAAAACAAATAACATTGATAAAAGTGCAATTGTGTCTGTTTATTGCAGCGCAAAGAAGGTGGTTGTACAGGGGACCAATATGGCTCACCTCCTAGAGCTACAAGCTCTGGCCATGAGCCTCAGCCTGCCTACATACCTGGTCCAGGATGCTGGCCTCACCCAGGTAAAGGCAATACAACTTTTGACCTTGAGTTTTTCGCCATGTTTATCAATATGATAAAAGGGTAGGTAAAAACGTACATTCAAAGAAAATGTCTCATAATATATTTTATAATATAATAAAAATGTATTAATCTGTGCACTGCGATGGGTCTTTGGCAGGTGGAGGTGGGGTCACGCACCGTACTGGCCATCATGGGCGAGGAAGAGATGGTGAACAATGTCACTGGAAGTTTAAAGCTGCTCTGACAGACTGTTACCAAACACTGCACATCCATGCAGTGCCAACAGGCAACCAGCAGAGGACAGCATTCCTCAGCAACTGGAGGGTCTTGGCATGCAAGTGTGCAACAACCTTAGAAAAAACAGAAAAAAGGGGGGAAACAAGACATGACACAACACCAGATGCTAAATACGCTCAGCCATTTTTTTTCACCCTTGGTTCCCAATCTGAGCCACTGGCTGGAAACATTGGGAGAGCAGTGGGGGAAGTGAACTGGAGCCTCATCTAAGAACACATTGAAGGCAGTTAAAATGATTTCTTAAGTTCATATTTATGTTTTCAAACGGGGACTTTTTTTTTTTTTTTTTAGATATAGAACGCCGTTGCTATAGCAAAAAGTCAGATAGAAAAATTCTGAAGACTTAAAAACCCAAATCATTGTTTGGTTTCCCGCTTTCAAATATGGAGGGGAGCATAGGCCATAGCATTTTAGTGGTTGTCCAATGTTGCTTTTATTGATATTCAAAGAGTACATATTACTTAATTGTAATAAAATCCTAAATAGATATAGGATCTCCATGTGGAAGTTACTACTCCTCAGTGAAGACTACTTTACTGACGAAACTTTAAAATCCATTTCAGACATTTAAATGATATTGTGTATGTATGCAACTTTTCTCCCAAAGATCCCTACCCTATAGAAACAATAACATCACATATTGTCAGCGGGCCCTCTTTTGTGTTTACATACTGTATGTCTGTGAAGGCCATATACTGTATAATCTGTGGTGTGCCATCCTTAACGTTCTGCGCAGTAACTGAACTTAACATATTGTTTTTCTTTATACAAAAGAAAAACCTTGATGCTATTCCCGGTTATAATTCCTGGAGTTTGTGAAGTTAAAGGTGAGGATCACACCTACTTGGAATGAAAACTGCTACTTGGTCAATGCTTGTGCTGGGCCCAACTTTATGCACTAATGGATAACAGTTGGTTTACACTAGTTTGTATACTTTAAAACTTTGGCAAGCGCAAATGTATTTTAAGAATGTGCGTATGACAATTGTGAAAGAGTAGGTAAAGATGGTCTTGAAGAGAAATATTCTTAAACATGCGTTGTATGATGTGATGTACCGTTTGTTCTATGTTACTGCAAAGAGTACTACTATTTTGTGGACATGAGGTGCCACACTAACTTTTATTTTTAATGGAATTCTTTCAAAAAAAGAAGAGAAAAAAGGCTATGTCACGCATGCAATATGAAATGTGTATATGCTCTGAGACCATGACAATAACATAACCGTATCCATTTTAATGTGTGCGCACATTGATACCTCCTGTGTTATAAACATTTGTTTTGTGTTTTACAAACTATGGAGACTATTAAATGCCTCCAGACCAACTGTTAAATATACGGATTTGTCTTTTCCTTGTGGGGTAGGCTACTGGGTGGGGGGGAATACCTCTTTGCACTTATAAAGAGAAACAAACTGAATATTAAACTGCTTTGTTTTATCCTGAGTGTTGTGGTTGTGCCACGTTTATCACGGGGTGGTGGAGGTTGTTACGATCCTTGGTTAGGGGATCATGTGACACATGACAATTATGTGCTTTTTCGCCGCAGTAACAAAAGCACTGTTGTGAAACACGTCCTTTCTCTGCTGTTTAGTTGCTGGGAAACGTGGACATTTTCCTTCAATAAGAATATGGTGATAGTTACTGGGAAACTTGGACATTTTCCTTCAATAAGAATATCGTATCACCATTGTGTTTAATGTTTTAATTTAATAGAGCAATATCATTGAAAATGTATGGGAATGGAAATAATGTCGATACACTGTTTAGTTATGGGCTGTTGGGTGACTTGGATCCACAACACGCCATGCCAAATGTTCAATGTGAGGGTAATAACTGCGTACTCCAACGTACCCACGACCATTATACATTTTAGTTCGCTGTTCGACCCACCGAGAAACGTTTCACAACACACAGAACTAAGTCAAAAGTCAAAATCGGCCTGATCATGGAGATGTAAGTTAAGCATCAATTGTCTATGATAAACATGATTTTGGTCAACGTCGCAGTGTTATCATTGTTTTAACCAACTACGTTTCAATGTAACCATTCTATGCGTCTTTCTAATCTTGTCAGACGTCAATCTTGCCAGACCACTGCAACAAATGACGTTGGCATTTATCACCTCAGCCAATCCAAAGTCGTCCCCAAGTCCCATGATATGGCAAATAACCAATCGCATGTCACTGTGCCTATTCTTTAGGCAGTGCCATTGAGTATTTTCTTTCAGATCCAAGTTTTCATATTACTCTATTACATGACCTTGTTAATCCAATGTGTATGGTAGGCTGGAGTCGCACCTAATCGACTCGAAACGAATTTAGCCCTGTCTGAGTCTCAGCCAGGACCTGCTCTGGGAAGAAGGGGGAAAAAATCATGATAAACCATGGTCACATCCTTCCAGTAAAACTCACTGGAATAGTTTGATGAAGGTTTTCGCTTGTGTCAGTCCTTAAGATGTGTATGCCTTCAAGTGTATGAAGAGACTTATTTCTACAGCAGGACATTAGAGTAGGAGGGACCAGTAATAAATAGACGCAACCAAAGAGCACTGGTCAATTTCCCTGTCCAATCCCTTACCAGATCCTACAAGAGCGACACCTCATATTCCATTCATTTCACTTAGGTGGGGCTGACCCAGTGGGCTGACCCTACCTCTGTTGTCCCTGGTACTGGGCCCCAGAGACCCCGTGTAGCTAAGGTTTGCTACTATGTTTCGCTATGAACCGAAGGATTTTCCACGAAGATACCCTCAAATACAAAAAAAAGCAACATAATTCCACTAAAGAATGAAATTCACGGCAAGATAATCAATTCCACGGCATTTTCATTTAATATCGACCATTTCCCCAAATTTGAAGGCACAGAATATCCGATCTTTGTGTCATATTATCCCCCGAAATCCATCCACATTCGCTGTCTTGCCTGTGTGCCACCACCGGTACACATTGCATGATTGAACTGGCTCTCTGCGTCTGCACCGCTCATCGGCACAAGTTCACGCCCCTCGTTGCGTCGAAAAAAACTAATAACCAATCACATCCTTACAAATCTGTTTCGTGTCTCAACTGACACTTTTCTGACCAATCGTTTGAAAGAGGCTGGACTTCAACTCAAGGCCCGCCCAACGAAGGAGCCCCTGCATGGTCGCCTAGGAAACCCCGTGGCTTGGTTGTGTGTCAGTTTCGCTGCCTGGGACCCGCGGTCGATGCCGGTGAGGAGGGGGATGGGCGCCTCTGCGAATGTAAGGACCCGAGACAGAATCAGAGCCCTATATCAGATAGAGCAGCATATACCCCATTTATAAATATATCGACTGTATATAATATATATATATAAAAAACACTACAATAAATGGATTAAATCACGATGGACCTGTTTTAGACACTCAATGGAAGTGCTGTGCTTGACCAGAACAGGGAATTTAACTTTACGCCCGTGCGTGGGGGACACTGAGAAGTTTGTTTCCTACCCCTGGAGAGGGAGCTACTTTTAAGGGCAAAGGATACAGGACAGACCGAGGCCGAGGTGCGGGCCTAGTCATCTGGCTGGATTTGATGTTGGATTATTCGAGAGACTGCCTATCACACAGGAAACTATATTATTTGTACCGGGTTGGAATGTCTCTTTAGGTGAGTGTTTGAACTTAACATATGTGTACGTGTTAACATGTTTTAACGTTCTGTTGTCTGCAGGCTAAAACATAAATACAACACGCTGACCAATATTTCCAAGCAAGCCAATATTGCCAGCGAGCTAACAACTTAGCCACCTGACTACTACACCTACATTTGAGTTATTTGAACGACTTGGGGGCTTTTACTGTAATCTCTCACAGTTCCAGGTGGGTTTCTTGCTGGCTGATAATGTTCCCATGTCAGGGTCTGCTTAGCAGGGCTGCAGTTGACCGTCTCTCTGGGCTGGACTGGCTCTCCCATGGCTTGGTTTTTGATCAGGTCACCATATCAATGCTTGTCACCTGCCTTGTTCGCCAACCTAGTAGCCACATTATGTCTGATATCAATGTCATGCAACCTTGTTTCACGAAGTCTTTCCACCATACTGCAACAGTTTCCAGGAGTTTTGAGTTTGACTGAAGGTAATATTAGTTCAAGTAATCCAGTTGATGTTATTAACCTCAAATAACTCCCAACTACAGCTTGAATTATTACAAGTAGATATATTTGATCTGTTTGGTTTCAAGACTGTTGCCAACCTACAAATGGCTAGATTGTATTTGACTCTAGTATAGTAAATACCACCTGGTTGGTAGTTAGGACTCTAGGTTTGGCCACGTTTTGAAAATGTTGCTGCAATGCAATGGCCTAACATACCCTACCACCACTGTCAAAACAACACGAGCAACACATTATGCATTTTATTCACCTCAAGCAGCACACTTGTTTGATCTGAGCATGGTATACATGCACCCCCTGGTATTCGGCTTGTTGCATTGGCATACTGGGTTAGGTATATATGAAACTTATTAGGTAACAATTGTAATTATTTTTGTATTAATTGTTCTGTTTACTACAAACTATTAATGTGGCTCTAAGAAACTGTCGAATGTAGGTGGTTTTCTAGAGCATTTGGACATGGACTGGACATGCCAGTAAAGTTGCATTTGTTTATTGGCCTGACCATCTCAGGCTGTTAGCAGACATGGGTAACAATGCTACGCTAGCCGGTTAGCTAACTTTTTGGATGTTTTCCAATTGATTGTGTCCTTACTTAGAGCCAGTATTTTCACAATACAGTCGTCTAATACGTGACATATTTAGAAATCCACCTTAAGTTTTAGATGTTATACGCCATTTGTGATTTTTTTGTACACACACATAGTCTTTTTCGTCGTTTATAGTTAATTGTGTTGATCCATTTGATTGGTTGTTAATGTTCTTGACTTCACTGAGGATCCTGTTGATGGTGGACTGGTGGTGTGTTTTAGGGGTTTTCATTCTGTGTGGGACCCAAACGAACAGATCTGTGGAGTGGTGACTTGCTTTTCTCATTCGTCTTCACCTCCCCCACCTTCCAACCCCCAACCTCTGTGGCGGTTCAACAGAAATGGGTGGTATGTTACTTTGAGGGGAGCTCGCGTTTCCTTTTTTAGACTCCATTTTTTTATTCAACATGTGAGTAGCTGGTAGTGGTGGCATGATTACGGCTTAGTTTCGGCTGAGACCTCTAATCGCCGTTTTTCCCCCGACTCTCGCTTCTCTCTTCATATAAAGCATAACGCTATTTGATAAATCACGAGGTAAACTGCTTTCAGTGACTGAAATTCAGTCACACGTTGACCGAAGTAGCTTTCCTTTAGATCACAATTCTGGTTCCCTTGATTTTTAGTCTCTTATCATAAGGGCTGTTCATTCCAATTCCACTGAGCACTATAGAGCAATATATACAGAAACTATAAAGATATTAGATAAAGATTTATGGTTTAAATTGTCAATTGGATGGCGGAGTCTACACCACAACTACAACAACAATGATAATTTTGAAAGATTTATTTATAGTGTTGCTTGTTGTGAACAGCCCTTTACACAATGTGAATTTTTACTCATCTCTTATTTGGCTGTACTTGCCAACCACCTTCACTGCAATTTAGGAGTGTCAACTACTTTAATGCATCATGGCCATGGCCCACCGTGACTGCCTAGGATTGTATTTCTTTTTTAAACAACTAAGCTACATCTGTCCATCATTCAACTCACTGCTAACATTATTTGCTCCATGGAGACCTGTGCTGTCCGTCCATAGACCACAGCAGAGTTGGGTACAGACTACAGACCTTGTTTTTCCTTTAGCTGACTCTCTCAGTCTCCCTTTTCACACAGCCCTTAGCCCTAGTTTAGCCTGTCTGGCTAGGCCAATGAATGTGCTACCGGATGTGTGACGAACTCTCCAAAACAACTGTTTTGTGACCGATCCTGTGTTTGACGTGTCATTCATATCATTTTTAAGAGGGGTGTATTGTCACTTGCCTTATAAAATTGTTCCTATGTTGTCTCAGTAGGGAAATGAATGCCATGAGCCCTGTAATGTGAATTCTGTATTCTTTGTTTCTCAAGTTGCTATTGCTAAATATCTGTACTTTGACCTGTGATCAGGTCACTGCTCGGGTGTGCTGTAGCTTAACTCAATAAACAAGATATTTCTCTTTAATAAACTTGTATAAGCCGGGAGGCAATTTTATGTGAGCAGCAGAGCACTGTAATTTCTTTTCCTGAGCAGTTGTCGACCTTGATTGGAGAGTGACACCATGGTCAGTTGGGGAGTGTACATCCAGCCACACATGTTTTGGTTGATCTTGAAGCCTCTTGGTATCCAGATTGTAGTGCAGGGGGCCTTGTTTTCATTGGTCAGGGCTCACATTCTCTGAATATATTTCACATCTTTTAATAGCTTGTGTGCAGTGCAGCCTGCCATCCTGGCCACTCATAACCATTGGAAACATGAGCCCCCCAACACTCCCCCTGGCCTGACCCCTTCTTGTTATCTAGAACAAACGCTGTGCTCACTACCAGAGACAAAGACAAGTACACAGCCCCTAAGAAATGATAGGAGAATTTGGGACGCAGTCACAATGGCGTGCTTTCTTAGCTAAACCTACTATACTGGTAGCTGAGAATGCACTGCCTGGCTTGCTGCTGCACTGAGAATAAACCAGCCATATATTATATTCCTTCTCTTTACAGGCCTATCATCAACCAGCCTTATGTTGCGCAACAGTTTAGCATAAAAGTGCTAGGAGTGTCAAGTGAGTATGGCATACTGAATAAAGTCAGTTCACTTACTACTTTGTCTGGTAACATGTCTTTGAGAGCAACACTAGACTGTCCAATAGGCCAAGCTCTGTGTGTGTGTGTGTGTGTGTGTGTGTGTGTGTGTGTGTGTGTGTGTGTGTGTGTGTGTGTGTGTGTGTGTGTGTGTGTGTGTGTGTGTGTGTGTGTGTGTGTGTGTGTGTGTGTGTGTGTGTGTGTGTGTGTGTGTGTGTGTGTGTGTGTGTGTGTGTGTGTGTGTGTGTGTGTGTGTGAGTGAGAGATGTGGAATTCCCCCCAATGTGGGCCTCAGAAAACTTTGGAGATCTGAGGAATGTGCAGACGGGCAAGGTTAGTGTGGCCCAGTTCTTCACTAAGGAAGCATGGATTCTCTTTTTATGCACATTTCATCGACTAACCAAGTGTCCAGTAACATTCCCATTGAAAAATCACTGATGTACAGTTATTATTTTGTGAAGAGATCGAGTCTAGATGAGTCTAGGTTGGGGCTCTTTAAAAATCCTTACCACACCACAGAATTCAAACCGGGTGTGTGTATGTGTGCGCGCGTGTGCACGCCTTGCTTGTACAAGAGGGAGTGAAGCAGGATGCTGGCCCATTTCCAAAAGAGGAAGGCAGGATTCTATCTCAGTGCAGACTGCTCAAGGGGAAAGGGAGAGGGGGATGTTGCTGTGAGGAATAGGAAGAGCGGAGAAAAACGTCCTCTTTTTTAGCTTGCCATTTGCATGCTGATGACACTATCATTAAATGGAGGGCAGGTGTAGCTATTGACATGTTAATGAATCATGATGTGGCATTTGTGTTTTGTTTGTCAGTCAAGTCGGCTGTTGTCAATCTAACTATATGGATAAAGCATAGCATAGAGATGAACTTGAATTTGCATGCACATGAAATCTCACATTTCTAACTGAATGATTGTATGTTGTTGGCCTATTGACCTGAAAGGTCGCTCTCGCCTTTTTAAAAAGCATTATGAATTTCATCTGGGCCATGCAATTTAGTGTGCTCTTTAACAGTTTTATTTTCACGACAGCAGAACGCGTGGCATTCGTACTTGTACTTTATTTATTCCATCGCGTTTTTGCTTGTGCCCCTGTTCTGTTATCATTCCCTTTCTGTTCTGTTATCATTCCCTTTCCTTCTGATTCAACCCTATCTTCAGCAGCTTCTCTACGTTGTGTGTGTGTGTGTGTTGCTGGCTGGCTTGTACAATGGGGTTAAAAACAAGTCGCTGTGACGCCTGCCTCTTTAGTGCCCTCCTATTGGCTCAGATGCTCTGGAGCTGGTCCAATGGGGTGCGTTGATTTCTCAGCACAGCCTCTGCACAGGGGGAGCAGTGTTGCAGAGTGCTCTGCTGGGTAATTCTGTTTTGTGCCGAGAAGCAAGGCTTCTTGGGAGAATAATGGAGGAGGAGGAGGAGGAGGAGGCTGGGAAAAAAACAAGGCTGGGAGAGGCAGCCGAGCTACGTAATCATCTCTCTCTCTCTCTCTCTCTCTCTCTCTCTCTCTCTCTCTCTCTCTCTCTCTCTCTCTCTCTCTTTCCTAATGTCCTTTCTTTCTTTCCTTTTTATTGCACCCTCATGTTCTGTCCTTCACTCTTTTCTCTCTCACTATGAAGCTCCCTCTCTGCCTCTCTCTCAGAGAGAACATGGTCTTCTTTTGGTAGCTAGCCAAATGTTAGTGCAGGGGGAAAAAGCATTGCTGTGAGAGTTTCCTCCTTTGAGAAGAAGAGGCAGCCATTTTAGGTTTTTACCAATTCTACCCACCCTATAAGACCTGTCTGTCTCCCCTGTGTATTGCCAACAGTAAAGTAAAGGAGGTGAAGCTGAACATGGTAAGATCAGCTTTGTGCTAGGTGACACGAAAGACGATCATCCATGATCTGCCTCATACTTGCAGTGTCCCCAAAACACGACGATTGAAAAAACTGCAGGCACATTTCTGAGCTTGTTTGCTCAAAGGGTGTTGTCAGAAGGGGGAGGGGAGCAAATAAGGAAATAGGAATGAAGAAAAACAACCCAGGAGAGCTTAATTTGCACCGATGTCAAGCCACCCACCTCACCCTTTCATAGTCAGCTACCCTATTTTATGATGCAAGACAGCAGCGTTAAAAGACAAAAACAAAAGGGGAAATTGCCAGTGCCAAGTCTTTCCTGTGTTCCCAAGCCTACCCCCTTCAGACTCCCGTCACCTGGAGCCAAAAGGTTTCCTATTAGGGAAGAGAGGGATAGGATTTTTTGATTATTTTCTTTTAGTTACTGGTACCCCATTTCATTTCATAAAGCTTTGGGTTCAGTCATGCAACCTCTACAAACGGGTTGAAACTTGAATGGCACACTGCCTGTGAACCTTTTGAACCCAGATTTGTTTCCTCACCAAAACCTGGCCGTTGTTCAAAGCACCATTTTGGTACAATAAAATCCCCCTCCTTTTCTTTTCCTATGTTCATCCAGTGATTAGGAATCGGAACTCCCCCCCCATGCATGTACACACACACTATTTAATTTCCTGACCTCTAACCACAGGCCTGTGTGAGAATGAGAGAGAGAGAGAGAGGGAGAGAGAGAGAGAGAGAGAGAGAGAGAGAGAGAGAGAGAGAGATACACGTAGGTAGGTAGCAGGAGAGAGTGAGACAACAGAAGCTACAGCGATTCAAAATGGCTGCACAGCCTCAGTGTCTCTTTTTCTCTCCTCCTTTCCTGAGTGACACCTCCTAATATTGTGTTAGCACACGTCTGTGTACGTGTTGTGCTGTTGAGTGTTGCGTCGAGGTGGAGCCAGAGCCCTCTGTCCCTCGGCCAAAAGAGGAAATGGAAATGTCATGTAAATGTGTTTGTCATGCAGTGTCACGTGATGAAGAGACAACCAGGAGGGCTGGCTCTGCTGTCTCTTATGCCAGTGCAGCAGCTTATCTAAAAAACATTTTTCCTCATTCATTTCCTCATTGTCTCCACCAGGCTGAAAGGCATGGCTGAGATTATGTTTTCTCACCCCTGTCCGTGCGTGTCCGCGTGTGTGTCCGGCTGTCCGCGTGTCCTTCTGTCTGTGAACAGCTAATCTCTGCCACCGTTGGCACGATGGCAGCGAAACTGTACACGCACACTCCCTGGGTGCCAGAGCAGAACCTTTCTTACCGATAGGAGTACTTTTGTGTAATGGAAAATGTAGGTATTTTTATGTGGTGCGGTGTAGTGTGGTGCTAAAGCTGCAGTGTAAAAGGGGCTAAACTAAGGGTACCCAACAATGCAACCTATCACTTTAATATGGTGGTACCCCTTTTTTCTCCTTCTGTAGTTCTTTGGTTAGCCCTGCAGTTGCGTCAGTCACGGCCAGGTGTTCAGTAGCAGGGCAGCCAGCTCTGTTGTTGTTGTGACTTGGTGGGGGATTGCAAGTCAGACGGGGCTAGCCCAAACAGGCAGCGCTAGCGAGCTCATACCTCCCTTTCCTTCCCTACGTTACTTCGGAGCTGCGCACAGACAGTGGCTGATCCGTTTGCTCTGAAACAGATGATTGATTTTGTGTCACGCTGGCCCTTCTGTCCACCTCTCTCCCTGTCCCGTCCCGTCCCGTCCCCCTCCTCTATGGCACCCGCTAGGCCTTTGTTTTCCATTGTGTCTCTCTCATCCACGGTCTGGTCCCGGTCCATTCAGGCAGCTGGACATTGTTGTGTTAATAGGAGGGCCGCACTGCGCTCCCAGGACGCTTGACCGCTCGGCATGAGTCTGAGAACAGACCCATCATCATGGCTACAATTAAAAAAATAATAAGAAGAGGGTGTAGTGATGATATAACCCCTGAAATGGTCCCTTGAAATAAGTGTGTCGGTGGATATGGTATTGCTCATTCACATAATTGTTCTTTACATAAAGGCCGATAAATATACCCTTCCATCAGCCTACCTATGTGTTCACAATTCTAAGTAGCACACAAAAGGAAGTTTTACTGCAGAAAGATGTCTTTGTGTCATTAGTCAGAAAGGCCGCCCACACATTCTGAGTCTGACATGTGGGGAAAGCTTTTAGCCGGCTGTTCTGATCCAGTATCTGCCGCAGACGGGTCTTGCGCTGTGTAATTGTTTGGGGGCCAAGGATTGGGCTGCTGTGGGAAGCTATGGTAGTCTGCCCAAAGCAGGCAGCTGGTAGTTTGTGTCTTTTGGAGAGCACTGGAAAGAAAACTCAGTTCAGATAGAGATGCTACACTGCTCTTTTAGGTACAGCCTTCTATGTATGTGGTCTATTGTAATGTTTGAGAAAATGTTTATTTATTTATCATTAATTAATTTTTGGAGCTGTGTGCAGCTCCCTATACGTGGCTGTGTGGGTCTGTCTGTCTGTCTGTGTGTCTGTGTGTGTGTATGTAGCCTGAACTTCCTAAACTTCGGCACGCCACTAGTCCCACAGTTTTGCCACCACACACTCGCGCCATATGTCAAATCGACCGGCTTACTCGGGAATCGTGGGCTATTACTTTTCTAAGAGAAAGGTTCTATCGTTTAATTGATATTAATTTATTAGTGAATTAATTTTCCCCATTGACTTATAATGGGAATCGCAAAAACTCACATTCAATTATTTGTCTCTCGCAAACCATAGGGGCTAGAGTTTCAAGACTTGGAGAGGAGGTTCATAATGATTTCAAGGATTAAATAAAAAATAATTGTGTCATTTGGCCGCATGGTGGCGCCATAACACCCCACTTTACGTTTTGGCCTGTAACTCTTGAACCGTAGGTCGGAAAATTAAAAATATTTTTTCCCTGGATTCCTTGGGTCATGACGCATCTCCCCATATAGGCCACGCCCATTTGCGCCATGATAGATTTTCCGCCATCTTGAATTTTCTCCAAAACGCACTTTTTGCTCCTTTTCCTACATATTTTCTTCAAATGTCACAAAAATCGGTACACATGATCCACACACACACACACACACACACACACACACACACACACACACACACACACACACACACAGCTCCACTTCACACGGGTGTGATTTTTAATACAAGAATTAGTATAGAATAAATACATTGTAAAGAATAAATGAGGCTGCCTGTGCAAGCATCCTCCTCACTATCAGTGTTCAGTCACCACAGGATCGCAGCAGCACATCCAACATGTTTTGTTTTATCATTTTTTATTTTTTATGTAAACCTGTGTTAGTCTTCCAGATTGTTCTTACTATAATCAAAATTAGTTGTTTACCCCTTTCCACAAGACAAGGGATGGTTTGCAGATGTGAATGAAAGCTTGAATGTGTTGGGTTTGGCAGTAGCACCCTTGTGATTGTGAAATTGTGAATGTTTTTTCCGAGTTGAGAATTGTGAATAAGATCTCAAATGAGACATCTTTTTTTCTGCGGCCATCCACATTTGTAGTGAAGCCAGGGCATATTGATTTGTCTGTGCTTCATATTCAATTTCCTCCCCCTGTATCTCAGCGACTGCGAGTGCAACTCAACATTCACGGAGACCAGGAGAGGCAGATATTTTCATATCCTGCTGTGTGTGTGTGTGTGTGTGTGTGTGTGTGTGTGTGTGTGTGTGTGTGTGTGTGTGTGTGTGTGTGTGTGTGTGTGTGTGTGTGTGTGTGTGTGTGTGTGTGTGTGTGTGTGTGTGTGTGTGTGTGTGTGTGTGTGTGTGTGTGTGTGGAGGGGGAGGGGGAGGGGGGGTCTTCGTAGACGTGATGCGTTGTAGAGTCCTCAGTCCTGCATATATTATACAGTATGTGTGTGTATTGTTCAAATTCTTTACCTCTTGATTTGACTTTATTGATTTTACTTTAACTGATCCCCCCCCCCCCCCCCCCCCCCAGAAGACGATGGTATGACAAAACTAGATTTTAAATGGTATTTGTTGTAATGGTACTGTTGTCACAAAATATATTTCGCACCTGTTACAAGATTCGTAATAAATAAAAATGTGGAAAACCTACTTGTACCATAGACCCACTCGCGTTTCAGTGTTCGTATAAGAAGCTGTTCAGATGCGAGGGAGAAAAACTCTGAATTGTGTGTGTGTGTCTTCCACTGTGTGTCTCTCAGGGGAATGCATTATCTGCTTCTAACCTTCTGTCTTATTGGCTAGTAGCACAGCAAGGTCATTGAGCCAGCAGCAGTAGTAGTTGGTGAATGACATGCTGCCTTAGGCTATTTCCCTGCTCCCTCTCTGTTACTTCGGGGGGTTTCCCAGTGGAAAAAACCCTGTCCTCTACACCTATATTGAATGAGTAGGCCTATACGCTTATGTTCTCCTGTTTCAGTCATTCTTTCAACTCTGTTTGCCTGTATAGAGTGGTTAGCTAAAATACTCTCTCTCTCTCTCTCTCTGTGTCTCTCTCTCTCTCTGTGTGTGTGTGTGTGTGTGTGTGTGTGTGTGTGTGTGTGTGTGTGTGTGTGTGTGTGTGTGTGTGTGTGTGTGCGTGTGCGCGTGCACACACCTGCTTATCTATGCCTACTGCCTACCTATTTTTATTCTATTTCAGTACTTTATTTTTGTCTGCCAAGCTAGGTTAGGCGTGGCGTTCTCTCTCGCGCTCTGTACGTGAGTGGCTGTGCATTTGCTTGTGTGTTGGAATTGTTTGTCGGTCCCTCTCGAGGTGACGACACGCATACGCTATAACACCCTGCGGACTCATTTATACATACTCAAATATGAAAAGGAATCAGATAATTTTATCGGAGGGTGAGGGTGGTGGTACAAGGGGTGCTGAGCAGCACAGCATCTCAAGAGAGTTGTGTTGAAGGAAGTGAGAGAGAGATAGTTGGCAGAGGGAGCAAGTATGAGAGAGAGGATCTGCTGTGCCGTTTTGTGTGCGTGCGTGTGTGTGTGTGTGTGTGTGTGTGTGTGCGCGCGTGTGTGTGTGTGCATATTTGTGTGTCCTCAGGCTGCTCTCCAAAATGGCCTCTCTTCTAGTGGAAGTGAAAAGACTTTGTTGAGCCTGCTGGTAATATGAGCCCCGTATTCATGGTCAGAAGAGCAAGCAAGGAAGGGAGGGAGCTAGGGAGGTAAAGAAAGGCTTTCCTTCTTCGGAATTTACCTCCTCGGTACACCGTCTGTCTGTCTTGGAAGAGGCCCAAATAGTGAACTCCCTTTGTGGGCCAGAGTAGGGAACTCAGTAGCTCTATTTTGGTGAGGCATGGATCGCCCACACGGCTAATAACCAGCCAAGTGACTTTTCATAAGAACCGGCTCTGGTTGGACACATTGCACTTTGATGCTATCTTGGGTTATGTGTCACCGTTGTTAACCCTTTGTATTGACCCTCCATTTCCAAGCATGTTGCATAATCAGTCTCTTTGTCTCTTTCCCCCAGTTAACAAACTGGAGGTCTATGCGGAACAGCGGAAGCTAGTTAGGCACAATTAGAATTGGACGGTGTGATCACGATATTTATGCAGATTAGGCATGTTCCGATTGGCGATTTAACACTCACAGATGGAAGGGAAAATTAATAGTGTTTTCTTTTGCCGAAGGAGGGCCATTTATTAACATTTAAATAACACGAGCAATGTTGTGAATCTGGTGATATTAGTTTGCATCTACTTTCTCCATAACGTTACTCTACACTCCATAGTTAATCTTATGGATATGACGACGGAAGCTTATTTAGTCCAATAATTAACGTTTATTATACTCTCGAATAACAAGTCTCATAAATCTTAGTTTCCATCTCTGCAAGCAACAGGTCTAA
Source organism: Nannobrachium achirus (assembly GCF_963921795.1). Lineage (NCBI taxonomy): Eukaryota > Metazoa > Chordata > Actinopteri > Myctophiformes > Myctophidae > Nannobrachium > Nannobrachium achirus. The sequence continues at coordinate 58,539,032 of NC_137815.1, read as the reverse complement.
GTCTGTCTCAAAAGCAAAACATGATACCGTCGGAATTGCGTAATGTAAGTGACAACCACCACAGTGCTGCTGATGTTATCACTGATTTCTAATGGCCACAAATCACGATAGGAAAATGGCAAGTATCACCTGAGCCTAATAGGGAGTAGGGACCATACATAATTCTGAAATGTAGCTCCATGTTCTAAATGTGTGTTATTTCCCAAAATTGGATTTAAAAATAACACACATTAATGTAAAACCAATGGAGAATGATAAGGGAGATTGTTTTGGTGAATTATAGCTTTATAGATACAGTTGGATATAAGGAAAAGAGGAACTTTCACAACATCTTCCAAATAAGTGTAATAATATATACAGGACATTGGAGATTAGGGGTGCTGGAAAAACACGATTCGAACTCGAATCGATTTGAAACTAAAATCATTTTTTATTAGATATTATATTATTAGATTTTTTTAAAGATTTTTTTATTAAGATTTTTTATGAGATATTATGTTGTGTTTGTACAAGTTAAAAGAATGTGTGCAAGCATGAATAAATCATACATGCTGTCTTGGATTTACCTTTGTGTGTTTACATTATTTCAATAGGTTGATAAAACCTTTACAATTATAAAAGCTACATAAATATACTGTGCTTTAATGCCAGCAGACTGGAGTAGATCCTGATATCCTATGAATTGAATATAGAATCGTTTTGAATCGAGAATCGTTTTTAAATCGCAAAATAATCGTTTCTGAATCGAATCGTTTGGATTTGAAAGAATCGAAATAAATCGAATCGTGACCCCAAGAATCGAATCTGAATTGTGGGGTACCCAAAGATTTGCAGCCCTATTGGAGATTTGATGTACTGCCCATGCAGGCTAGTCATAAAGTGGTACAACGGTTCAAAAAATAGTTTTGTCAGATCCTGGTATATGACTTTGTTTGTGCGTGTTTTGTCAGTGGTGTGTGAAGCAGGCAGCAGCACACCTCACCTTTTCCCTCAGTGTCCAGCTTGAGAGGCACTCCCTTAGATTAACTTAATAAAGCATGTGTCATGTATTTTTGCTTACCCCAATGTGTCTGTCTCTACTAGAACCAGGCTGCTGTTCTGTGTGTGAGTTACAGCGAGCATGGTGAACTGACCTTGACATTATTGGAAGTCTCCAGCCCTGCTATGGTTGCCTTGGCAGTGGATAGTGAGATTGGCAGCCAGCTCGTAGCTAGGGGTACTACAACAGAAATGTCATGCATCTTGACGCCACTGCTGTGCATAGTTTCTCCTCGTAAACCATTGTAATCGTCTATGTCTCGCAGGCTTTTGGGCAGGCTGTTTTCTTTTTTCGAGGGGTGGGGGGAGGGTATGTCAGGCTCTTCTTTTTCTCAGTATTGTACTCTCGATGTTCTGTTGTGTAAGAGGTAACCACAGACTTTTGGCCCGGTGTTGTAGTGAAAGTGAACGTCACATTTGTGTGTGTGGGACCGTGCATGTATGCGTTTGGCCGGAGGATGACCTCAGTTCGCTCCAAGCCAAGTCGTCTTCCTCAGCGAGCGTGTGAAAGGAGCACGGAAAGCCCTGTTCCTCCTTTTTGCAGCTGGAGTTGGAGCTCGCTAGCTGCGCGTCTGCCTGAGAGGATGAGTGAGTGAGCGAGCGAAGGACAGCGACAGAGAGAGAGATTGGAGCGAGGAGTGTGGGTCAGTGTTCCAGCAGTGCACGATCACATGACACGGGCCTAGCCTCATGCTGGATGACTCACCCCTCTGGGCTGTCTGGGAGAAAAGGCTACCCCCGCTGGTTCTCGTTGGTACTGCATCATCTAAGATACAGGCCCAGTATTTGGGGAGGGGGGTGGGGGGGTTGTTTTTCTGGCCTCTGAATAGTTTTCCATTGTTACCGGAAACCTCTGTATGGATAAGAGATGCTCCTATTGCTCTTTGTCTTGTATCATAGCTCTCCTTTCCACATTCTTGGAAATGAGAGCTAAAAAGCTCCCCGATACCCCACATAGAAAAGCTTCTTTGTCAATGTGACTCAGCAAATTTGGATCACTAAGGATATTAGGATGTTTGCCCATGTACATTTATGGTCATCCAGATTGTATGGACTGTTTCCCTGTCAGCTGTTCTTCAGCTGAAGCAGTCATTGTGTAATGGGGCTGGCAATTTGGCGTTTGTAACTTTCTATCTAGTCTAGATGTTGGTTTCAGATTAGTGAGGCGTTAAAACAATTGATCGCTTGTCCAAAGACACGTTTTCTGCTTTTGACATTTGACTAGTAAGCTACAAGACTCTGAAGCCTGAATACTTCTTTTAATGTTATTAATTCATGAATCTGTATTATTTATTGATAATTTGAAACCAACTGTACCTGTCTTGGTGATGGCCATGGTTCGTAGACATACTAATTACTGATCTAGCAGCACATTGTACCCTTATAAATTAGACCTGTTGCTGCTTTAACCCATGCATCGGTATAATACTGCCTCTAACAAAGTCTGGCACCTCATGAAATGAAACCAAAATGCTTGGAAAAGAGCAGTGAAAGCGCAGTGTTGTTTGTCCTGCCACACAACTCATGCTGCTTGCTTCTATGATATTTTGCCTAAAACCCTCAGCCTGTGCGTGTAAAACTAATAGTCTCTCATCCTGTACTTCCAGGTCTCCCCATGTCCGTGAGCCGTGGGCTGCGGCTCAGCGGCGCCCCACCCCTGGAGTGGTCTGTCGCTGCGGTTGGGACTCCGTGACCCCCAACCCCCACCCCCCCCTCCCCATCCCTTCCCTCCCCTCTCCCCCTCCCCTCCCCCTCTCCCCTCTTCCCCCCACTCCCTCGCGTCGCTGTGCTGGACGTCATGAGCATAGTAATCGCGTTGGGAGTCACCACACCTGAAACGTCTTACTCAGATATGGCTGCTGGATCAGAGTGAGTATATCCTACCTAGCTCTGGCTGCTGGAGTGGGGTGGGGTGGGGCGCAGTTGTTATGAAATCTCGCTTTACAGGCTGTAGGGGTTGTGTGCGTAATGTTGAACATTCTACTGCCTGGCTGCCAGTATATTGTCTACACCAGTGCCTTAATAGAAGGTTGGAAGGTTTTATCTCCACAAAACCTGTTTGTCCTCTGTGTGAGGATAGTCTGCCCTGGAGGGACGAGAAGAAGAAATTAGAAGTGTACTTGATCAGTGTCTACCAGGCAGAGATAAATGAAAGTCGAAGGATTTAAACTGGCAGGCAGGGTTGGTAGTATACAAACTAAAAAAGGTTGTCTGGATTCTCTGGAATACAGAACCCCTCTAAAATAGGGCGTTGACCCCTATGTAATGAAGGGAGACCTTATCGGGTCTCCACATCAGGGCCTTGCTGGGCTGAGCAGTGTCTGAGGAAATAGCCCCAGACAGTCTAAGTAGGACCAGGCGCTGCCACCATGGAGGTGAGCCTGGTGACGTGATTTGAGGTCTCGTGGAATGCAGCTAGCTGGTATAGGTTTCCCTCTTCTCCAACCCCCTCCCCATACTTCTCTCCTCTACCCCCCCCCCCCCCCCCCAACTCATTTGTGGCTCTGCTTGTTTTCTCCTATTCCCTAGCTGTAGCCAGGGGAATCTAAATTGAGGTGAAAATGGGCATTGCCCGACATGAAGAAAATCTCAGATCTCGCATGTAACAATTTCTTGTTTGGATTGTTCTGACATTTGAGCTTACTTCAGCACTACAGAGGGCTGTAGTCCGTTAACTGAAGGCAAGGTTGTGCTCTCTGACCAGACCTCAGCTAAAAGGGCAATGGCAGTTGCATAACATAATGGCGGCCCACATTCCATTTCCTGAATTGTGTTTCTCCCAGGCTCCCTCTGGACAAGATGTTTTGAGTTGTGCTGCCATCTAGTGGCCAACTGCAGGTTGTGTCTGTGTTGTGAATTCCCTTTTCTTGCTAAGTTGTTTACATTGTAGTTGCAGTCATTGAGCAGCTTATTCATTGACCACCGACCACATATTGTTTTGTTCATCAATTTTCTTTTCTCTCTCCCAGCCCTGAGTCAGTGGAAGCTAGCCCTGCCGTGAATGAGAAAAACTACAACAACCAGAGCTGTGGGAGCGCCCAGAGTCATGGTTACCGGGGACTACCATATGCTGTGAGTTTACACGTCGCTTTGAACCTTCAAATGCAACTGCTTGTGCATGTGGATATTGACGGATTAAGGTTGACTAATGCAACAAACATCACTGGCATTTAAACTATTCTAACAAAATATATCGGAAATGTCCTTGTTTAGACTAGAGCACTAAATACACCTCTAACTTCCCCACCTTTGGCAGAAATAACTCATGTAGACTCCATTTCTAAGAGTCTCTGATGTCAACTGGGAGGAATTTCTACCCACTCTCTTTACACAACTACAGCCGTGTGCTGTCGGAGGGCTTTCTGTTTCTGGCATGCTGTAATCGGGTCAAGTCAGGCTGTAGAATAAGAGTCTCAATGTTTTTTAGAGGATCAAGATGTTGGCTTTGCCTCTGTCTTTATAACCCCCGCTTGGTTCTCTGAACCATTATTGAATTCGAATTGTTTTGAATCATTGGCTTGTTGTAAGATAATATTTCAGTTCAGTCCATTTCTTTTCAAATAGCTTCACATGCTCGTCAAGCTGCCTCTGTGAAATTCATGGTAGACTGATGACAAGCAGGCAGGGCCCTGGGGCAGGAGATGCTGTTAGAACCCTTGATGTTACTTTGTAGTTCTTGGAGACCATTTTAGCGCCTGGACTGAAGTTTGCGTAACAGCCTGTCCTACATAGACTTGCCAGTGGTCTAGAATCAATATTGTTCCAATTATTTGCACCTGCTTTGGCGCACCTGATTCTAATTATAGCCCCTTGATAGGATGACAAAGGTTCAGCAACTTTTCTTCATGCCCACATAACAGTGATTGCATTTATCATGGCTTCAATTGCATAAATGATTGAAGTGATTTCTGATTTAGTTTTTTACAGTAGCATTTTGCAATCCAAGTTATAGTATTCAATTGATTGAGATAAACACTGTATTCTTTGTATTTGTTTCAGCTGGCTGACTGGCTATGCTGTATTCATACATACTGTACATAGTTTACATACATGCACACATGTCAGAGGTAGAAGCAGCGAGCACCGCTTACAAAATGTGAAAGTGGGTATATAATGTCATTTTAAAATAATATACAGTCTTATTGCCCACAACAAATAAGAGCTAGTGTTGACAGTGTCTCATGAATGACATGGCGGCACATACAGGTGACGATCCTCTGTGATCGCAGCACGTTAAAACTGCCCTTTATTAACAGCTGTACTGTTTCGTATGCCTTCCTTTGCCCTCATTTTCATTCGTCTCCATTTTTCGTTTTCCCTTTTTTTTGTTTTTGGTTGCCTGAACACCCCGTTGTTTGAAGATGCAACAGTCTTCCGTTGTGTGTTGTCAGGATCACAACTATGGCGCGCCCCCTCCCCCAACCCCGCCTGCCTCCCCGCTCTCCCAAACCATCATCCCCCGCATGGAGCTCAATGGTGTGGCGCGCGACCCCCGCTACCGCCACGACAACGAGGACAACTCGGCGGACAGTGACAGCTCCTCCGAGGACGACGGCACTGTGGCCGGCTGGTGTCACTGCAGCCTGACGCAGGACGGCCTGCTCATCAAGTGTGAAAGCTGCAGGTCAGCCTCTGCCTCCGTGGCTCTGTGAAATGCCTTACCATGGTGAATTACTGCAGTGGTTCTCAACCTGTGTGTCGCCACATGATTCTTTTTTTGGGGGGGAGAGTGTGGGTAGGGCTGTCACGATTATGACATTTTACATGACGATTAATTTTCTCTCAAATAATTGCGATTAACGATTTAATTGTGTTTTTGTCGTTGACGATTACATTTCTGTTTGGCTTTTAGGCTTTGAAGTTGCACATGGTAGATATGACATATTTGACAACTTTATACTTAAAAAAGAACATTGATAGTGGAAATAGCCGATCTACAAGCGATGCGACGCGTTGTGAGCTTGTAGATCTGCTATTTCCACTATTTTTGACTGGAAACGATTATGACGATTATGAAAAATAATCACGATTATGTCAAATAATCACGATTAGACGATTATATAATAATTGTGACAGCCCTAAGTGTGGGGCAGATAACAGTGAGGCAACAGTCTGAGGACTTTTGTAATACATCAAATAAAAGTTCAAATATGATTTATTATGGGGGGGGGGGGTCACCCCGGGGGGGGGGGGGTCACCCCCTGAAAGGTTGGGAACCACTGAATTACTTGGTTTTCTGAACAGTTTGACTGTTTAACTGTTGATGGATTTTTTCCCCCCTCCTTCTTTTCCTTTTCCATGGTAGGGGACTGGACAGGAGGAAAGGTGCAGAGGGCCAACGACGGAAACCAGAGAATGTCTCAGGTACAGCTGAACATTACATTTATTGTATTTTCGTATTGCCTTTTATTATTTTAAATACACCTAAAATACATTTCAATCAAATACAACTACTTTGAAATTTTTACTTTGGAGAGTAAATATGTACAACAAAACAATTCTTTTTAGTAATAAAAGTAATACACAAATACTAGTTAATAGTTACCAGTCCACTATATTGGAATGGTAATGGCATTTTATACCTTATGTGTAGAGCACATAACTAGAGAGAGCTAGACAGAGCCAATTTCACCCACAATAACCTGGTACTGAAACCTGAACAGTAATGCCGGGCAAGCTGCCTGTGTACACATCGTCGTTGATGTGCTCTCTTTCAATCTTATGTCCATAGTCGGGGAGAGCAGTGCGACAGAGAGTGGCGACGAGGAGGTGTCGCCCTCTACAGTGTCGTACACGGCCACGCAGCACACGCCTACCAGCATCACACTCACGGTCAAACGTGTGAAGAGAAACAAGTCCAAGAAGAGGAAGAAGAGCACGGAGAAGACCCGCGGAACGCCCAAGAGCAAGAAGGTCAAGGTGTGTGCATGACTACAGGCAGATACCTAAGACCTATACATTGGCATGGTGCAACACCACATTCAGTGTTCTTTCGTATGTTTAGACTGTTATTCTATTCTCAGACCTGCAAACTGCTGTAAATTAACACCTTACACAACGGGTTGCTTCACGATGCAAAAGAAAAGCGCAAAGTAAATCTGCAGCGTTAATTCAACTCTGAAAGTGTTAAGAGTTTCACAGTACATTTTTACACCATTTAGCAATTTTGAACCCTTTTCAATGAGTCCCAGCGCCCACATGCGACAAGCCCATCCAAAAACACCATTAGTTATAATAATGATAAAAATGCATCATAGAGCTTCTATCTTGGTACTCAAACAGCAATTTTTAACCCTTTTCAATGAGTCCCAGCACCCACATGCGACGAGCCCACCCAAATACCTGTATTTCTATCTCAAACAATTGTATCTGATGGTGTCAACTACATGAAAGAGGAACCCTTTCAGAATTAATCAAACTTAGGGATGCAGACAAAAACAGACAGATTATTACACAACGAAGTGGGCTTTCTAACAGTCATTGTAAACATTTGGCGCTTGTTTTTGATTTCAAGATGTGGTGTTTACAATGTAGTGTAAGTGTTACCGGTAAAAATATAATTCGTCCCCTGGACACATTGATGGTCAGTTTCCTGTGTTCTTCCCGGTTATTTCATGTCCCAGATGCAGGACGGGTAGTATTCAACATCAGTGCAATAAAACAAATGTTTATATTAAATCTAAATAAATAGAGGCTACAAAAAAGTGAAAAGAATAGATTAACTGGGAAAGGCAAGTCTAAAAAGGTGGGATTTAGGCTTTGCAGTGCGTTACACAGAGAGGGGCTGGCAACTGAGAAAACCTTGTCAACCCAGGTTCAGCGCTTGGTCCTGAGGATTTCGAGGAGTTTGGCGTCACTGGACCTGAGGGAGTGGGAGGGGACATGATGATGTGGAAGAGGTTGGAGAGGTAGGGGGGAGCTAGATTGGATGGATCTGGTACTGGTTAGTAGGCAGGCAGTGATGCTTTTTTTACATACTGTACAGTAATTTATTGATGACTCTGAGGACTAGTGGTAGTACCCTAAAGGAAGCTGTTGCAGTAATCAAGCCTGGATGTAAAAAAAAAACACATGATTGAGTTTCTACAGCAGTAAATTATAGTTTGGGTCAGGGGAAGGTAATGTTTCTTAAGTGAAATAAATATGTTGGTGATCTGTTTGGGGTAAGAAGGTGAGGGTGGTGTTGAACATGATACAAGGATTTAAATTAACAGATTGAACACTTTGAATTTTGCCGTGTTGAAATGCCATAGAACTTTGTCTTATGAACATTTGACATTGCTCTGTCATCCATAAAACAGAAGTGGCATGAACTTCCTCATGTAACAACAGAGAGATGACAGTGTCATGTACTGTATTGTACATACATTACTTAATTTCCCTTTTCTCTCTTTTAGGCCTTCAGAGAGGGTTCTAGAAAGTCCATGAGGATGAAAGTAAGAGACTTTCTTTTTAACATTTCTAACCTTGGCAGAAACCAATTTCACTTCTGCCTCTGAGTCATCATTAAAGCCACATTGTATTCACCATGTTGCCAAAGCTGCTTGTTCTTAGACTAATCTGGGACTGGAGTAAATGTTCATTCTGAGCCCCTCTTACAAGCCTGTGTGCAACCCCCTCGCCCCACAGAACTCTACGACGGAGGCCAACGTGCTGGACGAGAACTCTGCTGAGGGCTGGGAGACCAAGATCCGGCAGTGGACGGACCAGTACGAGGAGGCGCTGGCCAACCAGTACAGTGCTGACGTTCAGACCCTGCTGAAGCGCCGCCGCTCCACCAGCGCCACGGGCGCCGTCACCAAGACGGAGGAGGAAGAAGACTCCACGTCTCCGCTGGCCTCTTCCTCGTCGTCATGCACCGCCGCTGGGCAGGCCTCTGCAGACACCACGGACACCATCAACCACACAGAGCTGGCCTGTAACAACACAGTGCTAAGCTCCCAGATGCAGGTCAGTCTGACGGACAATTCGTTTGTAATTTAGTCATTTATTTCGGTCACAATCATATACATTTAAGACAACATTCCATTCATAAAAACAAAAACATTTCATACAATAAAAACAAAAACAGTTAAAACAAAAACAGAGCATCATGAGACTGCAAGACCGAAAAAGTGCAGGCTGAAGCTAGAGCTCATAATGCCTACCCTTCTTATTATAAATTCATTGTATTTATCAAAACTATTGCAGAATAATCAAACAAAACAAAGACAATATTTATGAAATTTAAATGGTTCCATTATTAACAATTTTCAGGTCGTGACCTGTAATTATAAATTGTTATTCTTCTTGCTTTTTTCTATTTTATTTTATTCTTTTATGCATTTTATTATTGTATTATATATTGCTGTATTTTTTTTTTTTATCATATTACTTTTATAGGTTATCTTACATTTGCCTATGGAGCTACATGTTTTTAGATTTTCACAGCTTTTCCATTTATGAATAGCTTTAGCGGATACACAATTTGTTCTGGACTTTGTTACCTTAAGCATAATCTTTCCCTTCAAGAACCAATACTGACTCTCTTTGGCTTCAAACAGCCGCTGACAAAGAGAACCGGGCAGGGTTGTATGAGGGCAAATAGCACTGCATTATTATATTATAGATATAATTATAATGCCTTTGTTATGCATTGGGCTGTATTTAGTGGCCTCTATTATTTTACTGTGCCTCTGTGAGTTTGGTGGATGGTGGAGATGGGAGTTCCAATGTTCCGGATATTAACCATTGTGTAATGGTCCGGAAGATGAGGGCAAAGGTGTAGCCACTGACCAAATAAGATGTTTGAATCATTTGCCAAGTTTCACAATTACCTCATTGTCTATAAAAACACATAGTTTTATTTATGTTTTATAAACACCCCTGGTAGATAGGGTAAATGTTGCTCAGTTCCATTACTCACCCAGTTACTGCTTGTATCAGCAAAGCTGTTTCTCCTCTTTATTTTGAGTAGCTGGTAATATTGTTGGCAGCATTGGAGTGAAGGTGCGGTTCATGCATCAATGTAACATGGCGGCTACTTCCTGAGCCTCCTCTTGTTCAAGGTAAATAATGGGTTGTGTTCGTTCCAGCTCCAGCTGGGACGGGTAACGCGTGTTCAGAAACACAGGAAAATCCTGCGAGCAGCCAAGAACCTAGAGCCTGACACCCTCATCATTGAATACCGTGGCAAGGTCATGCTGAAACAACAGTTTGAGGTCAACGGGCACTTCTTCAAAAAGTAAGGAGCTGCAATAATCTGTCTGTCTGGGCTTGACACAGCTGACGGTTAACATTTATATTTCTCAAAGGACAAATGTCCAGAATGACAAGGATTGCAGTTCAGCTTTGTTTGTCTTGGACTTTTAACCAACACCTGTTATGTGTTACTTTTTAATGTTGTCCCGTTTCCAATTTTGACATGGTTTTGATTGTGTTTTTCACAGGCCCTACCCTTTTGTGCTGTTTTACTCCAAATTCAATGAGGTGGAGATGTGCGTGGATGCACGGACCTTTGGGAATGATGCCCGCTTTATCAGGAGGTCCTGCACGCCCAATTCTGAGGTCAGTTATTTCATTTCTAAACAGATTGGGTACTGGCAACCATACATTTATTTTTTCCTTTATCCTTTGCTTTATTGGAGGGTATAATTTAAATAGATTTCCATGACCTGCACTTTCTCTAGGTGCGACATATGATCTCAGAGGGCATGATCCACTTGTGTATCTATGCTGTCAGTCAAATCACCAAGGATGCCGAGGTCACCATTGGATTTGACTTTGAGTTCAACAGCTGGTTAGTAATGCATCCCGTACCCACCCTTGTTAACACTGGGTTTCACAACCCATTTAGGCCTGAAATCTGTGTTACTTGAGATTGTAACTACTTTAACCATTATCTTATGCTTTAACTATTAAAAAATAGCAGATATACAAGCTCACAGCACTGCACCGAGTGCCGTGCTGCGAGCTTGTAGATCTGCTATTTTTGAAAAATGTTGAACATTCATGCAAGTCTTTGAATATTTTTTACCCGATTCCATAAATGTCTTCTAAATCCTTCTTCTAAATCAGTGGTTCTCAAACTTTTTCATGCCAAGGACCCCCAAAATGACATGCATTTGGCTCACGGACCGCCCATCTCAAAATATGTTGTTCCAGGGACCACCCAGAAGCAAATATTTGAGTTACAAATGTTCGCTTTCAAAAAGATATATTCAAAGACTTGCAAAAAATATATCTGGTATTTTCAATAGTTAAAGCATCAAATAATTCTAGGCCTAAATGGATTAAATTGAAGTTTGTTTTGTCATTTTGTCACAATGTAAACTCTGTCTTTCTCCTCTCTCATAACAAACTGACAGCAACTATAAGGTGGACTGTGCTTGTCACAAGGGCAACCAACCAAACTGCCCAGTGCAGAAGCACAACCTGAGCCCCAGGGAGAGCCTGCTCAGCTCCCCTTCCCCGTCCACCCTGCCCTCACTGGCGGGAGCAGAGACTCGGCGGAGGAAGGCGGCCCGCAGGAGAGAGCTGGAAGGTGGCCTGGCCACGGGGGGCACCTCGGACGAAAGCAGCCAGCACCTGGACCAGCACGGGGACGCCAGGGAGCTGCAGGGAGCCAGCGACACAGAGGTGGGCGGCTAGATTAGTAGCAGTGTCACTTTGTGAGTTAATGTCGAAAATGTGAGTGGAAGCGAGTCACCTCCTAGTGGCATGTTTTGCTCTGTTGATTATTGCTGTTAGGGTTCATGTTTGTTTGTGTGGCCTCACCGCATAGTATATGTGGGAATTTTGAATGCTTTGCATTCCCTGCCCAGGCTGAGCTTGTGTGTGTGTGTGTGTGTGTGTGTGTGTGTGTGTGTGTGTGTGTGTGTGTGTGTGTGTGTGTGTGTGTGTGTGTGTGTGTGTGTGTGTGTGTGTGTGTGTGCGTGTGCGCAGGAGGGACTTCTGGACAGGGTGAAGCTTGAGGAGGGAGAGGAAGGGGAGGTGGACGAAAATGGGGTTCTCCTTTCCAGCAGAAGAGTATGTCACTTATACATCTAAAATAATCCCTTCCTTTAGCACTAGCCCTTAGTGGCCGTTTGACACAATGTTTTCAGTGTAGCATTACAGTGTTACTGCAACCTGCTTCTCTATATTCCTTTTTCTATTTCTGCAGGCCTTGGAGAGGAGGAGGAGGCTGGGTGGAGCAGAGGAGCCCAAGGAGGAGGGTGTAGAGCCAGAGGAAGGAGCAGGGAACCCCACTGGGGGAAACAGTGGTGGACCCCATAACACTGCGTTGGGAATCTGTACCCGTCGCACCACCTACATCACAGTCAGTGGAACTTCTTTCTGATGGGGAAATTAGCTCTTCCTCGTTATTCATTATGAGTTAATTCTGTCTTGACACTAACGCAGCACCCCCCCTCCTACAGGAACCCTCGTCATCGATAGAAGGTGAAAGAGCGGCGTCATCTTTGACCTCAAATCTCCCTGCCCCTGCCGGTCCCCCTAAGCCTCCCCCGGCCCGCTCTACCAAACCGCGTCCCAAGAGCCGCATGTCGCGCTACCGCTCCAGCTCGTCACAGCGCGCACGCCGCCAGAGGCAGGCCCTGGCCCAGCAGGCGGCTGCCGCTGCAGCGGCCGCCGCCGCCGCAGCCGCTGAGCAAGGATCCGTCCTGGCTGAGGAAGGGCTCCAGGGACCAGCCAGCACTGAGCTCGGGCTAGGGGAGAGCAGCCTGGGGCCCAGTCAGCTCCCTGAAGCGGAGAGCCACGGTCCCACATGCCTGAATAGAGCTAACGTGCGCTACCCCAAGACCAAGAAGGTTAGAGCCGTGGTTCCCAAACCTTTTATCTTGTGACCCAAAAGAGAAATTAGACATTTGCCCGGGACCCAAACTAGTGAACATAGCAGATCTTCAAGCTCACAACAGCAACAGTTGTGATCTTGTAGATTGGCTATTTTCACTACTTCTTAAACATTCGTTTTCTAATTCATGGAATTTTGTAGATCTTTCTTTGATTTCTACATGAAATTACTGGAAAATCACACCTGTGCGAAGTGACTTTGCATGGTATCAAACACGACACACGTGCATATCTCCTTGTATGGGCCGTTCTGTCCGCAATGTTAGTTATCTCCATACATGGAGTTCCGTGCTCATCAGGTTATAAACCATAACCACGTCGTAAAACAATTGGCAATCGTCGGCATGCTTGGCTTTGTGTTTTGGTCAAGTACAAGCAATGTAATCTTGGTTTCTCCTCCTCCCCCAGTACTTGGTGACAGAGTGGCTCAATGACAAGATCCCTGCCGGGGATAAATTCCAGCAGGAGGTGCCCATCGAGCGACCACTGCGCATCACCACCGACCCCACGGTGCTGGCCACCACCCTCAACATGCTGCCCGGCCTGGCCCACTCTCCCCTCATATGCACCGCACCAAAACACTACATACGCTTCGGCTCGCCGTTCAACCCTGAGAGACGCCGACCTCGGCCGCTCCAGATGGACGGCACCTACGGCTGCTACAAGAAGGTCAGAAAACAAGGGTGTAGAATCAAATGGGTCTACAGAATATTGTTTATGCCTATGTACAGTGATCTCTAAGTTAGTGCTAGATGTTGCTTCATTTTTTTTATTTTCTTGACCGCCATGGCATTTATTAATGATTAAAAAAAAACATCATTTTGTGGCACTTTCCATGTGAGTGATTAAGTAATGAGAATATATTGTATATGTATTATTAACACATTTAAAATAGTGAAGGGATAACGTTCCTGTTATGTGTGTTGCTGTCCTTGTCGTATCACAGAGGTGGATCAAACAGGCGGAGGATGAGAGCTGCTCGGCCAGTCTGGAGGACGGCACTGAGTCCACCTCCTCGCACCAAAGTACCAGCAGCAGATCCACGCCCAACCCCCTGTCCAACGGTACCTCCCTCCCTCCATTCATTCATTCATTCAACACCAGCAGTCCCCCTTACACTCCCATTAGCCATTTTCATTAAACTTAAACAGTGTGTTTTGAGTTAGTTTAAAGTGCGTTGTCTGTCCCTGTCCTCCCATCCTCTCTGTTCCAGAAGTCAACGCGCCCTTCAAGAAGCGGCATTCGAAGTACGCCACGGAAATGGCCCCGGTGCCCTCGGAGCACCTGCTTCGCCCCTTGTCGCCCATCACGCCCCCACTCCCCGAGGACCCCCTGCACCCACTGCTGAACACCTCGTGTCACAGCTCCCTGCTGCCCAATGGCCTTGCCTACTCGCCCCTGCCCTCACTGCCGACCAGCCGCTGCAACACGCCACTGCAGTTCGAGGTACACACATGAACACAATTGAGTTGAAACCATTGTCTCGCACTCCCAGTATATCAAAGACCTTTACCCGCATTCAGATCCACATGCCCTTTACTCAGGATACACAATTACATTCCTTATTGGGAATACTTTGGTCACTAACCATGTTTTTCTGCCCCTCTGTCCAGAACATATCTTCCCCAGAGGCCTCTCCTGTCCACCGACCAGAGTCCATCTCTCCTGAGGTAGCCATTCACAATTGAATGCATTCACCCTCACTAACAGATAATAAAGTATAGGGAGGATAGCGATGTACCTTGTTTGATGCTAGTGATGCATGTTGTTTGATGCCAACAATTAATTTTGTTTGTTGACTCCTCCTCCCTCTGCTCCTTGTCCGCTCCTGCTGTCTTTACATCTCTACCCTCAGCCATGTCTGCGAACTGACTTTGACGGCCCACGGACCCAATTTCCTGACCTCTCCCTCCCCTGCTGCTCGGAGAGCCCTGTACCTATGACCTCGGACGATTTCTCTCTCTCCGGAGGGCCGCCAGGCCACGAGTCCCTGGGCTCGGCCTCCTTAGGGGCCGGCTCTCTCACCCCAGCTTCGTGCCCCCCCACAGACCCGGGCCCTCTCGCCCAGAGCAGAGAGCAGGCCTTCAGGACAGAGTTCAACCTTATATACACCTGCTCGCCCCTCAACGCCAACCTGGGCAACCCCTCAGCCACAGACAGACGTCTCTCCCAATCGGAGGGCAGCTTCTCCCCGGCAGACTCCTTCTACAGTACCATGAGTGGCCAGGGACTACTAGGGGAGGCGGGTCCTGGCTCCATGTCGCCCTATGGCGAGCCGCATTACGGAGGAGGCTACCCAGACAGCGGCACACCACCACACACCAGCAACCCACCACAAAAGAAGAAGGCAAGTTGTATGGCTGTTATTACTATTGTCTGGATGAAGCAGCACTATGAAGGTGTTCGTTTTAAAGGTGCAGTCGTGGACCTCATCACAACCTCTTGAGTGGCTCTTTAAGTGTGATACCTGCAAGTTGTGTAAATTCAAGATACGCAATATGCTCTTTTCCTTTCTTGCTCTGTTTCTGCTCATTTACTTGTTTTACTGTTGTTGTTATATCAATTGCCTCAATTGACCAACAATCAACAAAACCAACAACAACACACTCTAGGAATATAGATACACAAAAAAACATTTTTAGGTGGATGTAAAGTTTCTGAAATTATTTAGACTCTTGTCGCTTTGACCCTTCCTTCCCATCCCCTCCTCCTCTCCTTCACTCCCCCTTCCCTCGTCCTCGGTGCACCTTGAAGTTTTTTTTTTTTTTTTTGCCAAGTCTCTCTTCCACTTTTCTTCCAAGGCAGAGGGCCAACCAGTCTACCATTAGTCTGCTGACAGGGAAACCAGATTACCAGGCTATAGCTGTAAGAAGTGAATACAAGCCAGTACAAAATATGGTGAATATTTTCCCTATACAACTACATCTATAGAAGTGTGCATGTAAATATGTTTGTTTTTTTTGTTTGGGTTTGTTTTTTTGCATCCGCATACGACACCCAACTCCATGCTCCCACAATGCCACTCTCTTACTGCACAGTTTTGAAGAGGAATCTTTCAATTAAAGTTAGTCAGTTCAGCTGTCATGGAGTGTGTTTAGATCCATCCATTGCCTCAATGAAGGAGGCTGATGACTAGACTTAGACTAACCCCGTTTAGTTTAGGCTCTATTTCATCCATGGCTCTTTCCTATGTGTGAGTCCATCTATCAGCCATCAAAGATAATTGAACCAGCTGCCCTCATTATAAGCCTATACCTCTGAAAGTATACCAAATTCTACTTTGCAATCTTTATGAAAACATTTTTCTATCCCCATCGTGTTTAAAAAAATAATAATCAAATTGCCTTCACAGGCACCCAGTAACTCTTTGAAATCTATCAATAGCCATTCTCCTCACATTGCAGCTGCCTTCTTCAATATCTTCTCAACGCTTTCAAACATCTCTCCATCCATCTCAGTATCTGCCCCACCCCCCACCCCTCTCCCCTTGTTGTCCATCTGTGCCACTGTTCTCTCCAGTGTCTTCTGTCCTTGTTGTCCATCTGTACCACGCTGGTCCCTCCAGTGTCTTGCTTGTGCCATGATGACATTAAGCCAGGATGAGCTCTCTTTCATTCTCATTTTTTGTCTAGTGTAGGCGTATACATTGTGCGTGTGTACTCGGGGGTCTTGATGTTGACTAGAATGTTTTTTTTTGTTTGTTTGTGTGTGTTTGTTGTGCGTGTTGTTTTTCATTTGCAAGTGGTTGCATCGTGGTGTGGTTAATTTCAGAGTTGCCTGTTTGCTCAAATGATGTGTGTTACTAACAATGGATGAAAGCAAGAGTTACGCAGCTGTGGTTATGCTAATTCTGGATGACTGCCAGAAGCGGTGCTTTTGCACTACTAGATGTTGCCATCTCAAGCAGCTCAATTAATTTATCCCAACAATGCCACCTGTGACCTGGGATGACAGACCTTACACCTCCTAGGTCGTCCCTTAATCGGTTTCAAAAGAATCTCAACACTCATCGAGTGACAGAACTTTGGTGGTCATCCAGAATTCATAGAACCTATGTTACATGCGTAACGTGTCGTTCTGTTTCATTCTTCCTGACCGCCAGAGGCTGTACTTCTAGCATTGGATAACTTATACCAGAAGGGTCACGAGGAACGCTCACCTTTTTAAAGGGACATAAGCCGTTGATAAGATGGCTGTTGCAACAGCCTGGGGTGCAGCAACAGAACTGGGCAAAAATGCACGATGAAACACTGGTAGCAGGGGCATAAATGTCTTTTAGAGGAACTCTAAGGCACAATCCTGGTAGAGTGGCACTTGACATTCTTGGGCACAGGAAGCCTTTGTGATCTTTAACCATGTAAAGTGACAAGGGATATGCACAATGACTAATTTCACCAACGTTTAAACAATGTTTTTGCTTTTTTAAAGAGACTTCACAACCATTGCCCAATGGAACCACTTGGATTGTACCTTCTATGAGTGGTGACAAATTCTTGATTCTTGAATTGTGTGGACCACACTGACTGGTCACAAGATCATTCAGCTGTAAGCAACCAGGAGTCAGGTGCCATATGCACCCTTCTATCTGAGACATAAGGTCTGGCCCCTTAAGGAGGTACCACAGCACTGTGGGTGGATTATCCATTTCTTCTGCACCATTCGGCACACCCAGAAGATGCACAGCCCTGAGCCTCACAAATTGAGGGAATTCCCAATTGACTAGCTGCTGCATTATCCGCCGACACTGATCTACAGTTTATCAAATCAACCACCAGAGCAGACAGTCTGACCAGATGAGAACAGGCCAATTTCGCATTGCTGGTGCTAAGTTCTAAGAACATTCATAGAGTTTCAGCATGTTTATATGCTCAAACAGCTCTTCTGGCATTGCAGGCCAGGAGAGTATCACCCCGATCCCAGTCAAGTATGTTCTCTTCCTCCAATGTTGGAGGGCCTGGGCACACTGACCATCCTGTTTCTGTGCTACTTGGGTCCAAGTAGAGACCATTCACCCAGATCCAAAGGGGAGGCAATGAGAGCAGGCCCAGCAGAACTACCATGGATGGTGCAGTCAGTATGCGTGACACCCAAAGGAGAAGGCTGTATTTCTTAACTCATTCTCTACCACGTAACGATTTTGACGAGTTTCGTGTTTTGACGCTTGATTTGCTAGCCTATGAGTAGCCAATTATCTTCTGACTCCTCTGGACATTACCTGACCCTCTGATGGCCGGCACCCAGGGGTTCAGGTCTTAACTACGGTGCTGGAAACAGTAATTGACTAGTTGGTGAAACCCCTAGACGTGACCCCAACAGTGATGTGTGTAACGTAATGTAATGCGGCAGCAGAAGTGCGTCAGCTACTGCAACAGTGGTATTCTAGTTGGTCCAGCAGCAAGTCTGCTTAAAAGTATCTTATTTAAACTATGCTAAATAGAAATAAACAAACAGTCTTCTAGCAGAAACACTATAGCCTCTGCATAACATAGAGGCACATAAGAACACTAACCACTAAGCGGTTCCCAAATATGTATTCCCCTTCTACATCCTGATGTAGATGACGCACCCCCAAAGCCACTTTAAAGAAGACAACCCAATCTATCTATAGACGTTTTTATTTTTTACAAAATGTACAATAGGCCTGTTGAGCTCTCACATTAATGTCATGCACCCCCTAGAGGACCCTGGGGGTGCACGCACCACAGTTTGGGAGTCTCTAACACATGCTTACCACAAACCATCTGACACACTGCCAGGAAATAATGATGTTAGTGCCAGTGCCACCCAGTTATGGCCAGCCTCTCCGAGAGCTAGCACGACGCAGGTCTACAGAATAGCACTTACTGTACCCCCACAAGGTGAAAACACCTCCTCCAGTCCAGCAGGCAAAACCACTACTACCACTACTGAATAGCGTGCAGAAAATATGGAGAAATTGGAATGGCTTGTCGCAGCGTCTGGTGGATGAAAATTACCAACCCAACAAGTGATTTAGCTTCAAAATAATATTGACCTGCTATCTTGACCTGCTACAAAAGGGAGACGATAGAACGAACATACCATAGGACATTGTCGATTTTTATACAGGGGGCTCGCTCTCTGTCCTCCCATGTCACGGGTGACTGTGTTGATATCATTAATTAATCAATAAATGTTTTAATTATTTGCACATGTGTGAGATGGAAGTAGCCACTGCAAGAAGCTCCACTTCTGGTGGTCAGGAAGAATGAAATGGATCAGGGTTTGTGCTCTTGTGGCATGTGCTACAAGACGGGACTTCAGTAAGTAGGCTTGTGGAATGCAAACAGTTTACATCCAATGTCATTCTCATGCCAAAATGTCATTCCCATGTTGTTTGAGGTTTGGTTATTTTCAGTCAAATGAGGTACCATTGACATTTAAACATGAATACAGGTGCTTTTCCCAGGTATGTTGACTTGTTGCATGTGATTCGACTATCCTTCCATACAGTTTGGGGTGAACACAAATGTGATGCAATGCAACCCGTGTTCCAGTGTGTGTGTGTGTGTGTGTGTGTGTGTTTGTGGGTGCTGTACATGTCATGACATGAAAGTGTACGTATAACGTCAGGACTGAACTCAAAGCTGTGCATCTGCTCTCAAACTGGACACGTCTGATGCGAGTGCTTGTCCTCCCTATGCCTTCCACAGGTGTCGTTGCTGGAGTACCGCAAGAGGAAGCAGGGGAGCAGCCGTGATCCAGAGCCCGGGGCCTGCAGCTCCTCCCTGGGGAACACCCCAACCCGGCCAGGCTCCCACTACAGCCAGGATTCCCATCACCCCCACCACCAGCTGCAGCCCCCTGCCTCGCCGCACAATTCCTTCAGTTCCCCGGGCCACTCCTCCATCCCCCAAATAGAGGAGGTCAGCCCCCCAGACCACAGGGCTCAGGAGAGCAACAGCCACTGGTGAGTGACAGTGAGAAGATATATATGCATGTATAACCGAGACCCTTTTACAGGGCTCGTTAAATATTATTTGATGATCTCTGTAAAAGGGTATTGAAAGTTGGTGTGAAAACTAGAAAGATGCAATTTTGAGCAGGTATGGTTGCCGCAAGTTAAGGCCACTTTTAACCGCACAGATTCGTCGGCGGAAGGCGGCGGATAGCGTCGGTTGCCGAACGGGAGCTCATCGTCAGGTTTTCGGCAGCGGGTCGGGAACGTTATCGACCGAAAACTGGAAAACTGGACTTGCCCGGTTTTGTTGAGTCGGTCCCTTGCCCGTCGGCAGTGAAATGAGCCAACGAGAGCGGATAAAAGACAACACACAATCCGCTGATAGCTATCTGTTTGGCATACATACTGTTTCCACACAGTCACAGAGGACACCGAGACAACACACTACACACAACTGAATAAAGTGGGCTAGTAATAGTGCAGCAGCTGCCCGTGTTGTTGTTTTTTTTTTCTTCTCCTCTGCACGGAGAACAGTCACGTACAGAGTGCCTCCGTGCCTACTAGTGGTTAGATTACCTCCTCTTTCAGCTGTGAAAAGCTGGATGTGTGCTTGGTGTGGAGAGGCCTAAGGCCTCTCCACACCAAAAAGTCTGCAAAGGACTGCAAAGAACTTGCAAAGGACTGCAAAGAACTGCAAAGAACTTGCAAAGGACTGCAAAGAACTGCACAGAACTTCGTCTGCCGACTGTATGCCGACTGTACTTACTGTATGCAATTGTGCGCATGCGCGGAGAGATCGCATGAAATACCATTCCAAACCAGGAGGTGGCAGTAGTCTGAAAGGCTATTTTCACTCCATAGTTGATCGTCCCTGCATGCCGTCGCTGTCGGAAAATGCTGTTATTAAGCCTATTATTATTTGGATAAAGTAGAACAACCTTTAAAACCAATCATAATCCTTTAAAATTGTATCATGATCTGACACTTTCACAACAGCTTGTTGCTGCTTCAGCGTTCTGCCTCCGCTGCTGTGTGCAGTTGTATTATTTTGTCATACGATACGATGGTGTGACGTCGCGCATTGAAAATATCAGAGCTACAAGCTCACAACATGTCGGAACTTGAAGCGTTGTGAGCTTGTATGTCTGCTATGCTCGACACGCACCGTCATAAGCTGAAGCACACATCCAGCTTTTCACAGCTGAAAGAGGAGGTAATCTAACCACTAGTAGGCACGGAGGCACTCTGTACGTGACTGTTCTCCGTGCAGAGGAGAAGAAAAAAAAAAACAACAACACGGGCAGCTGCTGCACTATTACTAGCCCACTTTATTTAGTTGTGTGTAGTGTGTTGTCTCGGTGTCCTCTGTGACTGTGTGGAAACAGTATGTATGCCAAACAGATAGCTATCAGCGGATTGTGTGTTGTCTTTTATCCGCTCTCGTTGGCTCATTTCACTGCCGACGGGCAAGGGACCGACTCAACAAAACCGGGCAAGTCCAGTTTTCCAGTTTTCGGTCGATAACGTTCCCGACCCGCTGCCGAAAACCTGACGATGAGCTCCCGTTCGGCAACCGACGCTACAATATAATATAAATGTGATTTCAAGTGAAGCATGACCAAAAGCTTAACTTTTCTATTGTGCAGCCGCCCCACGCCCAAACCGGATAACATTACTCGGAAGGTTTACAAAACACAGGTTCACTTGAGAACCTGTGAGATTTATGTCCAACCTGTTTAGTTACAAATTATGCCTGGCCTTTCTATGGTTGCTGTGTTGTGTCCATGGTTGTATGCTATGTTTTGAGCGTATTTGCTCTCCATCAGGATGGTGCCCACCAGCGTGGAACGACTACGGGAAGGCCAGGGCGTCCTGGAACGAGTTCTGAGAGGCAGCATCAAGATGGAGCGCATTTTAAAAAGGGGGGATGGCTCAGTGCCAGGAGACAAGGAGCCTGGTATGACATGGATTCACAGACACATTTTATCATTTATGTTATGAACGTTTAATCTTATGTGGTAGTTTAGCATTACCAGTGCAGCTTAATATCTTATAAATTGCTCCTTCACCAATAACGGGGTAGTAAAGAAAGAAATCACATGAAGTGAGCGGTGCTATTTATGAGCTAATTTCATTAAGAGTCCCGCGAATCATGGCCAATGTGGGATGTGCTGGGAGTGGCATACAGACGCGGGACATACAGACAGAGCCAGATGTAAACAACAACCTTGAAATGGCCGGTATGGTGAAAGTGTCTGTGGTGAACATGTTTAACAGATGGAGATCGATACGACGTCCAGACAGGCACCATAACCTCTCCCATGAGGAGTCCACACGGATACAGTCCCTCTGTGTATGGCCACCAGGTAGGCTGCCTCATGCTAAACCTCACTTCAACTTTCACACAATAGTGCTTAGGTTTTGAAATCATGAAGAACAGTGTAGGCTGCTATTTAAAAAAAATAATACATGAGTCCTATATTGCAGCACTGGTGTGGTCTCATAGTGTAGATCAGCGCACCAGTGCCAAATGCCAATATCATTCATACCAGTGCCAATATCATGACCTTGAGTGTATCAATGCGATTATAGGCCTACCACAGATGTATTATCAATAGTTATGTTTGGAATGCAAAGGTAAATAATGCATCCACTTGTTAAGAGTGCTGTTATCAGGAGATATCTTTACTCCCTAGAAACCAATCACAATGTGAGGTTGGAACTAACTATGCTTAGTATCGTTCAGATTTGGTAACTGCGTGTTCTGTTTGGTTGTGTGCAGTCGTCAGAGAGCCACGGTCAGACAGGCAGCCCATCCTTCCTCCAGCAGAGCTCCTCATCTCCATTCCTTGGTTCATATAGTCCCTCTGGCGCCCCCTCTTCCTCAGGCCAGAGCTTCTACCCTCGGCTCTCCTCGTCCCACCCTGGCCAGTCCCCCTCATCGTCCTACCCCAGTCAGACTCCCACCTCCTCGTCCTCAGACTCCAGGCCACCAGGGGGCTCTCTACACCAGCAGAGCAGCAGCAGTATGGACGGAGCCCCTGGCTACAGCAACAGCCACTTAAAAGCTAACCTCTTGAACAGCAGTGGCTTAGTGGGCTCACCCAGCCCAGGCCCTCGGACCCATGGCCAGACTAAAACAGACTTGGGTACACAGACCTCTAGACTGAGCCAGCAGCAGGCGCCTCGGAGCCTGAAAACGGGAAGTCCCGGACAGGCGGTGCTGCAGGCAGGCTCCAGGCTCCTGTCAGCCTCTGGAGCTCCACATTACCCGCAGCGCGGGGCCCCCCTCACTCAGTTCCAGCACCCGCCTCTCCAGGGATCAGGAGTAAGGACACAGTCAGGAAGCTTTTAGGACCTTGTTTGAGTGCATGTGTGCATGCGTGCGTGAGTGAGTGTGAGCGAGAGAGTGTTTGCGTGAGGCTGCATAGCTCCTCAAGCCCTAAACCTGTGGTGTGTGGGCTCAGTGAGGGGAAATGTACAGACCTAAGAGGAGCCAGGACTTCTTGTATGGATCTCTCCTTTTGTTATTTTTGGTCTTTTCTTTCTTTATTTTCTGAGAAACAAAATTACTGCATTCTGCACAAAGCTAATCATTGACTTTCGACATCATTAAGGAATCAATGGAATAAGCGATTTAAAGAAGAAAATAATGGACAAATTCTGAAAAATAAGAAATCATAATGTAACTTGAAATTGCCCCTGGTGTTTCCTGACATGTTGGACTGTGCAAACAGGTTACGTAATGTTTGAAAGTAAAATCTTCAACATGAGTATCTGTACAAAGTTTTAAAAAGTGTACCTGTTGTCTTGGTACCTATGTTTCATAAATATTGAGATGTAAACATAACTCAAATCAATGTTTATTTTTTTTCTCCTTCTTTTTTGCCCCCTCCCCCTCCTCCCTCACGAAGTTAACACCTGGGATTTGGCATCAGCCGAGTCTGTCCTGCAGTATAGAATATAAGCGTTTCATTTTGGAAGGGGAAACGAAACGGACAGTTTGTATGTCCTTCATCCGTTATAAAGATGTATCCAAGCGTTTGGGAGGGACAAAAGCTTCCTGATCAGGATCATTCCATGTGATTACCAGCTTTCTATGTTTCTCAAAACGTTTTCTCTCTCAAGCCTCCATCTTTTCTAATGAACATTGATTTGATTCAGTTCTTTTATCCCCACTTGACCGTTTGTTTGGTTTTCACTTTAGTACTACTTCACTGTAGACTTGCGATATTGTATTTGAGACGTACAGGTCTTATGATTCATGGTGCTGCAGTCTTGTTTTTCCAATAAATCTGAAATCCACTTATGTTCCTAAGAGCGGCTACGGTCATCTTGTCATTAAACTATGTCATTTGGGATCCGTTTTCCAGGTTGGATACAAAATGTTACACAAACGTTATAGTTTTTGTTCTTTGATAGTATTGGAATGCCGGAACAAAAAGAGAAGCTAAGAATCTGACATTATTTCTTTACTCTGTTGGGTTTGTCTCCTGTCTTGAATCCTGTAGGATTTTTTTTTCTTTTTGAAACTTTATTGAGAAAAGATATATATAAATATATATGTTTTTCTTTTTTCGCCCTTTTCTTTTTTCCTTCTGATCAATCTTGCATTCCGTATACCACCTAAGAAATGGGGGAGGGAGATCTCTGGGGATGGTGTGGATGGTATATACAACTAGAAAAAGCTGCTGTGTTCTGTTTTCTTGTTTTTAGTTTTTTTGTTTTTGTATTTTTACGCAAGTGCTGCTTCATAAAGTTTCCCTTTCCACAGAATGCTGTAAGCCCTGTTTAGTTTTTACTAGGGTCCTCTCCTCACCAACTGAATTCTAATAAAGGAAAAAGAATACGAGAGAAACAAGTCCAGTTATATGGAGTCATGTGCCACAACCACTGCAGTGGGACCTCACACCAATGCTGTTGCCAGCTCGTCACGAGAGTTGGAACGCAGAGCATTATTTGTAGCTCATTTGGACCAGACGTTTTTACCGTTTTAACTTGTCATGACCCAGGATGAGCACTGGGCTACTGGGAAGGCTTATGAAGTTATGAACCGAGACGCTGGTCATTTCTTGCCCCCCACCCTTCCACCATGCTTCCTTGACCAACAGACAGAAGGGTACTCACATGTTACATGAATGTTTTGAAAGAAGACTTAAAAAATATATAGACACAAAATTAACCAGCACCTTAAAATGAAAGAAATACAAGCTAAAATTACACAAATACAACAACATGTATATGTGTACTTGTATAGAAAGAAATGTGTTATAGAAACTTGTACGGAGAAAAATATAGTACACTAAATTTACTGCATGATATTTGCTTTCTTTTCTTTTTGTTCTTTTTTGGGGGGTCTTGAGTGACCACATGGATGGGTGGTTGGGAGCTAATCAGTCTGTTCCTGTTTTAACTTCTACTTCCGGAGTCTCTTGAAAAACCAGGCGCTGCATTTTTTTTCCTTCTTTATTTTGTTGGTTTGTTTTATTTTTTACACAAAGCATAGTAACTATTTC
This sequence comes from Nannobrachium achirus, assembly GCF_963921795.1. Lineage (NCBI taxonomy): Eukaryota > Metazoa > Chordata > Actinopteri > Myctophiformes > Myctophidae > Nannobrachium > Nannobrachium achirus. The sequence goes on along the minus strand of NC_137815.1, from coordinate 58,513,727 downwards.
AACCACAACCCCCCACCCCTCCAAAAGATTTAAGAAGCAGAAGAGATGTAATGCATTTTGATAATAAAATAATCATGATGGTAATGTATTTTGAAAACTGCCCTTGTGATACTTTATTTATTAAGAAATACTATGAGCGCGCCGCTGCGCAGGTCCATGCCCAGCAGGAGGCAGCACACCACGAAGGTGGGCAGCAGGCACAGCGAGATGTTGAACAGGCCCTCCTGCACGATGGTCAGGTACTGCTCATAGAACACGTAGGTCACCCTGCAACACAGCACAACAGCAACATTTAACACAGGACACATAACACCCTGCAACACAGCACAACAGCAACATTTAACACAGGGGTCTTCAACAGGGGGTCCGGGACCCCTAGGGGATCCTCAGAGTTACCATAGGGGGTCCTCCAAATCTTTGTGTGTTAGAAACCTTTTTCTCCTTTTTTATATTAACCACTCTAACCCTAGTGTCCTTATTCTGAGAACTTTAGCCAAAAATAGCCGAGCTACAAGCTCACAGAGGCGTTGTGAGCTTGCAGATCTGCTATTTTTGAAAAAGTCGTGAAAATGTGTGCAAATCTTTGAATATATGTATTTTCAAAGCGAACGTTTGTAACTCAAATTGTGTTTCTGGGGGGTCCCTGGAACTAGATATTTTGAAATGGTGGTCCGTGGCCAAATAACTATCATTTTGGGGGTCCTTCACATGAAAAGGTTTGAGCACCACTGACATAGTAGTCTCTCAAGAACAGACTAACTGAGCTCCAGTTAAGTGAAAAGGACCTTTTCTTTGACGATGGCTGGCCAGATTGCTGACATAGAAACATAGGTTTTTTCCAAAAATCTTAGAAAGATTCAAAAGACACTTATAGAATCGGGTCAAAATTCAAATTTTCACGTTTTTTCCCCCCCAAAATAGCAGATCTACAAGCTCGCAGCGCGGCACTCGGTGCCGCGCTGTGAGCTTGTATATCTGCTATTTTTTTCTTCTCTGAGGTGGTACTTGGTGTAAAAGGGTTGAGAACCACTGGCTTAGTTCATTTAGAATATTATAACTAAATACAATCTTTGTGACAAAGCATTACAGCACTCAGTGCCGTCTGGTTCTGCCTGTTCCTCGCGCTGCTTCTGTTTGAAGTTCATGACACCATGGTGCATCACCTCCTCTCCTCTCCTCTCCTCTCCTCCTCTCCTCACGAGGCACGTTGACCCACGTCTTGTGTCCAAATGTACACAGCGTCGTCTCATGTTGTCCCAAGTTGTTTAAAGAGCAATTGAACAGAGCAATGTGACATCTATATATATACATCCCTTGACATAGTTTGAAGCAACACTCAACTCATGCGTCTGCTTCTAGGAGAGAGAACACTTCCTGGTCAGGTGATTGGGGAGAGCCAACCGGCTGCCGTCCTATGAGCCAGGAGAATGTATCCCATGGGCTGGGGGGCCATGGCTGGCTTGATTGGTTACGTGGTTTGGGTTTTCTAGCGTAGCTGCCATGGCAGCTAGTGTCAATTAAGGGAGATAGGTTCTATGTGTCAGAGAAAGCAAAGATGGGCCGCCGGCCTGTGGCCGGCGGCCCATCTTTGCTTTCTCTGACACATGTTGATGATGATGATGATGATGATGATGATGATGATGATGATGACGACATTATGAATGAACCAACCCCGGATTGGAAGTTAGGAGGATAAAAGGAGGAAACGGCTTGTCTTTTGTGTGGTGAAATGGACTTGTAAATAAACCATTTGAATTACATGTAGCTGCAAATAAATGTAAAAAATAGAGGAAAAAAAGAGTGAAAAACAAAAACAAAAAACGATTCTGTCCCTTTAGCATATTAAAAAATCGCACCCGTGCGAAGTGAGCGGTGCAAAATTATTTAGGGAGTATGATATACTGTGGACTTTGATTTTCAAGCCTTTTCTTTAAATAACTAGACCAGGTCAACCTGGTTGTGCCAGACCCCCTGTCTGTCATCATCATTTATGACATCATGCCTTTTGTAGGCATGTCATCATCATGTCATCATCATATATACCCTTTATATAGAAAACCAGGACAGACAGACAGACCGACATTTGCTTATGTAGGCCTACCCATTTCATGGGTCTGGCAATCATAAATGTTTTTCCCTTTTAAATTGAAGATATTAAATAATATCTTTATCTTTTACTCTAGAATTGTATCATAAGGATATGATATCTTGTAGAGAACAGTTCAAGAAGGATTGAAAAGGAAAATAAAAAAGGGAGAATGGTAAAAGAAAAAGATTTTAAAAAAAGAAACAGAAAAAAAGCTATATATATATATATATATATATATATATATTAAAAAATATATAGGAACACATTTATTATTTATAGTTCTTTTGTGTTTTTAGTTATTGTTATTAATAGGGTATCATGGTCTTTTGCTGTGTAGTATGAACTATATAGACAACATTGTGCATTGCTGTCGTTTTTGCCAGACCCATGAAATGGGTAGGCCTACATAAGCAAATGTCGGTCTGTCCCTTTTCTATATAAAGGGTATATATGATGATGACATGATGATGACATGCCTACAAAAGGCATGATGTCATAAATGATGATGACAGACAGGGGGTCTGGCACAACCAGGTTGACCTGGTCTAGTTATTAAGGAAGTAGGCGTGGTCTATGTGTCCTCCGCTGAAATGGGTTGGTTTCCCTCAGCCCTAATGACATGCAAATTGTATTTGCATGTAGTTGGTGGGTATAATAACATAGTGATACTTACTGATTGGCGCAAATCCCGCTCCAGCCTTTTACCACACAATGGAAACCACTTTTTCCTTGAGACGTCCACAGGAGTCTTAGGGTCAAAGGTTAATGGACGCTGACTCCCTGTGAAGACGTGTGGGGACGTCTTACCTGGTTGCCATGGTTACCAGGTGAACAGGTGCCGCGGTAGCGGCTGGTGAGTGAAAACACTACATATCCCATCATGCAACTCGGCTGCCAGCATCATTGCGACCGTAGGTCGCACTTACTACGGAAAGCTCCACCAGGTGTCCGTCTGTCCGTCCGTCCGTCACACACGTTTTGCCCTGCTCATATCTCGGCAACCGTTGCCCCGATCCATGCCAGCTTTTGCACACACACTCCTTGCCTGCCAAACTACAACCTCCAAGGACCCCCGGAGCTCCAGGGACCCCCAAGTCCCTGGGGGACCCCCTGGTGTAAAAAAAGTTCCCTCCGTGACTCACGTCACACGTCACACTTTTGCCCTGCTCATATCTCCGCAACCGTTGCCCCGATCCATGCCCCCTTTTGCACACACACTCCTTACCTGCCAAACTACAACCTCCAAGGACCCCCAGAGCTCCAGGGACCCCCAGCTCCCTCGGGGACCCCCAAGTGTAAAAAATGAGCACATGTGCAAAAATTACCAAATGACCACCCCAACGGGGCTGCTCACGGGGAATTCCCGGGGACCACCCACTCCTGGTGCTCCAGAACGGATGCAAAAGTGGTGGCGCCCCCAGTGGAGGACCCCCTGCCACTGCAGCTCACATAAAATGCCGTAACTCGGGCTAGGAGCGTCCGGGAGAGCCGGGGCCGGTACCTATTCGTCCGCCAAGGCAACGCGGACACCCCACCCCTCATTTCTCACATGGCCCTCTTCTAGCACCACCTACAGGCCGATTTTTAAAACACATTTTTGGCCACTGCTCCTACAGTTTTTGCCCTAAAATCACGAAAATCACTACACAGTATGTCTACACTCATGTCATCAACATGGATCAGGAAGTTTTTGGAAAAACACATTTTTGCCCTATTTGTGGAGATAAGTGACCTACGGTCGCTTATCTCCCGATTAGGGAGTCTTACTGGTAGAGCATGTATTCTCCATTCATTGCTAATGCAAAGAAACGGCTTTGTCACAGAATCTACTTCCAAACATGCAGAGAAGGCCGAGACCCGCTCTTTTTCACGGCTACACTTGATTGTTGATATCCGCCAATGAATGAATTACATATAATGGATTAAACCGTCAGGTCGCAGTTACTATCGAAACCTCGTATACATTATGCTAATGAGGGCGTTAAGGTAGGTTTCCCAGCGCGTAAAAAAAGCAGACGACCGTATGTAAATGAAGGGGAGGAGTTTAGTCGACTTAAAAAAATTGGGGGCGGGGCATGGTTTGGAAATGCGTGTGGGTGTGGTGCGCATACATTATGCAAATGAGGCTGTTAAGTGGCGTTTCCCAGCGCGTAAAAAATGCAGACGGCCGTATGTAAATGAAGGGGAGGAGCTTAGTCGACATATGCAAATTTGGGGCGGGGCGTGGTTTGGAAATGCGTGTGGGCGTGGTGCGCATACATTATGCTCGCATACATTATGCTAATGAGGGCGTTAAGGTAGGTTTCCCAGCGCGTAAAAAAAGCAGACGACCGTATGTAAATGAAGGGGAGGAGTTTAGTCGACTTAAAAAAATTGGGGGCGGGGCATGGTTTGGAAATGCGTGTGGGTGTGGTGCGCATACATTATGCAAATGAGGCTGTTAAGTGGCGTTTCCCAGCGCGTAAAAAATGCAGACGGCCGTATGTAAATGAAGGGGAGGAGCTTAGTCGACATATGCAAATTTGGGGCGGGGCGTGGTTTGGAAATGCGTGTGGGCGTGGTGCGCATACATTATGCTCGCATACATTATGCTAATGAGGGCGTTAAGGTGTGTTTCCCAGCACGTAAAAAATGCAGACGGCCGTATGTAAATGAAGGGGAGGAGCTTAGTCGACTTAAAAAAATTGGGGGCGGGGCATGGTTTGGAAATGCGTGTGGGTGTGGTCCGCATAAATTATGCTAATGAGGCTGTTAAGTGGCGTTTCCCAGCGCGTAAAAAATGCAGGCGACCGTATGTAAATGAAGGGGAGGAGCTTAGTCGACATATGCAAATTGGGGGCGGGGCGTGGTTTGGAAATGCGTGTGGGCGTGGTGCGCATACATTATGCTCGCATACATTATGCTAATGAGGGCGTTAAGGTAGGTTTCCCAGCGCGTAAAAAAAGCAGACGACCGTATGTAAATGAAGGGGAGGAGTTTAGTCGACTTAAAAAAATTGGGGGCGGGGCATGGTTTGGAAATGCGTGTGGGTGTGGTCCGCATAAATTATGCTAATGAGGCTGTTAAGTGGCGTTTCCCAGCGCGTAAAAAATGCAGGCGGCCGTATGTAAATGAAGGGGAGGAGCTTAGTCGACATATGCAAATTGGGGGCGGGGCGTGGTTTGGAAATGCGTGTGGGCGTGGTGCGCATACATTATGCTCGCATACATTATGCTAATGAGGGCGTTAAGGTGTGTTTCCCAGCACGTAAAAAATGCAGACGGCCGTATGTAAATGAAGGGGAGGAGCTTAGTCGACTTAAAAAAATTGGGGGCGGGGCATGGTTTGGAAATGCGTGTGGGTGTGGTCCGCATAAATTATGCTAATGAGGCTGTTAAGTGGCATTTCCCAGCGCGTAAAAAATGCAGGCGACCGTATGTAAATGAAGGGGAGGAGCTTAGTCGACATATGCAAAATGGGGGCGGGGCGTGGTGTGGAAATGCGTGTGGGCGTGGTGCGCATACATTATGCTCGCATACATTATGCTAATGAGGGCGTTAAGGTGTGTTTCCCAGCACGTAAAAAATGCAGACGGCCGTATGTAAATGAAGGGGAGGAGCTTAGTCGACTTAAAAAAATTGGGGGCGGGGCATGGTTTGGAAATGCGTGTGGGTGTGGTCCGCATAAATTATGCTAATGAGGCTGTTAAGTGGCATTTCCCAGCGCGTAAAAAATGCAGGCGACCGTATGTAAATGAAGGGGAGGAGCTTAGTCGACATATGCAAAATGGGGGCGGGGCGTGGTGTGGAAATGCGTGTGGGCGTGGTGCGCATACATTATGCTCGCATACATTATGCTAATGAGGGCGTTAAGGTAGGTTTCCCAGCGCGTAAAAAATGCAGACGACCGTATGTTAATGAAGGGGAGGGGCTTAGTCGATGTATGCAAAAAAGTTTCGTCACCAACGCACGCACGCACGCACGCACGCACGCACGCACGCACGCACGCACGCACGCACGCACACACACACACACACACACACACACACACACTTTAACCTTTTATTTATGTCCACACAAAGGAGATGCATACAAGGACGTGTTGATCCATGAGGGCACGTCTGGCACCTGTAGCTGTTAGCAGGTGACTGTGACCAGCAGGTGGCTGTTGCCCTGACCTGGATGAGGGGGTCTGTTATAAAGTCCTCTGAGACCCTCACAGTCCCAGAGTCAGACCCCACCCATTGTAGGGACACTCCAGTACGGACACAGAGGTCATTAAGGTCTGGCCAATCTGACCAGACCCCGAAACCAGCAGAACGGGTGTCCAGTTTCCCGTTTGGTTTCCTCCTGAACCCAAGGAAATGGGGCTCTGAATCCCTGGCCAATGGGACCTTACGCCTCCTCAGCATGCTGGTGTAGATCCATTCCACGTTTGGCAGGCCTAACCCTCCCTCCAGGGCTGGGCCCCTGATTCAGCCCGGGAAAAAGAGTTGGAGAGGCCCTCATTGCGCGCCCTCTATAGCGCTGCTGCTACTCAAAGATTTGCCGTTTCAGATCATGACAAGTGACAAGCCAGTGGGCCAATTACTGTACATGAGTTATATTTCGTCGTTGTCAGGTGGAAACCTTGTATGTCCAAAACCGTTTGTTTTGTATTTATCATTTTAAAAATGATTTAAACTAGTGAAAACAGCCGATCTACAAGCACACAACACCTCGCGGTGCGAGGCGTTGTGTGCTTGTAGATCTGCTGTTTTCACTACTTTTGTGCAACGGCCTTGTATGGTGAAGCAGGGCTTTGCTTTGCGAAAGAGATACGAGGTTTCTGCCCGACAGTGACGATTTACTTTGTTGGCCGCCCAGCCCCCAAAATGGAACGAAGGCCGACATTTTATTTTGATTTTTTTCCTAATGGCCAGCCTGGACCGGCCGGGAACGAGTTCTGAGAGGCAGCATCAAGATGGAGCGCATTTTAAAAAGGGGGGATGGCTCGGTGCCAGGAGACAAGGAGCCTGGTATGACATGGATTCACAGACACATTTTATCATTTATATTATGAACGTTTAATCTTATGTGGTAGTTTAGCATTACCAGTGCAGCTTAATATCTTATGAATTGCTCCTTCACCAATAACGGGTAGTAAAGAAAGAAATCACATGAAGTGAGCGGTGCTATTTATGAGCTAATTTCATTAAGAGTCCCGCGAAGCATGGCCAATGTGGGATGTGGCGGGAGTGGCATACAGACAGCAGATATACAAGCTCACAGCGCGGCACCGAGTGCCGCGCTGCGAGCTTGTAGATCTGCTATTTTTTGAAAAAACTTGAAAATGTGTGCAAGTCTTTGAATATCTTTGACCCGATCTTTGACCCGACTTCCAAATCCTTCCTCTAAATCAGTGGTTCTCAAACTTTTTCATGTCAAGGACCCCCAAAATTACAGGTATTTAGCCACGGACCCCCATCTAAAAATATGTTGTTCCAGGGACCCCCCAGAAGCAAATATTTGAGTTACAAATGTTCGCTTTTAAATGGATATATTCAAAGGCTTGCAAAGAAAAATCATGATTTTTCAAAAATAGCAGATCTACAAGCTCGCAGCGCGGCACTCGGTGCCGCGCTGTGAGCTTGTATATCTGCTATTTTTCAACAGTTAAAGCTGTCAATAATCGTAGGCCTAAATGGGTTAACAGATGGAGATCGATACGATGTCCAGACAGGCACCATAACCTCTCCCATGAGGAGTCCACACGGATACAGTCCCTCTGTGTATGGCCACCAGGTAGGCTGCCTCATGCTAAACCTCACTTCAACTTTCACACAATAGTGCTTAGGTTTTGAAATCATGAACAACAGTGTAGGCTGCTATTTAAAAAAAAAATACATGAGTCTTATATTGCAGCACTGGTGTGGTCTCATAGTGTAGATCAGCGCACCAGTGCCAAATGCCAATATCATTCATACCAGTGCCAATATCATGACCTTGAGTGTATCAATGCGATTATAGGCCTACCACAGATGTATTATCAATAGTTATGTTTGGAATGCAAAGGTAAATAATGCATCCACTTGTTAGAGTGCTGTTATCAGGAGATATCTTTACTCCCTAGAAACCAATCACAATGTGAGGTTGGAACTAACTATGCTTAGTATCGTTCAGATTTGGTAACTGCGTGTTCTGTTTGGTTGTGTGCAGTCGTCAGAGAGCCACGGTCAGACAGGCAGCCCATCCTTCCTCCAGCAGAGCTCCTCATCTCCATTCCTTGGTTCATATAGTCCCTCTGGCGCCCCCTCTTCCTCAGGCCAGAGCTTCTACCCTCGGCTCTCCTCGTCCCACCCTGGCCAGTCCCCCTCATCGTCCTACCCCAGTCAGACTCCCACCTCCTCGTCCTCAGACTCCAGGCCACCAGGGGGCTCTCTACACCAGCAGAGCAGCAGCAGTATGGACGGAGCCCCTGGCTACAGCAACAGCCACTTAAAAGCTAACCTCTTGAACAGCAGTGGCTTAGTGGGCTCACCCAGCCCAGGCCCTCGGACCCATGGCCAGACTAAAACAGACTTGGGTACACAGACCTCTAGACTGAGCCAGCAGCAGGCGCCTCGGAGCCTGAAAACGGGAAGTCCTGGACAGGCGGTGCTGCAGGCAGGCTCCAGGCTCCTGTCAGCCTCTGGAGCTCCACATTACCCGCAGCGCGGGGCCCCCCTCACTCAGTTCCAGCACCCGCCTCTCCAGGGATCAGGAGTAAGGACACAGTCAGGAAGCTTTTAGGACCTTGTTTGAGTGCATGTGTGCATGCGTGCGTGAGTGAGTGTGAGCGAGAGAGTGTTTGCGTGAGGCTGCATAGCTCCTCAAGCCCTAAACCTGTGGTGTGTGGGCTCAGTGAGGGGAAATGTACAGACCTAAGAGGAGCCAGGACTTCTTGTATGGATCTCTCCTTTTGTTATTTTTGGTCTTTTCTTTCTTTATTTTCTGAGAAACAAAATTACTGCATTCTGCACAAAGCTAATCATTGACTTTCGACATCATTAAGGAATCAATGGAATAAGCGATTTAAAGAAGAAAATAATGGACAAATTCTGAAAAATAAGAAATCATAATGTAACTTGAAATTGCCCCTGGCGTTTCCTGACATGTTGGACTGTGCAAACAGGTTACGTAATGTTTGAAAGTAAAATCTTCAACATGAGTATCTGTACAAAGTTTTAAAAAGTGTACCTGTTGTCTTGGTACCTATGTTTCATAAATATTGACATGTAAAACATAACTCAAATCAATGTTTCTTTTTTTTCTTCTTTTTTTGCCCCCTCCCCCTCCTCCCTCACAAAGTTAACCCCTGGGATTTGGCATCAGCCGAGTCTGTCCTGCAGTATAGAATATAAGCGTTTCATTTTGGAAGGGGAAACGAAACGGACAGTTTGTATGTCCTTCATCCGTTATAAAGATGTATCCAAGCGTTTGGGAGGGACAAAAGCTTCCTGATCAGGATCATTCCATGTGATTACCAGCTTTCTATGTTTCTCAAAACGTTTTCTCTCTCGAGCCTCCATCTTTTCTAATGAACATTGATTTGATTCAGTTCTTTTATCCCCACTTGACCGTTTGTTTGGTTTTCACTTTAGTACTACTTCACTGTAGACTTGCGATATTGTATTTGAGACGTACAGGTCTTATGATTCATGGTGCTGCAGTCTTGTTTTTCCAATAAATCTGAAATCCACTTATGTTCCTAAGAGCGGCTACGGTCATCTTGTCATTATACTATGTCATTTGGGATCCGTTTTCCAGGTTGGATACAAAATGTTACACAAACGTTATAGTTTTTGTTCTTTGATAGTATTGGAATGCCGGAACAAAAAGAGAAGCTAAGAATCTGACATTATTTCTTTACTCTGTTGGGTTTGTCTCCTGTCTTGAATCCTGTAGGATTTTTTTTTCTTTTTGAAACTTTATTGAGAAAAGATATATATAAATATATATGTTTTTCTTTTTTCGCCCTTTTCTTTTTTCCTTCTGATCAATCTTGCATTCCGTATACCACCTAAGAAATGGGGGAGGGAGATCTCTGGGGATGGTGTGGATGGTATATACAACTAGAAAAAGCTGCTGTGTTCTATTTTCTTGTTTTTTGTTTTTTTGTTTTTGTATTTTTACGCAAGTGCTGCTTCATAAAGTTTCCCTTTCCACAGAATGCTGTAAGCCCTGTTTAGTTTTTACTAGGGTCCTCTCCTCACCAACTGAATTCTAATAAAGGAAAAAGAATACGAGAGAAACAAGTCCAGTTATATGGAGTCATGTGCCACAACCACTGCAGTGGGACCTCATACCAATGCTGTTGCCAGCTCGTCACGAGAGTTGGAACGCAGAGCATTATTTGTAGCTCATTTGGACCAGACGTTTTTACCGTTTTAACTTGTCATGACCCAGGATGAGCACTGGGCTACTGGGAAGGCTTATGAAGTTATGAACCGAGACGCTGGTCATTTCTTGCCCCCCACCCTTCCACCATGCTTCCTTGACCAACAGACAGAAGGGTACTCACATGTTACATGAATGTTTTGAAAGAAGACTTAAAAAATATATAGACACAAAATTAACCAGCACCTTAAAATGAAAGAAATACAAGCTAAAATTACACAAATACAACAACATGTATATGTGTACTTGTATAGAAAGAAATGTGTTATAGAAACTTGTACGGAGAAAAATATAGTACACTAAATTTACTGCATGATATTTGCTTTCTTTTCTTTTTGTTCTTTTTTGGGGGGTCTTGAGTGACCACATGGATGGGTGGTTGGGAGCTAATCAGTCTGTTCCTGTTTTAACTTCTACTTCCGGAGTCTCTTGAAAAACCAGGCGCTGCATTTTTTTTCCTTCTTTATTTTGTTGGTTTGTTTTATTTTTTACACAAAGCATAGTAACTATTTCAACCACAACCCCCCACCCCTCCAAAAGATTTAAGAAGCAGAAGAGATGTAATGCATTTTGATAATAAAATAATCATGATGGTAATGTATTTTGAAAACTGCCCTTGTGATACTTTATTTATTAAGAAATACTATGAGCGCGCCGCTGCGCAGGTCCATGCCCAGCAGGAGGCAGCACACCACGAAGGTGGGCAGCAGGCACAGCGAGATGTTGAACAGGCCCTCCTGCACGATGGTCAGGTACTGCTCATAGAACACGTAGGTCACCCTGCAACACAGCACAACAGCAACATTTAACACAGGACACATAACACCCTGCAACACAGCACAACAGCAACATTTAACACAGGGGTCTTCAACAGGGGGTCCGGGACCCCTAGGGGATCCTCAGAGTTACCATAGGGGGTCCTCCAAATCTTTGTGTGTTAGAAACCTTTTTCTCCTTTTTTATATTAACCACTCTAACCCTAGTGTCCTTATTCTGAGAACTTTAGCCAAAAATAGCCGAGCTACAAGCTCACAGAGGCGTTGTGAGCTTGCAGATCTGCTATTTTTGAAAAAGTCGTGAAAATGTGTGCAAATCTTTGAATATATGTATTTTCAAAGCGAACGTTTGTAACTCAAATTGTGTTTCTGGGGGGTCCCTGGAACTAGATATTTTGAAATGGTGGTCCGTGGCCAAATAACTATCATTTTGGGGGTCCTTCACATGAAAAGGTTTGAGCACCACTGACATAGTAGTCTCTCAAGAACAGACTAACTGAGCTCCAGTTAAGTGAAAAGGACCTTTTCTTTGACGATGGCTGGCCAGATTGCTGACATAGAAACATAGGTTTTTTCCAAAAATCTTAGAAAGATTCAAAAGACACTTATAGAATCGGGTCAAAATTCAAATTTTCACGTTTTTTCCCCCCCAAAATAGCAGATCTACAAGCTCGCAGCGCGGCACTCGGTGCCGCGCTGTGAGCTTGTATATCTGCTATTTTTTTCTTCTCTGAGGTGGTACTTGGTGTAAAAGGGTTGAGAACCACTGGCTTAGTTCATTTAGAATATTATAACTAAATACAATCTTTGTGACAAAGCATTACAGCACTCAGTGCCGTCTGGTTCTGCCTGTTCCTCGCGCTGCTTCTGTTTGAAGTTCATGACACCATGGTGCATCACCTCCTCTCCTCTCCTCTCCTCTCCTCCTCTCCTCACGAGGCACGTTGACCCACGTCTTGTGTCCAAATGTACACAGCGTCGTCTCATGTTGTCCCAAGTTGTTTAAAGAGCAATTGAACAGAGCAATGTGACATCTATATATATACATCCCTTGACATAGTTTGAAGCAACACTCAACTCATGCGTCTGCTTCTAGGAGAGAGAACACTTCCTGGTCAGGTGATTGGGGAGAGCCAACCGGCTGCCGTCCTATGAGCCAGGAGAATGTATCCCATGGGCTGGGGGGCCATGGCTGGCTTGATTGGTTACGTGGTTTGGGTTTTCTAGCGTAGCTGCCATGGCAGCTAGTGTCAATTAAGGGAGATAGGTTCTATGTGTCAGAGAAAGCAAAGATGGGCCGCCGGCCTGTGGCCGGCGGCCCATCTTTGCTTTCTCTGACACATGTTGATGATGATGATGATGATGATGATGATGATGATGATGATGACGACATTATGAATGAACCAACCCCGGATTGGAAGTTAGGAGGATAAAAGGAGGAAACGGCTTGTCTTTTGTGTGGTGAAATGGACTTGTAAATAAACCATTTGAATTACATGTAGCTGCAAATAAATGTAAAAAATAGAGGAAAAAAAGAGTGAAAAACAAAAACAAAAAACGATTCTGTCCCTTTAGCATATTAAAAAATCGCACCCGTGCGAAGTGAGCGGTGCAAAATTATTTAGGGAGTATGATATACTGTGGACTTTGATTTTCAAGCCTTTTCTTTAAATAACTAGACCAGGTCAACCTGGTTGTGCCAGACCCCCTGTCTGTCATCATCATTTATGACATCATGCCTTTTGTAGGCATGTCATCATCATGTCATCATCATATATACCCTTTATATAGAAAACCAGGACAGACAGACAGACCGACATTTGCTTATGTAGGCCTACCCATTTCATGGGTCTGGCAATCATAAATGTTTTTCCCTTTTAAATTGAAGATATTAAATAATATCTTTATCTTTTACTCTAGAATTGTATCATAAGGATATGATATCTTGTAGAGAACAGTTCAAGAAGGATTGAAAAGGAAAATAAAAAAGGGAGAATGGTAAAAGAAAAAGATTTTAAAAAAAGAAACAGAAAAAAAGCTATATATATATATATATATATATATATATATTAAAAAATATATAGGAACACATTTATTATTTATAGTTCTTTTGTGTTTTTAGTTATTGTTATTAATAGGGTATCATGGTCTTTTGCTGTGTAGTATGAACTATATAGACAACATTGTGCATTGCTGTCGTTTTTGCCAGACCCATGAAATGGGTAGGCCTACATAAGCAAATGTCGGTCTGTCCCTTTTCTATATAAAGGGTATATATGATGATGACATGATGATGACATGCCTACAAAAGGCATGATGTCATAAATGATGATGACAGACAGGGGGTCTGGCACAACCAGGTTGACCTGGTCTAGTTATTAAGGAAGTAGGCGTGGTCTATGTGTCCTCCGCTGAAATGGGTTGGTTTCCCTCAGCCCTAATGACATGCAAATTGTATTTGCATGTAGTTGGTGGGTATAATAACATAGTGATACTTACTGATTGGCGCAAATCCCGCTCCAGCCTTTTACCACACAATGGAAACCACTTTTTCCTTGAGACGTCCACAGGAGTCTTAGGGTCAAAGGTTAATGGACGCTGACTCCCTGTGAAGACGTGTGGGGACGTCTTACCTGGTTGCCATGGTTACCAGGTGAACAGGTGCCGCGGTAGCGGCTGGTGAGTGAAAACACTACATATCCCATCATGCAACTCGGCTGCCAGCATCATTGCGACCGTAGGTCGCACTTACTACGGAAAGCTCCACCAGGTGTCCGTCTGTCCGTCCGTCCGTCACACACGTTTTGCCCTGCTCATATCTCGGCAACCGTTGCCCCGATCCATGCCAGCTTTTGCACACACACTCCTTGCCTGCCAAACTACAACCTCCAAGGACCCCCGGAGCTCCAGGGACCCCCAAGTCCCTGGGGGACCCCCTGGTGTAAAAAAAGTTCCCTCCGTGACTCACGTCACACGTCACACTTTTGCCCTGCTCATATCTCCGCAACCGTTGCCCCGATCCATGCCCCCTTTTGCACACACACTCCTTACCTGCCAAACTACAACCTCCAAGGACCCCCAGAGCTCCAGGGACCCCCAGCTCCCTCGGGGACCCCCAAGTGTAAAAAATGAGCACATGTGCAAAAATTACCAAATGACCACCCCAACGGGGCTGCTCACGGGGAATTCCCGGGGACCACCCACTCCTGGTGCTCCAGAACGGATGCAAAAGTGGTGGCGCCCCCAGTGGAGGACCCCCTGCCACTGCAGCTCACATAAAATGCCGTAACTCGGGCTAGGAGCGTCCGGGAGAGCCGGGGCCGGTACCTATTCGTCCGCCAAGGCAACGCGGACACCCCACCCCTCATTTCTCACATGGCCCTCTTCTAGCACCACCTACAGGCCGATTTTTAAAACACATTTTTGGCCACTGCTCCTACAGTTTTTGCCCTAAAATCACGAAAATCACTACACAGTATGTCTACACTCATGTCATCAACATGGATCAGGAAGTTTTTGGAAAAACACATTTTTGCCCTATTTGTGGAGATAAGTGACCTACGGTCGCTTATCTCCCGATTAGGGAGTCTTACTGGTAGAGCATGTATTCTCCATTCATTGCTAATGCAAAGAAACGGCTTTGTCACAGAATCTACTTCCAAACATGCAGAGAAGGCCGAGACCCGCTCTTTTTCACGGCTACACTTGATTGTTGATATCCGCCAATGAATGAATTACATATAATGGATTAAACCGTCAGGTCGCAGTTACTATCGAAACCTCGTATACATTATGCTAATGAGGGCGTTAAGGTAGGTTTCCCAGCGCGTAAAAAAAGCAGACGACCGTATGTAAATGAAGGGGAGGAGTTTAGTCGACTTAAAAAAATTGGGGGCGGGGCATGGTTTGGAAATGCGTGTGGGTGTGGTGCGCATACATTATGCAAATGAGGCTGTTAAGTGGCGTTTCCCAGCGCGTAAAAAATGCAGACGGCCGTATGTAAATGAAGGGGAGGAGCTTAGTCGACATATGCAAATTTGGGGCGGGGCGTGGTTTGGAAATGCGTGTGGGCGTGGTGCGCATACATTATGCTCGCATACATTATGCTAATGAGGGCGTTAAGGTAGGTTTCCCAGCGCGTAAAAAAAGCAGACGACCGTATGTAAATGAAGGGGAGGAGTTTAGTCGACTTAAAAAAATTGGGGGCGGGGCATGGTTTGGAAATGCGTGTGGGTGTGGTGCGCATACATTATGCAAATGAGGCTGTTAAGTGGCGTTTCCCAGCGCGTAAAAAATGCAGACGGCCGTATGTAAATGAAGGGGAGGAGCTTAGTCGACATATGCAAATTTGGGGCGGGGCGTGGTTTGGAAATGCGTGTGGGCGTGGTGCGCATACATTATGCTCGCATACATTATGCTAATGAGGGCGTTAAGGTGTGTTTCCCAGCACGTAAAAAATGCAGACGGCCGTATGTAAATGAAGGGGAGGAGCTTAGTCGACTTAAAAAAATTGGGGGCGGGGCATGGTTTGGAAATGCGTGTGGGTGTGGTCCGCATAAATTATGCTAATGAGGCTGTTAAGTGGCGTTTCCCAGCGCGTAAAAAATGCAGGCGACCGTATGTAAATGAAGGGGAGGAGCTTAGTCGACATATGCAAATTGGGGGCGGGGCGTGGTTTGGAAATGCGTGTGGGCGTGGTGCGCATACATTATGCTCGCATACATTATGCTAATGAGGGCGTTAAGGTAGGTTTCCCAGCGCGTAAAAAAAGCAGACGACCGTATGTAAATGAAGGGGAGGAGTTTAGTCGACTTAAAAAAATTGGGGGCGGGGCATGGTTTGGAAATGCGTGTGGGTGTGGTCCGCATAAATTATGCTAATGAGGCTGTTAAGTGGCGTTTCCCAGCGCGTAAAAAATGCAGGCGGCCGTATGTAAATGAAGGGGAGGAGCTTAGTCGACATATGCAAATTGGGGGCGGGGCGTGGTTTGGAAATGCGTGTGGGCGTGGTGCGCATACATTATGCTCGCATACATTATGCTAATGAGGGCGTTAAGGTGTGTTTCCCAGCACGTAAAAAATGCAGACGGCCGTATGTAAATGAAGGGGAGGAGCTTAGTCGACTTAAAAAAATTGGGGGCGGGGCATGGTTTGGAAATGCGTGTGGGTGTGGTCCGCATAAATTATGCTAATGAGGCTGTTAAGTGGCATTTCCCAGCGCGTAAAAAATGCAGGCGACCGTATGTAAATGAAGGGGAGGAGCTTAGTCGACATATGCAAAATGGGGGCGGGGCGTGGTGTGGAAATGCGTGTGGGCGTGGTGCGCATACATTATGCTCGCATACATTATGCTAATGAGGGCGTTAAGGTGTGTTTC
Source organism: Nannobrachium achirus (assembly GCF_963921795.1). Classification (NCBI taxonomy): domain Eukaryota; kingdom Metazoa; phylum Chordata; class Actinopteri; order Myctophiformes; family Myctophidae; genus Nannobrachium; species Nannobrachium achirus. The sequence goes on along the minus strand of NC_137815.1, from coordinate 58,497,090 downwards.
CCAGCACGTAAAAAATGCAGACGGCCGTATGTAAATGAAGGGGAGGAGCTTAGTCGACTTAAAAAAATTGGGGGCGGGGCATGGTTTGGAAATGCGTGTGGGTGTGGTCCGCATAAATTATGCTAATGAGGCTGTTAAGTGGCATTTCCCAGCGCGTAAAAAATGCAGGCGACCGTATGTAAATGAAGGGGAGGAGCTTAGTCGACATATGCAAAATGGGGGCGGGGCGTGGTGTGGAAATGCGTGTGGGCGTGGTGCGCATACATTATGCTCGCATACATTATGCTAATGAGGGCGTTAAGGTAGGTTTCCCAGCGCGTAAAAAATGCAGACGACCGTATGTTAATGAAGGGGAGGGGCTTAGTCGATGTATGCAAAAAAGTTTCGTCACCAACGCACGCACGCACGCACGCACGCACGCACGCACGCACGCACGCACGCACGCACGCACACACACACACACACACACACACACACACACTTTAACCTTTTATTTATGTCCACACAAAGGAGATGCATACAAGGACGTGTTGATCCATGAGGGCACGTCTGGCACCTGTAGCTGTTAGCAGGTGACTGTGACCAGCAGGTGGCTGTTGCCCTGACCTGGATGAGGGGGTCTGTTATAAAGTCCTCTGAGACCCTCACAGTCCCAGAGTCAGACCCCACCCATTGTAGGGACACTCCAGTACGGACACAGAGGTCATTAAGGTCTGGCCAATCTGACCAGACCCCGAAACCAGCAGAACGGGTGTCCAGTTTCCCGTTTGGTTTCCTCCTGAACCCAAGGAAATGGGGCTCTGAATCCCTGGCCAATGGGACCTTACGCCTCCTCAGCATGCTGGTGTAGATCCATTCCACGTTTGGCAGGCCTAACCCTCCCTCCAGGGCTGGGCCCCTGATTCAGCCCGGGAAAAAGAGTTGGAGAGGCCCTCATTGCGCGCCCTCTATAGCGCTGCTGCTACTCAAAGATTTGCCGTTTCAGATCATGACAAGTGACAAGCCAGTGGGCCAATTACTGTACATGAGTTATATTTCGTCGTTGTCAGGTGGAAACCTTGTATGTCCAAAACCGTTTGTTTTGTATTTATCATTTTAAAAATGATTTAAACTAGTGAAAACAGCCGATCTACAAGCACACAACACCTCGCGGTGCGAGGCGTTGTGTGCTTGTAGATCTGCTGTTTTCACTACTTTTGTGCAACGGCCTTGTATGGTGAAGCAGGGCTTTGCTTTGCGAAAGAGATACGAGGTTTCTGCCCGACAGTGACGATTTACTTTGTTGGCCGCCCAGCCCCCAAAATGGAACGAAGGCCGACATTTTATTTTGATTTTTTTCCTAATGGCCAGCCTGGACCGGCCGGGAACGAGTTCTGAGAGGCAGCATCAAGATGGAGCGCATTTTAAAAAGGGGGGATGGCTCGGTGCCAGGAGACAAGGAGCCTGGTATGACATGGATTCACAGACACATTTTATCATTTATATTATGAACGTTTAATCTTATGTGGTAGTTTAGCATTACCAGTGCAGCTTAATATCTTATGAATTGCTCCTTCACCAATAACGGGTAGTAAAGAAAGAAATCACATGAAGTGAGCGGTGCTATTTATGAGCTAATTTCATTAAGAGTCCCGCGAAGCATGGCCAATGTGGGATGTGGCGGGAGTGGCATACAGACAGCAGATATACAAGCTCACAGCGCGGCACCGAGTGCCGCGCTGCGAGCTTGTAGATCTGCTATTTTTTGAAAAAACTTGAAAATGTGTGCAAGTCTTTGAATATCTTTGACCCGATCTTTGACCCGACTTCCAAATCCTTCCTCTAAATCAGTGGTTCTCAAACTTTTTCATGTCAAGGACCCCCAAAATTACAGGTATTTAGCCACGGACCCCCATCTAAAAATATGTTGTTCCAGGGACCCCCCAGAAGCAAATATTTGAGTTACAAATGTTCGCTTTTAAATGGATATATTCAAAGGCTTGCAAAGAAAAATCATGATTTTTCAAAAATAGCAGATCTACAAGCTCGCAGCGCGGCACTCGGTGCTGCGCTGTGAGCTTGTATATCTGCTATTTTTCAACAGTTAAAGCTGTCAATAATCGTAGGCCTAAATGGGTTAACAGATGGAGATCGATACGATGTCCAGACAGGCACCATAACCTCTCCCATGAGGAGTCCACACGGATACAGTCCCTCTGTGTATGGCCACCAGGTAGGCTGCCTCATGCTAAACCTCACTTCAACTTTCACACAATAGTGCTTAGGTTTTGAAATCATGAACAACAGTGTAGGCTGCTATTTAAAAAAAAAATACATGAGTCTTATATTGCAGCACTGGTGTGGTCTCATAGTGTAGATCAGCGCACCAGTGCCAAATGCCAATATCATTCATACCAGTGCCAATATCATGACCTTGAGTGTATCAATGCGATTATAGGCCTACCACAGATGTATTATCAATAGTTATGTTTGGAATGCAAAGGTAAATAATGCATCCACTTGTTAGAGTGCTGTTATCAGGAGATATCTTTACTCCCTAGAAACCAATCACAATGTGAGGTTGGAACTAACTATGCTTAGTATCGTTCAGATTTGGTAACTGCGTGTTCTGTTTGGTTGTGTGCAGTCGTCAGAGAGCCACGGTCAGACAGGCAGCCCATCCTTCCTCCAGCAGAGCTCCTCATCTCCATTCCTTGGTTCATATAGTCCCTCTGGCGCCCCCTCTTCCTCAGGCCAGAGCTTCTACCCTCGGCTCTCCTCGTCCCACCCTGGCCAGTCCCCCTCATCGTCCTACCCCAGTCAGACTCCCACCTCCTCGTCCTCAGACTCCAGGCCACCAGGGGGCTCTCTACACCAGCAGAGCAGCAGCAGTATGGACGGAGCCCCTGGCTACAGCAACAGCCACTTAAAAGCTAACCTCTTGAACAGCAGTGGCTTAGTGGGCTCACCCAGCCCAGGCCCTCGGACCCATGGCCAGACTAAAACAGACTTGGGTACACAGACCTCTAGACTGAGCCAGCAGCAGGCGCCTCGGAGCCTGAAAACGGGAAGTCCTGGACAGGCGGTGCTGCAGGCAGGCTCCAGGCTCCTGTCAGCCTCTGGAGCTCCACATTACCCGCAGCGCGGGGCCCCCCTCACTCAGTTCCAGCACCCGCCTCTCCAGGGATCAGGAGTAAGGACACAGTCAGGAAGCTTTTAGGACCTTGTTTGAGTGCATGTGTGCATGCGTGCGTGAGTGAGTGTGAGCGAGAGAGTGTTTGCGTGAGGCTGCATAGCTCCTCAAGCCCTAAACCTGTGGTGTGTGGGCTCAGTGAGGGGAAATGTACAGACCTAAGAGGAGCCAGGACTTCTTGTATGGATCTCTCCTTTTGTTATTTTTGGTCTTTTCTTTCTTTATTTTCTGAGAAACAAAATTACTGCATTCTGCACAAAGCTAATCATTGACTTTCGACATCATTAAGGAATCAATGGAATAAGCGATTTAAAGAAGAAAATAATGGACAAATTCTGAAAAATAAGAAATCATAATGTAACTTGAAATTGCCCCTGGCGTTTCCTGACATGTTGGACTGTGCAAACAGGTTACGTAATGTTTGAAAGTAAAATCTTCAACATGAGTATCTGTACAAAGTTTTAAAAAGTGTACCTGTTGTCTTGGTACCTATGTTTCATAAATATTGACATGTAAAACATAACTCAAATCAATGTTTCTTTTTTTTCTTCTTTTTTTGCCCCCTCCCCCTCCTCCCTCACAAAGTTAACCCCTGGGATTTGGCATCAGCCGAGTCTGTCCTGCAGTATAGAATATAAGCGTTTCATTTTGGAAGGGGAAACGAAACGGACAGTTTGTATGTCCTTCATCCGTTATAAAGATGTATCCAAGCGTTTGGGAGGGACAAAAGCTTCCTGATCAGGATCATTCCATGTGATTACCAGCTTTCTATGTTTCTCAAAACGTTTTCTCTCTCGAGCCTCCATCTTTTCTAATGAACATTGATTTGATTCAGTTCTTTTATCCCCACTTGACCGTTTGTTTGGTTTTCACTTTAGTACTACTTCACTGTAGACTTGCGATATTGTATTTGAGACGTACAGGTCTTATGATTCATGGTGCTGCAGTCTTGTTTTTCCAATAAATCTGAAATCCACTTATGTTCCTAAGAGCGGCTACGGTCATCTTGTCATTATACTATGTCATTTGGGATCCGTTTTCCAGGTTGGATACAAAATGTTACACAAACGTTATAGTTTTTGTTCTTTGATAGTATTGGAATGCCGGAACAAAAAGAGAAGCTAAGAATCTGACATTATTTCTTTACTCTGTTGGGTTTGTCTCCTGTCTTGAATCCTGTAGGATTTTTTTTTCTTTTTGAAACTTTATTGAGAAAAGATATATATAAATATATATGTTTTTCTTTTTTCGCCCTTTTCTTTTTTCCTTCTGATCAATCTTGCATTCCGTATACCACCTAAGAAATGGGGGAGGGAGATCTCTGGGGATGGTGTGGATGGTATATACAACTAGAAAAAGCTGCTGTGTTCTATTTTCTTGTTTTTTGTTTTTTTGTTTTTGTATTTTTACGCAAGTGCTGCTTCATAAAGTTTCCCTTTCCACAGAATGCTGTAAGCCCTGTTTAGTTTTTACTAGGGTCCTCTCCTCACCAACTGAATTCTAATAAAGGAAAAAGAATACGAGAGAAACAAGTCCAGTTATATGGAGTCATGTGCCACAACCACTGCAGTGGGACCTCATACCAATGCTGTTGCCAGCTCGTCACGAGAGTTGGAACGCAGAGCATTATTTGTAGCTCATTTGGACCAGACGTTTTTACCGTTTTAACTTGTCATGACCCAGGATGAGCACTGGGCTACTGGGAAGGCTTATGAAGTTATGAACCGAGACGCTGGTCATTTCTTGCCCCCCACCCTTCCACCATGCTTCCTTGACCAACAGACAGAAGGGTACTCACATGTTACATGAATGTTTTGAAAGAAGACTTAAAAAATATATAGACACAAAATTAACCAGCACCTTAAAATGAAAGAAATACAAGCTAAAATTACACAAATACAACAACATGTATATGTGTACTTGTATAGAAAGAAATGTGTTATAGAAACTTGTACGGAGAAAAATATAGTACACTAAATTTACTGCATGATATTTGCTTTCTTTTCTTTTTGTTCTTTTTTGGGGGGTCTTGAGTGACCACATGGATGGGTGGTTGGGAGCTAATCAGTCTGTTCCTGTTTTAACTTCTACTTCCGGAGTCTCTTGAAAAACCAGGCGCTGCATTTTTTTTCCTTCTTTATTTTGTTGGTTTGTTTTATTTTTTACACAAAGCATAGTAACTATTTCAACCACAACCCCCCACCCCTCCAAAAGATTTAAGAAGCAGAAGAGATGTAATGCATTTTGATAATAAAATAATCATGATGGTAATGTATTTTGAAAACTGCCCTTGTGATACTTTATTTATTAAGAAATACTATGAGCGCGCCGCTGCGCAGGTCCATGCCCAGCAGGAGGCAGCACACCACGAAGGTGGGCAGCAGGCACAGCGAGATGTTGAACAGGCCCTCCTGCACGATGGTCAGGTACTGCTCATAGAACACGTAGGTCACCCTGCAACACAGCACAACAGCAACATTTAACACAGGACACATAACACCCTGCAACACAGCACAACAGCAACATTTAACACAGGGGTCTTCAACAGGGGGTCCGGGACCCCTAGGGGATCCTCAGAGTTACCATAGGGGGTCCTCCAAATCTTTGTGTGTTAGAAACCTTTTTCTCCTTTTTTATATTAACCACTCTAACCCTAGTGTCCTTATTCTGAGAACTTTAGCCAAAAATAGCCGAGCTACAAGCTCACAGAGGCGTTGTGAGCTTGCAGATCTGCTATTTTTGAAAAAGTCGTGAAAATGTGTGCAAATCTTTGAATATATGTATTTTCAAAGCGAACGTTTGTAACTCAAATTGTGTTTCTGGGGGGTCCCTGGAACTAGATATTTTGAAATGGTGGTCCGTGGCCAAATAACTATCATTTTGGGGGTCCTTCACATGAAAAGGTTTGAGCACCACTGACATAGTAGTCTCTCAAGAACAGACTAACTGAGCTCCAGTTAAGTGAAAAGGACCTTTTCTTTGACGATGGCTGGCCAGATTGCTGACATAGAAACATAGGTTTTTTCCAAAAATCTTAGAAAGATTCAAAAGACACTTATAGAATCGGGTCAAAATTCAAATTTTCACGTTTTTTCCCCCCCAAAATAGCAGATCTACAAGCTCGCAGCGCGGCACTCGGTGCCGCGCTGTGAGCTTGTATATCTGCTATTTTTTTCTTCTCTGAGGTGGTACTTGGTGTAAAAGGGTTGAGAACCACTGGCTTAGTTCATTTAGAATATTATAACTAAATACAATCTTTGTGACAAAGCATTACAGCACTCAGTGCCGTCTGGTTCTGCCTGTTCCTCGCGCTGCTTCTGTTTGAAGTTCATGACACCATGGTGCATCACCTCCTCTCCTCTCCTCTCCTCTCCTCCTCTCCTCACGAGGCACGTTGACCCACGTCTTGTGTCCAAATGTACACAGCGTCGTCTCATGTTGTCCCAAGTTGTTTAAAGAGCAATTGAACAGAGCAATGTGACATCTATATATATACATCCCTTGACATAGTTTGAAGCAACACTCAACTCATGCGTCTGCTTCTAGGAGAGAGAACACTTCCTGGTCAGGTGATTGGGGAGAGCCAACCGGCTGCCGTCCTATGAGCCAGGAGAATGTATCCCATGGGCTGGGGGGCCATGGCTGGCTTGATTGGTTACGTGGTTTGGGTTTTCTAGCGTAGCTGCCATGGCAGCTAGTGTCAATTAAGGGAGATAGGTTCTATGTGTCAGAGAAAGCAAAGATGGGCCGCCGGCCTGTGGCCGGCGGCCCATCTTTGCTTTCTCTGACACATGTTGATGATGATGATGATGATGATGATGATGATGATGATGATGACGACATTATGAATGAACCAACCCCGGATTGGAAGTTAGGAGGATAAAAGGAGGAAACGGCTTGTCTTTTGTGTGGTGAAATGGACTTGTAAATAAACCATTTGAATTACATGTAGCTGCAAATAAATGTAAAAAATAGAGGAAAAAAAGAGTGAAAAACAAAAACAAAAAACGATTCTGTCCCTTTAGCATATTAAAAAATCGCACCCGTGCGAAGTGAGCGGTGCAAAATTATTTAGGGAGTATGATATACTGTGGACTTTGATTTTCAAGCCTTTTCTTTAAATAACTAGACCAGGTCAACCTGGTTGTGCCAGACCCCCTGTCTGTCATCATCATTTATGACATCATGCCTTTTGTAGGCATGTCATCATCATGTCATCATCATATATACCCTTTATATAGAAAACCAGGACAGACAGACAGACCGACATTTGCTTATGTAGGCCTACCCATTTCATGGGTCTGGCAATCATAAATGTTTTTCCCTTTTAAATTGAAGATATTAAATAATATCTTTATCTTTTACTCTAGAATTGTATCATAAGGATATGATATCTTGTAGAGAACAGTTCAAGAAGGATTGAAAAGGAAAATAAAAAAGGGAGAATGGTAAAAGAAAAAGATTTTAAAAAAAGAAACAGAAAAAAAGCTATATATATATATATATATATATATATATATTAAAAAATATATAGGAACACATTTATTATTTATAGTTCTTTTGTGTTTTTAGTTATTGTTATTAATAGGGTATCATGGTCTTTTGCTGTGTAGTATGAACTATATAGACAACATTGTGCATTGCTGTCGTTTTTGCCAGACCCATGAAATGGGTAGGCCTACATAAGCAAATGTCGGTCTGTCCCTTTTCTATATAAAGGGTATATATGATGATGACATGATGATGACATGCCTACAAAAGGCATGATGTCATAAATGATGATGACAGACAGGGGGTCTGGCACAACCAGGTTGACCTGGTCTAGTTATTAAGGAAGTAGGCGTGGTCTATGTGTCCTCCGCTGAAATGGGTTGGTTTCCCTCAGCCCTAATGACATGCAAATTGTATTTGCATGTAGTTGGTGGGTATAATAACATAGTGATACTTACTGATTGGCGCAAATCCCGCTCCAGCCTTTTACCACACAATGGAAACCACTTTTTCCTTGAGACGTCCACAGGAGTCTTAGGGTCAAAGGTTAATGGACGCTGACTCCCTGTGAAGACGTGTGGGGACGTCTTACCTGGTTGCCATGGTTACCAGGTGAACAGGTGCCGCGGTAGCGGCTGGTGAGTGAAAACACTACATATCCCATCATGCAACTCGGCTGCCAGCATCATTGCGACCGTAGGTCGCACTTACTACGGAAAGCTCCACCAGGTGTCCGTCTGTCCGTCCGTCCGTCACACACGTTTTGCCCTGCTCATATCTCGGCAACCGTTGCCCCGATCCATGCCAGCTTTTGCACACACACTCCTTGCCTGCCAAACTACAACCTCCAAGGACCCCCGGAGCTCCAGGGACCCCCAAGTCCCTGGGGGACCCCCTGGTGTAAAAAAAGTTCCCTCCGTGACTCACGTCACACGTCACACTTTTGCCCTGCTCATATCTCCGCAACCGTTGCCCCGATCCATGCCCCCTTTTGCACACACACTCCTTACCTGCCAAACTACAACCTCCAAGGACCCCCAGAGCTCCAGGGACCCCCAGCTCCCTCGGGGACCCCCAAGTGTAAAAAATGAGCACATGTGCAAAAATTACCAAATGACCACCCCAACGGGGCTGCTCACGGGGAATTCCCGGGGACCACCCACTCCTGGTGCTCCAGAACGGATGCAAAAGTGGTGGCGCCCCCAGTGGAGGACCCCCTGCCACTGCAGCTCACATAAAATGCCGTAACTCGGGCTAGGAGCGTCCGGGAGAGCCGGGGCCGGTACCTATTCGTCCGCCAAGGCAACGCGGACACCCCACCCCTCATTTCTCACATGGCCCTCTTCTAGCACCACCTACAGGCCGATTTTTAAAACACATTTTTGGCCACTGCTCCTACAGTTTTTGCCCTAAAATCACGAAAATCACTACACAGTATGTCTACACTCATGTCATCAACATGGATCAGGAAGTTTTTGGAAAAACACATTTTTGCCCTATTTGTGGAGATAAGTGACCTACGGTCGCTTATCTCCCGATTAGGGAGTCTTACTGGTAGAGCATGTATTCTCCATTCATTGCTAATGCAAAGAAACGGCTTTGTCACAGAATCTACTTCCAAACATGCAGAGAAGGCCGAGACCCGCTCTTTTTCACGGCTACACTTGATTGTTGATATCCGCCAATGAATGAATTACATATAATGGATTAAACCGTCAGGTCGCAGTTACTATCGAAACCTCGTATACATTATGCTAATGAGGGCGTTAAGGTAGGTTTCCCAGCGCGTAAAAAAAGCAGACGACCGTATGTAAATGAAGGGGAGGAGTTTAGTCGACTTAAAAAAATTGGGGGCGGGGCATGGTTTGGAAATGCGTGTGGGTGTGGTGCGCATACATTATGCAAATGAGGCTGTTAAGTGGCGTTTCCCAGCGCGTAAAAAATGCAGACGGCCGTATGTAAATGAAGGGGAGGAGCTTAGTCGACATATGCAAATTTGGGGCGGGGCGTGGTTTGGAAATGCGTGTGGGCGTGGTGCGCATACATTATGCTCGCATACATTATGCTAATGAGGGCGTTAAGGTAGGTTTCCCAGCGCGTAAAAAAAGCAGACGACCGTATGTAAATGAAGGGGAGGAGTTTAGTCGACTTAAAAAAATTGGGGGCGGGGCATGGTTTGGAAATGCGTGTGGGTGTGGTGCGCATACATTATGCAAATGAGGCTGTTAAGTGGCGTTTCCCAGCGCGTAAAAAATGCAGACGGCCGTATGTAAATGAAGGGGAGGAGCTTAGTCGACATATGCAAATTTGGGGCGGGGCGTGGTTTGGAAATGCGTGTGGGCGTGGTGCGCATACATTATGCTCGCATACATTATGCTAATGAGGGCGTTAAGGTGTGTTTCCCAGCACGTAAAAAATGCAGACGGCCGTATGTAAATGAAGGGGAGGAGCTTAGTCGACTTAAAAAAATTGGGGGCGGGGCATGGTTTGGAAATGCGTGTGGGTGTGGTCCGCATAAATTATGCTAATGAGGCTGTTAAGTGGCGTTTCCCAGCGCGTAAAAAATGCAGGCGACCGTATGTAAATGAAGGGGAGGAGCTTAGTCGACATATGCAAATTGGGGGCGGGGCGTGGTTTGGAAATGCGTGTGGGCGTGGTGCGCATACATTATGCTCGCATACATTATGCTAATGAGGGCGTTAAGGTAGGTTTCCCAGCGCGTAAAAAAAGCAGACGACCGTATGTAAATGAAGGGGAGGAGTTTAGTCGACTTAAAAAAATTGGGGGCGGGGCATGGTTTGGAAATGCGTGTGGGTGTGGTCCGCATAAATTATGCTAATGAGGCTGTTAAGTGGCGTTTCCCAGCGCGTAAAAAATGCAGGCGGCCGTATGTAAATGAAGGGGAGGAGCTTAGTCGACATATGCAAATTGGGGGCGGGGCGTGGTTTGGAAATGCGTGTGGGCGTGGTGCGCATACATTATGCTCGCATACATTATGCTAATGAGGGCGTTAAGGTGTGTTTCCCAGCACGTAAAAAATGCAGACGGCCGTATGTAAATGAAGGGGAGGAGCTTAGTCGACTTAAAAAAATTGGGGGCGGGGCATGGTTTGGAAATGCGTGTGGGTGTGGTCCGCATAAATTATGCTAATGAGGCTGTTAAGTGGCATTTCCCAGCGCGTAAAAAATGCAGGCGACCGTATGTAAATGAAGGGGAGGAGCTTAGTCGACATATGCAAAATGGGGGCGGGGCGTGGTGTGGAAATGCGTGTGGGCGTGGTGCGCATACATTATGCTCGCATACATTATGCTAATGAGGGCGTTAAGGTGTGTTTCCCAGCACGTAAAAAATGCAGACGGCCGTATGTAAATGAAGGGGAGGAGCTTAGTCGACTTAAAAAAATTGGGGGCGGGGCATGGTTTGGAAATGCGTGTGGGTGTGGTCCGCATAAATTATGCTAATGAGGCTGTTAAGTGGCATTTCCCAGCGCGTAAAAAATGCAGGCGACCGTATGTAAATGAAGGGGAGGAGCTTAGTCGACATATGCAAAATGGGGGCGGGGCGTGGTGTGGAAATGCGTGTGGGCGTGGTGCGCATACATTATGCTCGCATACATTATGCTAATGAGGGCGTTAAGGTAGGTTTCCCAGCGCGTAAAAAATGCAGACGACCGTATGTTAATGAAGGGGAGGGGCTTAGTCGATGTATGCAAAAAAGTTTCGTCACCAACGCACGCACGCACGCACGCACGCACGCACGCACGCACGCACGCACGCACGCACGCACACACACACACACACACACACACACACACACTTTAACCTTTTATTTATGTCCACACAAAGGAGATGCATACAAGGACGTGTTGATCCATGAGGGCACGTCTGGCACCTGTAGCTGTTAGCAGGTGACTGTGACCAGCAGGTGGCTGTTGCCCTGACCTGGATGAGGGGGTCTGTTATAAAGTCCTCTGAGACCCTCACAGTCCCAGAGTCAGACCCCACCCATTGTAGGGACACTCCAGTACGGACACAGAGGTCATTAAGGTCTGGCCAATCTGACCAGACCCCGAAACCAGCAGAACGGGTGTCCAGTTTCCCGTTTGGTTTCCTCCTGAACCCAAGGAAATGGGGCTCTGAATCCCTGGCCAATGGGACCTTACGCCTCCTCAGCATGCTGGTGTAGATCCATTCCACGTTTGGCAGGCCTAACCCTCCCTCCAGGGCTGGGCCCCTGATTCAGCCCGGGAAAAAGAGTTGGAGAGGCCCTCATTGCGCGCCCTCTATAGCGCTGCTGCTACTCAAAGATTTGCCGTTTCAGATCATGACAAGTGACAAGCCAGTGGGCCAATTACTGTACATGAGTTATATTTCGTCGTTGTCAGGTGGAAACCTTGTATGTCCAAAACCGTTTGTTTTGTATTTATCATTTTAAAAATGATTTAAACTAGTGAAAACAGCCGATCTACAAGCACACAACACCTCGCGGTGCGAGGCGTTGTGTGCTTGTAGATCTGCTGTTTTCACTACTTTTGTGCAACGGCCTTGTATGGTGAAGCAGGGCTTTGCTTTGCGAAAGAGATACGAGGTTTCTGCCCGACAGTGACGATTTACTTTGTTGGCCGCCCAGCCCCCAAAATGGAACGAAGGCCGACATTTTATTTTGATTTTTTTCCTAATGGCCAGCCTGGACCGGCCGGGAACGAGTTCTGAGAGGCAGCATCAAGATGGAGCGCATTTTAAAAAGGGGGGATGGCTCGGTGCCAGGAGACAAGGAGCCTGGTATGACATGGATTCACAGACACATTTTATCATTTATATTATGAACGTTTAATCTTATGTGGTAGTTTAGCATTACCAGTGCAGCTTAATATCTTATGAATTGCTCCTTCACCAATAACGGGTAGTAAAGAAAGAAATCACATGAAGTGAGCGGTGCTATTTATGAGCTAATTTCATTAAGAGTCCCGCGAAGCATGGCCAATGTGGGATGTGGCGGGAGTGGCATACAGACAGCAGATATACAAGCTCACAGCGCGGCACCGAGTGCCGCGCTGCGAGCTTGTAGATCTGCTATTTTTTGAAAAAACTTGAAAATGTGTGCAAGTCTTTGAATATCTTTGACCCGATCTTTGACCCGACTTCCAAATCCTTCCTCTAAATCAGTGGTTCTCAAACTTTTTCATGTCAAGGACCCCCAAAATTACAGGTATTTAGCCACGGACCCCCATCTAAAAATATGTTGTTCCAGGGACCCCCCAGAAGCAAATATTTGAGTTACAAATGTTCGCTTTTAAATGGATATATTCAAAGGCTTGCAAAGAAAAATCATGATTTTTCAAAAATAGCAGATCTACAAGCTCGCAGCGCGGCACTCGGTGCTGCGCTGTGAGCTTGTATATCTGCTATTTTTCAACAGTTAAAGCTGTCAATAATCGTAGGCCTAAATGGGTTAACAGATGGAGATCGATACGATGTCCAGACAGGCACCATAACCTCTCCCATGAGGAGTCCACACGGATACAGTCCCTCTGTGTATGGCCACCAGGTAGGCTGCCTCATGCTAAACCTCACTTCAACTTTCACACAATAGTGCTTAGGTTTTGAAATCATGAACAACAGTGTAGGCTGCTATTTAAAAAAAAAATACATGAGTCTTATATTGCAGCACTGGTGTGGTCTCATAGTGTAGATCAGCGCACCAGTGCCAAATGCCAATATCATTCATACCAGTGCCAATATCATGACCTTGAGTGTATCAATGCGATTATAGGCCTACCACAGATGTATTATCAATAGTTATGTTTGGAATGCAAAGGTAAATAATGCATCCACTTGTTAGAGTGCTGTTATCAGGAGATATCTTTACTCCCTAGAAACCAATCACAATGTGAGGTTGGAACTAACTATGCTTAGTATCGTTCAGATTTGGTAACTGCGTGTTCTGTTTGGTTGTGTGCAGTCGTCAGAGAGCCACGGTCAGACAGGCAGCCCATCCTTCCTCCAGCAGAGCTCCTCATCTCCATTCCTTGGTTCATATAGTCCCTCTGGCGCCCCCTCTTCCTCAGGCCAGAGCTTCTACCCTCGGCTCTCCTCGTCCCACCCTGGCCAGTCCCCCTCATCGTCCTACCCCAGTCAGACTCCCACCTCCTCGTCCTCAGACTCCAGGCCACCAGGGGGCTCTCTACACCAGCAGAGCAGCAGCAGTATGGACGGAGCCCCTGGCTACAGCAACAGCCACTTAAAAGCTAACCTCTTGAACAGCAGTGGCTTAGTGGGCTCACCCAGCCCAGGCCCTCGGACCCATGGCCAGACTAAAACAGACTTGGGTACACAGACCTCTAGACTGAGCCAGCAGCAGGCGCCTCGGAGCCTGAAAACGGGAAGTCCTGGACAGGCGGTGCTGCAGGCAGGCTCCAGGCTCCTGTCAGCCTCTGGAGCTCCACATTACCCGCAGCGCGGGGCCCCCCTCACTCAGTTCCAGCACCCGCCTCTCCAGGGATCAGGAGTAAGGACACAGTCAGGAAGCTTTTAGGACCTTGTTTGAGTGCATGTGTGCATGCGTGCGTGAGTGAGTGTGAGCGAGAGAGTGTTTGCGTGAGGCTGCATAGCTCCTCAAGCCCTAAACCTGTGGTGTGTGGGCTCAGTGAGGGGAAATGTACAGACCTAAGAGGAGCCAGGACTTCTTGTATGGATCTCTCCTTTTGTTATTTTTGGTCTTTTCTTTCTTTATTTTCTGAGAAACAAAATTACTGCATTCTGCACAAAGCTAATCATTGACTTTCGACATCATTAAGGAATCAATGGAATAAGCGATTTAAAGAAGAAAATAATGGACAAATTCTGAAAAATAAGAAATCATAATGTAACTTGAAATTGCCCCTGGCGTTTCCTGACATGTTGGACTGTGCAAACAGGTTACGTAATGTTTGAAAGTAAAATCTTCAACATGAGTATCTGTACAAAGTTTTAAAAAGTGTACCTGTTGTCTTGGTACCTATGTTTCATAAATATTGACATGTAAAACATAACTCAAATCAATGTTTCTTTTTTTTCTTCTTTTTTTGCCCCCTCCCCCTCCTCCCTCACAAAGTTAACCCCTGGGATTTGGCATCAGCCGAGTCTGTCCTGCAGTATAGAATATAAGCGTTTCATTTTGGAAGGGGAAACGAAACGGACAGTTTGTATGTCCTTCATCCGTTATAAAGATGTATCCAAGCGTTTGGGAGGGACAAAAGCTTCCTGATCAGGATCATTCCATGTGATTACCAGCTTTCTATGTTTCTCAAAACGTTTTCTCTCTCGAGCCTCCATCTTTTCTAATGAACATTGATTTGATTCAGTTCTTTTATCCCCACTTGACCGTTTGTTTGGTTTTCACTTTAGTACTACTTCACTGTAGACTTGCGATATTGTATTTGAGACGTACAGGTCTTATGATTCATGGTGCTGCAGTCTTGTTTTTCCAATAAATCTGAAATCCACTTATGTTCCTAAGAGCGGCTACGGTCATCTTGTCATTATACTATGTCATTTGGGATCCGTTTTCCAGGTTGGATACAAAATGTTACACAAACGTTATAGTTTTTGTTCTTTGATAGTATTGGAATGCCGGAACAAAAAGAGAAGCTAAGAATCTGACATTATTTCTTTACTCTGTTGGGTTTGTCTCCTGTCTTGAATCCTGTAGGATTTTTTTTTCTTTTTGAAACTTTATTGAGAAAAGATATATATAAATATATATGTTTTTCTTTTTTCGCCCTTTTCTTTTTTCCTTCTGATCAATCTTGCATTCCGTATACCACCTAAGAAATGGGGGAGGGAGATCTCTGGGGATGGTGTGGATGGTATATACAACTAGAAAAAGCTGCTGTGTTCTATTTTCTTGTTTTTTGTTTTTTTGTTTTTGTATTTTTACGCAAGTGCTGCTTCATAAAGTTTCCCTTTCCACAGAATGCTGTAAGCCCTGTTTAGTTTTTACTAGGGTCCTCTCCTCACCAACTGAATTCTAATAAAGGAAAAAGAATACGAGAGAAACAAGTCCAGTTATATGGAGTCATGTGCCACAACCACTGCAGTGGGACCTCATACCAATGCTGTTGCCAGCTCGTCACGAGAGTTGGAACGCAGAGCATTATTTGTAGCTCATTTGGACCAGACGTTTTTACCGTTTTAACTTGTCATGACCCAGGATGAGCACTGGGCTACTGGGAAGGCTTATGAAGTTATGAACCGAGACGCTGGTCATTTCTTGCCCCCCACCCTTCCACCATGCTTCCTTGACCAACAGACAGAAGGGTACTCACATGTTACATGAATGTTTTGAAAGAAGACTTAAAAAATATATAGACACAAAATTAACCAGCACCTTAAAATGAAAGAAATACAAGCTAAAATTACACAAATACAACAACATGTATATGTGTACTTGTATAGAAAGAAATGTGTTATAGAAACTTGTACGGAGAAAAATATAGTACACTAAATTTACTGCATGATATTTGCTTTCTTTTCTTTTTGTTCTTTTTTGGGGGGTCTTGAGTGACCACATGGATGGGTGGTTGGGAGCTAATCAGTCTGTTCCTGTTTTAACTTCTACTTCCGGAGTCTCTTGAAAAACCAGGCGCTGCATTTTTTTTCCTTCTTTATTTTGTTGGTTTGTTTTATTTTTTACACAAAGCATAGTAACTATTTCAACCACAACCCCCCACCCCTCCAAAAGATTTAAGAAGCAGAAGAGATGTAATGCATTTTGATAATAAAATAATCATGATGGTAATGTATTTTGAAAACTGCCCTTGTGATACTTTATTTATTAAGAAATACTATGAGCGCGCCGCTGCGCAGGTCCATGCCCAGCAGGAGGCAGCACACCACGAAGGTGGGCAGCAGGCACAGCGAGATGTTGAACAGGCCCTCCTGCACGATGGTCAGGTACTGCTCATAGAACACGTAGGTCACCCTGCAACACAGCACAACAGCAACATTTAACACAGGACACATAACACCCTGCAACACAGCACAACAGCAACATTTAACACAGGGGTCTTCAACAGGGGGTCCGGGACCCCTAGGGGATCCTCAGAGTTACCATAGGGGGTCCTCCAAATCTTTGTGTGTTAGAAACCTTTTTCTCCTTTTTTATATTAACCACTCTAACCCTAGTGTCCTTATTCTGAGAACTTTAGCCAAAAATAGCCGAGCTACAAGCTCACAGAGGCGTTGTGAGCTTGCAGATCTGCTATTTTTGAAAAAGTCGTGAAAATGTGTGCAAATCTTTGAATATATGTATTTTCAAAGCGAACGTTTGTAACTCAAATTGTGTTTCTGGGGGGTCCCTGGAACTAGATATTTTGAAATGGTGGTCCGTGGCCAAATAACTATCATTTTGGGGGTCCTTCACATGAAAAGGTTTGAGCACCACTGACATAGTAGTCTCTCAAGAACAGACTAACTGAGCTCCAGTTAAGTGAAAAGGACCTTTTCTTTGACGATGGCTGGCCAGATTGCTGACATAGAAACATAGGTTTTTTCCAAAAATCTTAGAAAGATTCAAAAGACACTTATAGAATCGGGTCAAAATTCAAATTTTCACGTTTTTTCCCCCCCAAAATAGCAGATCTACAAGCTCGCAGCGCGGCACTCGGTGCCGCGCTGTGAGCTTGTATATCTGCTATTTTTTTCTTCTCTGAGGTGGTACTTGGTGTAAAAGGGTTGAGAACCACTGGCTTAGTTCATTTAGAATATTATAACTAAATACAATCTTTGTGACAAAGCATTACAGCACTCAGTGCCGTCTGGTTCTGCCTGTTCCTCGCGCTGCTTCTGTTTGAAGTTCATGACACCATGGTGCATCACCTCCTCTCCTCTCCTCTCCTCTCCTCCTCTCCTCACGAGGCACGTTGACCCACGTCTTGTGTCCAAATGTACACAGCGTCGTCTCATGTTGTCCCAAGTTGTTTAAAGAGCAATTGAACAGAGCAATGTGACATCTATATATATACATCCCTTGACATAGTTTGAAGCAACACTCAACTCATGCGTCTGCTTCTAGGAGAGAGAACACTTCCTGGTCAGGTGATTGGGGAGAGCCAACCGGCTGCCGTCCTATGAGCCAGGAGAATGTATCCCATGGGCTGGGGGGCCATGGCTGGCTTGATTGGTTACGTGGTTTGGGTTTTCTAGCGTAGCTGCCATGGCAGCTAGTGTCAATTAAGGGAGATAGGTTCTATGTGTCAGAGAAAGCAAAGATGGGCCGCCGGCCTGTGGCCGGCGGCCCATCTTTGCTTTCTCTGACACATGTTGATGATGATGATGATGATGATGATGATGATGATGATGATGACGACATTATGAATGAACCAACCCCGGATTGGAAGTTAGGAGGATAAAAGGAGGAAACGGCTTGTCTTTTGTGTGGTGAAATGGACTTGTAAATAAACCATTTGAATTACATGTAGCTGCAAATAAATGTAAAAAATAGAGGAAAAAAAGAGTGAAAAACAAAAACAAAAAACGATTCTGTCCCTTTAGCATATTAAAAAATCGCACCCGTGCGAAGTGAGCGGTGCAAAATTATTTAGGGAGTATGATATACTGTGGACTTTGATTTTCAAGCCTTTTCTTTAAATAACTAGACCAGGTCAACCTGGTTGTGCCAGACCCCCTGTCTGTCATCATCATTTATGACATCATGCCTTTTGTAGGCATGTCATCATCATGTCATCATCATATATACCCTTTATATAGAAAACCAGGACAGACAGACAGACCGACATTTGCTTATGTAGGCCTACCCATTTCATGGGTCTGGCAATCATAAATGTTTTTCCCTTTTAAATTGAAGATATTAAATAATATCTTTATCTTTTACTCTAGAATTGTATCATAAGGATATGATATCTTGTAGAGAACAGTTCAAGAAGGATTGAAAAGGAAAATAAAAAAGGGAGAATGGTAAAAGAAAAAGATTTTAAAAAAAGAAACAGAAAAAAAGCTATATATATATATATATATATATATATATATTAAAAAATATATAGGAACACATTTATTATTTATAGTTCTTTTGTGTTTTTAGTTATTGTTATTAATAGGGTATCATGGTCTTTTGCTGTGTAGTATGAACTATATAGACAACATTGTGCATTGCTGTCGTTTTTGCCAGACCCATGAAATGGGTAGGCCTACATAAGCAAATGTCGGTCTGTCCCTTTTCTATATAAAGGGTATATATGATGATGACATGATGATGACATGCCTACAAAAGGCATGATGTCATAAATGATGATGACAGACAGGGGGTCTGGCACAACCAGGTTGACCTGGTCTAGTTATTAAGGAAGTAGGCGTGGTCTATGTGTCCTCCGCTGAAATGGGTTGGTTTCCCTCAGCCCTAATGACATGCAAATTGTATTTGCATGTAGTTGGTGGGTATAATAACATAGTGATACTTACTGATTGGCGCAAATCCCGCTCCAGCCTTTTACCACACAATGGAAACCACTTTTTCCTTGAGACGTCCACAGGAGTCTTAGGGTCAAAGGTTAATGGACGCTGACTCCCTGTGAAGACGTGTGGGGACGTCTTACCTGGTTGCCATGGTTACCAGGTGAACAGGTGCCGCGGTAGCGGCTGGTGAGTGAAAACACTACATATCCCATCATGCAACTCGGCTGCCAGCATCATTGCGACCGTAGGTCGCACTTACTACGGAAAGCTCCACCAGGTGTCCGTCTGTCCGTCCGTCCGTCACACACGTTTTGCCCTGCTCATATCTCGGCAACCGTTGCCCCGATCCATGCCAGCTTTTGCACACACACTCCTTGCCTGCCAAACTACAACCTCCAAGGACCCCCGGAGCTCCAGGGACCCCCAAGTCCCTGGGGGACCCCCTGGTGTAAAAAAAGTTCCCTCCGTGACTCACGTCACACGTCACACTTTTGCCCTGCTCATATCTCCGCAACCGTTGCCCCGATCCATGCCCCCTTTTGCACACACACTCCTTACCTGCCAAACTACAACCTCCAAGGACCCCCAGAGCTCCAGGGACCCCCAGCTCCCTCGGGGACCCCCAAGTGTAAAAAATGAGCACATGTGCAAAAATTACCAAATGACCACCCCAACGGGGCTGCTCACGGGGAATTCCCGGGGACCACCCACTCCTGGTGCTCCAGAACGGATGCAAAAGTGGTGGCGCCCCCAGTGGAGGACCCCCTGCCACTGCAGCTCACATAAAATGCCGTAACTCGGGCTAGGAGCGTCCGGGAGAGCCGGGGCCGGTACCTATTCGTCCGCCAAGGCAACGCGGACACCCCACCCCTCATTTCTCACATGGCCCTCTTCTAGCACCACCTACAGGCCGATTTTTAAAACACATTTTTGGCCACTGCTCCTACAGTTTTTGCCCTAAAATCACGAAAATCACTACACAGTATGTCTACACTCATGTCATCAACATGGATCAGGAAGTTTTTGGAAAAACACATTTTTGCCCTATTTGTGGAGATAAGTGACCTACGGTCGCTTATCTCCCGATTAGGGAGTCTTACTGGTAGAGCATGTATTCTCCATTCATTGCTAATGCAAAGAAACGGCTTTGTCACAGAATCTACTTCCAAACATGCAGAGAAGGCCGAGACCCGCTCTTTTTCACGGCTACACTTGATTGTTGATATCCGCCAATGAATGAATTACATATAATGGATTAAACCGTCAGGTCGCAGTTACTATCGAAACCTCGTATACATTATGCTAATGAGGGCGTTAAGGTAGGTTTCCCAGCGCGTAAAAAAAGCAGACGACCGTATGTAAATGAAGGGGAGGAGTTTAGTCGACTTAAAAAAATTGGGGGCGGGGCATGGTTTGGAAATGCGTGTGGGTGTGGTGCGCATACATTATGCAAATGAGGCTGTTAAGTGGCGTTTCCCAGCGCGTAAAAAATGCAGACGGCCGTATGTAAATGAAGGGGAGGAGCTTAGTCGACATATGCAAATTTGGGGCGGGGCGTGGTTTGGAAATGCGTGTGGGCGTGGTGCGCATACATTATGCTCGCATACATTATGCTAATGAGGGCGTTAAGGTAGGTTTCCCAGCGCGTAAAAAAAGCAGACGACCGTATGTAAATGAAGGGGAGGAGTTTAGTCGACTTAAAAAAATTGGGGGCGGGGCATGGTTTGGAAATGCGTGTGGGTGTGGTGCGCATACATTATGCAAATGAGGCTGTTAAGTGGCGTTTCCCAGCGCGTAAAAAATGCAGACGGCCGTATGTAAATGAAGGGGAGGAGCTTAGTCGACATATGCAAATTTGGGGCGGGGCGTGGTTTGGAAATGCGTGTGGGCGTGGTGCGCATACATTATGCTCGCATACATTATGCTAATGAGGGCGTTAAGGTGTGTTTCCCAGCACGTAAAAAATGCAGACGGCCGTATGTAAATGAAGGGGAGGAGCTTAGTCGACTTAAAAAAATTGGGGGCGGGGCATGGTTTGGAAATGCGTGTGGGTGTGGTCCGCATAAATTATGCTAATGAGGCTGTTAAGTGGCGTTTCCCAGCGCGTAAAAAATGCAGGCGACCGTATGTAAATGAAGGGGAGGAGCTTAGTCGACATATGCAAATTGGGGGCGGGGCGTGGTTTGGAAATGCGTGTGGGCGTGGTGCGCATACATTATGCTCGCATACATTATGCTAATGAGGGCGTTAAGGTAGGTTTCCCAGCGCGTAAAAAAAGCAGACGACCGTATGTAAATGAAGGGGAGGAGTTTAGTCGACTTAAAAAAATTGGGGGCGGGGCATGGTTTGGAAATGCGTGTGGGTGTGGTCCGCATAAATTATGCTAATGAGGCTGTTAAGTGGCGTTTCCCAGCGCGTAAAAAATGCAGGCGGCCGTATGTAAATGAAGGGGAGGAGCTTAGTCGACATATGCAAATTGGGGGCGGGGCGTGGTTTGGAAATGCGTGTGGGCGTGGTGCGCATACATTATGCTCGCATACATTATGCTAATGAGGGCGTTAAGGTGTGTTTCCCAGCACGTAAAAAATGCAGACGGCCGTATGTAAATGAAGGGGAGGAGCTTAGTCGACTTAAAAAAATTGGGGGCGGGGCATGGTTTGGAAATGCGTGTGGGTGTGGTCCGCATAAATTATGCTAATGAGGCTGTTAAGTGGCATTTCCCAGCGCGTAAAAAATGCAGGCGACCGTATGTAAATGAAGGGGAGGAGCTTAGTCGACATATGCAAAATGGGGGCGGGGCGTGGTGTGGAAATGCGTGTGGGCGTGGTGCGCATACATTATGCTCGCATACATTATGCTAATGAGGGCGTTAAGGTGTGTTTCCCAGCACGTAAAAAATGCAGACGGCCGTATGTAAATGAAGGGGAGGAGCTTAGTCGACTTAAAAAAATTGGGGGCGGGGCATGGTTTGGAAATGCGTGTGGGTGTGGTCCGCATAAATTATGCTAATGAGGCTGTTAAGTGGCATTTCCCAGCGCGTAAAAAATGCAGGCGACCGTATGTAAATGAAGGGGAGGAGCTTAGTCGACATATGCAAAATGGGGGCGGGGCGTGGTGTGGAAATGCGTGTGGGCGTGGTGCGCATACATTATGCTCGCATACATTATGCTAATGAGGGCGTTAAGGTAGGTTTCCCAGCGCGTAAAAAATGCAGACGACCGTATGTTAATGAAGGGGAGGGGCTTAGTCGATGTATGCAAAAAAGTTTCGTCACCAACGCACGCACGCACGCACGCACGCACGCACGCACGCACGCACGCACGCACGCACACACACACACACACACACACACACACACACTTTAACCTTTTATTTATGTCCACACAAAGGAGATGCATACAAGGACGTGTTGATCCATGAGGGCACGTCTGGCACCTGTAGCTGTTAGCAGGTGACTGTGACCAGCAGGTGGCTGTTGCCCTGACCTGGATGAGGGGGTCTGTTATAAAGTCCTCTGAGACCCTCACAGTCCCAGAGTCAGACCCCACCCATTGTAGGGACACTCCAGTACGGACACAGAGGTCATTAAGGTCTGGCCAATCTGACCAGACCCCGAAACCAGCAGAACGGGTGTCCAGTTTCCCGTTTGGTTTCCTCCTGAACCCAAGGAAATGGGGCTCTGAATCCCTGGCCAATGGGACCTTACGCCTCCTCAGCATGCTGGTGTAGATCCATTCCACGTTTGGCAGGCCTAACCCTCCCTCCAGGGCTGGGCCCCTGATTCAGCCCGGGAAAAAGAGTTGGAGAGGCCCTCATTGCGCGCCCTCTATAGCGCTGCTGCTACTCAAAGATTTGCCGTTTCAGATCATGACAAGTGACAAGCCAGTGGGCCAATTACTGTACATGAGTTATATTTCGTCGTTGTCAGGTGGAAACCTTGTATGTCCAAAACCGTTTGTTTTGTATTTATCATTTTAAAAATGATTTAAACTAGTGAAAACAGCCGATCTACAAGCACACAACACCTCGCGGTGCGAGGCGTTGTGTGCTTGTAGATCTGCTGTTTTCACTACTTTTGTGCAACGGCCTTGTATGGTGAAGCAGGGCTTTGCTTTGCGAAAGAGATACGAGGTTTCTGCCCGACAGTGACGATTTACTTTGTTGGCCGCCCAGCCCCCAAAATGGAACGAAGGCCGACATTTTATTTTGATTTTTTTCCTAATGGCCAGCCTGGACCGGCCGGGAACGAGTTCTGAGAGGCAGCATCAAGATGGAGCGCATTTTAAAAAGGGGGGATGGCTCGGTGCCAGGAGACAAGGAGCCTGGTATGACATGGATTCACAGACACATTTTATCATTTATATTATGAACGTTTAATCTTATGTGGTAGTTTAGCATTACCAGTGCAGCTTAATATCTTATGAATTGCTCCTTCACCAATAACGGGTAGTAAAGAAAGAAATCACATGAAGTGAGCGGTGCTATTTATGAGCTAATTTCATTAAGAGTCCCGCGAAGCATGGCCAATGTGGGATGTGGCGGGAGTGGCATACAGACAGCAGATATACAAGCTCACAGCGCGGCACCGAGTGCCGCGCTGCGAGCTTGTAGATCTGCTATTTTTTGAAAAAACTTGAAAATGTGTGCAAGTCTTTGAATATCTTTGACCCGATCTTTGACCCGACTTCCAAATCCTTCCTCTAAATCAGTGGTTCTCAAACTTTTTCATGTCAAGGACCCCCAAAATTACAGGTATTTAGCCACGGACCCCCATCTAAAAATATGTTGTTCCAGGGACCCCCCAGAAGCAAATATTTGAGTTACAAATGTTCGCTTTTAAATGGATATATTCAAAGGCTTGCAAAGAAAAATCATGATTTTTCAAAAATAGCAGATCTACAAGCTCGCAGCGCGGCACTCGGTGCCGCGCTGTGAGCTTGTATATCTGCTATTTTTCAACAGTTAAAGCTGTCAATAATCGTAGGCCTAAATGGGTTAACAGATGGAGATCGATACGATGTCCAGACAGGCACCATAACCTCTCCCATGAGGAGTCCACACGGATACAGTCCCTCTGTGTATGGCCACCAGGTAGGCTGCCTCATGCTAAACCTCACTTCAACTTTCACACAATAGTGCTTAGGTTTTGAAATCATGAACAACAGTGTAGGCTGCTATTTAAAAAAAAAATACATGAGTCTTATATTGCAGCACTGGTGTGGTCTCATAGTGTAGATCAGCGCACCAGTGCCAAATGCCAATATCATTCATACCAGTGCCAATATCATGACCTTGAGTGTATCAATGCGATTATAGGCCTACCACAGATGTATTATCAATAGTTATGTTTGGAATGCAAAGGTAAATAATGCATCCACTTGTTAGAGTGCTGTTATCAGGAGATATCTTTACTCCCTAGAAACCAATCACAATGTGAGGTTGGAACTAACTATGCTTAGTATCGTTCAGATTTGGTAACTGCGTGTTCTGTTTGGTTGTGTGCAGTCGTCAGAGAGCCACGGTCAGACAGGCAGCCCATCCTTCCTCCAGCAGAGCTCCTCATCTCCATTCCTTGGTTCATATAGTCCCTCTGGCGCCCCCTCTTCCTCAGGCCAGAGCTTCTACCCTCGGCTCTCCTCGTCCCACCCTGGCCAGTCCCCCTCATCGTCCTACCCCAGTCAGACTCCCACCTCCTCGTCCTCAGACTCCAGGCCACCAGGGGGCTCTCTACACCAGCAGAGCAGCAGCAGTATGGACGGAGCCCCTGGCTACAGCAACAGCCACTTAAAAGCTAACCTCTTGAACAGCAGTGGCTTAGTGGGCTCACCCAGCCCAGGCCCTCGGACCCATGGCCAGACTAAAACAGACTTGGGTACACAGACCTCTAGACTGAGCCAGCAGCAGGCGCCTCGGAGCCTGAAAACGGGAAGTCCCGGACAGGCGGTGCTGCAGGCAGGCTCCAGGCTCCTGTCAGCCTCTGGAGCTCCACATTACCCGCAGCGCGGGGCCCCCCTCACTCAGTTCCAGCACCCGCCTCTCCAGGGATCAGGAGTAAGGACACAGTCAGGAAGCTTTTAGGACCTTGTTTGAGTGCATGTGTGCATGCGTGCGTGAGTGAGTGTGAGCGAGAGAGTGTTTGCGTGAGGCTGCATAGCTCCTCAAGCCCTAAACCTGTGGTGTGTGGGCTCAGTGAGGGGAAATGTACAGACCTAAGAGGAGCCAGGACTTCTTGTATGGATCTCTCCTTTTGTTATTTTTGGTCTTTTCTTTCTTTATTTTCTGAGAAACAAAATTACTGCATTCTGCACAAAGCTAATCATTGACTTTCGACATCATTAAGGAATCAATGGAATAAGCGATTTAAAGAAGAAAATAATGGACAAATTCTGAAAAATAAGAAATCATAATGTAACTTGAAATTGCCCCTGGCGTTTCCTGACATGTTGGACTGTGCAAACAGGTTACGTAATGTTTGAAAGTAAAATCTTCAACATGAGTATCTGTACAAAGTTTTAAAAAGTGTACCTGTTGTCTTGGTACCTATGTTTCATAAATATTGACATGTAAACATAACTCAAATCAATGTTTCTTTTTTTTCTTCTTTTTTTGCCCCCTCCCCCTCCTCCCTCACAAAGTTAACCCCTGGGATTTGGCATCAGCCGAGTGTGTCCTGCAGTATAGAATATAAGCGTTTCATTTTGGAAGGGGAAACGAAACGGACAGTTTGTATGTCCTTCATCCGTTATAAAGATGTATCCAAGCGTTTGGGAGGGACAAAAGCTTCCTGATCAGGATCATTCCATGTGATTACCAGCTTTCTATGTTTCTCAAAACGTTTTCTCTCTCGAGCCTCCATCTTTTCTAATGAACATTGATTTGATTCAGTTCTTTTATCCCCACTTGACCGTTTGTTTGGTTTTCACTTTAGTACTACTTCACTGTAGACTTGCGATATTGTATTTGAGACGTACAGGTCTTATGATTCATGGTGCTGCAGTCTTGTTTTTCCAATAAATCTGAAATCCACTTATGTTCCTTTGAGCGGCTACGGTCATCTTGTCATTATACTATGTCATTTGGGATCCGTTTTCCAGGTTGGATACAAAATGTTACACAAACGTTATAGTTTTTGTTCTTTGATAGTATTGGAATGCCGGAACAAAAAGAGAAGCTAAGAATCTGACATTATTTCTTTACTCTGTTGGGTTTGTCTCCTGTCTTGAATCCTGTAGGATTTTTTTTCTTTTTGAAACTTTATTGAGAAAAGATATATATAAATATATATGTTTTTCTTTTTTCGCCCTTTTCTTTTTTCCTTCTGATCAATCTTGCATTCCGTATACCACCTAAGAAATGGGGGAGGGAGATCTCTGGGGATGGTGTGGATGGTATATACAACTAGAAAAAGCTGCTGTGTTCTATTTTCTTGTTTTTTGTTTTTTTGTTTTTGTATTTTTACGCAAGTGCTGCTTCATAAAGTTTCCCTTTCCACAGAATGCTGTAAGCCCTGTTTAGTTTTTACTAGGGTCCTCTCCTCACCAACTGAATTCTAATAAAGGAAAAAGAATACGAGAGAAACAAGTCCAGTTATATGGAGTCATGTGCCACAACCACTGCAGTGGGACCTCATACCAATGCTGTTGCCATCTCGTCACGAGAGTTGGAACGCAGAGCATTATTTGTAGCTCATTTGGACCAGACGTTTTTACCGTTTTAACTTGTCATGACCCAGGATGAGCACTGGGCTACTGGGAAGGCTTATGAAGTTATGAACCGAGACACTGGTCATTTCTTGCCCCCCACCCTTCCACCATGCTTCCTTGACCAACAGACAGAAGGGTACTCACATGTTACATGAATGTTTTGAAAGAAGACTTAAAAAATATATAGACACAAAATTAACCAGCACCTTAAAATGAAAGAAATACAAGCTAAAATTACACAAATACAACAACATGTATATGTGTACTTGTATAGAAAGAAATGTGTTATAGAAACTTGTACGGAGAAAAATATAGTACACTAAATTTACTGCATGATATTTGCTTTCTTTTCTTTTTGTTCTTTTTTGGGGGGTCTTGAGTGACCACATGGATGGGTGGTTGGGAGCTAATCAGTCTGTTCCTGTTTTAACTTCTACTTCCGGAGTCTCTTGAAAAACCAGGCGCTGCATTTTTTTTCCTTCTTTATTTTGTTGGTTTGTTTTATTTTTTACACAAAGCATAGTAACTATTTCAACCACAACCCCCCACCCCTCCAAAAGATTTAAGAAGCAGAAGAGATGTAATGCATTTTGATAATAAAATAATCATGATGGTAATGTATTTTGAAAACTGCCCTTGTGATACTTTATTTATTAAGAAATACTATGAGCGCGCCGCTGCGCAGGTCCATGCCCAGCAGGAGGCAGCACACCACGAAGGTGGGCAGCAGGCACAGCGAGATGTTGAACAGGCCCTCCTGCACGATGGTCAGGTACTGCTCATAGAACACGTAGGTCACCCTGCAACACAGCACAACAGCAACATTTAACACAGGACACATAACACCCTGCAACACAGCACAACAGCAACATTTAACACAGGGGTCTTCAACAGGGGGTCCGGGACCCCTAGGGGATCCTCAGAGTTACCATAGGGGGTCCTCCAAATCTTTGTGTGTTAGAAACCTTTTTCTCCTTTTTTATATTAACCACTCTAACCCTAGTGTCCTTATTCTGAGAACTTTAGCCAAAAATAGCCGAGCTACAAGCTCACAGAGGCGTTGTGAGCTTGCAGATCTGCTATTTTTGAAAAAGTCGTGAAAATGTGTGCAAATCTTTGAATATATGTATTTTCAAAGCGAACGTTTGTAACTCAAATTGTG
This sequence comes from Nannobrachium achirus, assembly GCF_963921795.1. Classification (NCBI taxonomy): domain Eukaryota; kingdom Metazoa; phylum Chordata; class Actinopteri; order Myctophiformes; family Myctophidae; genus Nannobrachium; species Nannobrachium achirus. Next base: position 58,469,112 of record NC_137815.1, on the reverse strand, counting down.
TTTCTGGGGGGTCCCTGGAACTAGATATTTTGAAATGGTGGTCCGTGGCCAAATAACTATCATTTTGGGGGTCCTTCACATGAAAAGGTTTGAGCACCACTGACATAGTAGTCTCTCAAGAACAGACTAACTGAGCTCCAGTTAAGTGAAAAGGACCTTTTCTTTGACGATGGCTGGCCAGATTGCTGACATAGAAACATAGGTTTTTTCCAAAAATCTTAGAAAGATTCAAAAGACCCTTATAGAATCGGGTCAAAATTCAAATTTTCACGTTTTTTTTCCCCCCAAAATACCAGATCTACAAGCTCGCAGCGCGGCACTCGGTGCCGCGCTGTGAGCTTGTATATCTGCTATTTTTTTCTTCTCTGAGGTGGTACTTGGTGTAAAAGGGTTGAGAACCACTGGCTTAGTTCATTTAGAATATTATAACTAAATACAATCTTTGTGACAAAGCATTACAGCACTCAGTGCCGTCTGGTTCTGCCTGTTCCTCGCGCTGCTTCTGTTTGAAGTTCATGACACCATGGTGCATCACCTCCTCTCCTCTCCTCTCCTCCTCTCCTCACGAGGCACGTTGACCCACGTCTTGTGTCCAAATGTACACAGCGTCGTCTCATGTTGTCCCAAGTTGTTTAAAGAGCAATTGAACAGAGCAATGTGACATCTATATATATACATCCCTTGACATAGTTTGAAGCAACACTCAACTCATGCGTCTGCTTCTAGGAGAGAGAACACTTCCTGGTCAGGTGATTGGGGAGAGCCAACCGGCTGCCGTCCTATGAGCCAGGAGAATGTATCCCATGGGCTGGGGGGCCATGGCTGGCTTGATTGGTTACGTGGTTTGGGTTTTCTAGCGTAGCTGCCATGGCAGCTAGTGTCAATTAAGGGAGATAGGTTCTATGTGTCAGAGAAAGCAAAGATGGGCCGCCGGCCTGTGGCCGGCGGCCCATCTTTGCTTTCTCTGACACATGTTGATGATGATGATGATGATGATGATGATGATGATGATGATGATGATGATGACGACATTATGAATGAACCAACCCCGGATTGGAAGTTAGGAGGATAAAAGGAGGAAACGGCTTGTCTTTTGTGTGGTGAAATGGACTTGTAAATAAACCATTTGAATTACATGTAGCTGCAAATAAATGTAAAAAATAGAGGAAAAAAAGAGTGAAAAACAAAAACAAAAAACGATTCTGTCCCTTTAGCATATTAAAAAATCGCACCCGTGCGAAGTGAGCGGTGCAAAATTATTTAGGGAGTATGATATACTGTGGACTTTGATTTTCAAGCCTTTTCTTTAAATAATCATAAATGTTTTTCCCTTTTAAATTGAAGATATTAAATAATATCTTTATCTTTTACTCTAGAATTGTATCATAAGGATATGATATCTTGTAGAGAACAGTTCAAGAAGGATTGAAAAGGAAAAGAAAAAAGGGAGAATGGTAAAAGAAAAAGATTTAAAAAAAAGAAACAGAAAAAAAGCTATATATATATATATATATATATATATATATATATATATATATATAAAAAAAAATATATAGGAACACATTTATTATTTATAGTTCTTTTGTGTTTTTAGTTATTGTTATTAATAGGGTATCATGGTCTTTTGCTGTGTAGTATGAACTATATAGACAACATTGTGCATTGCTGTCGTTTTTATTAAGGAAGTAGGCGTGGTCTATGTGTCCTCCGCTGAAATGGGTTGGTTTCCCTCAGCCCTAATGACATGCAAATTGTATTTGCATGTAGTTGGTGGGTATAATAACATAGTGATACTTACTGATTGGCGCAAATCCCGCTCCAGCCTTTTACCACACAATGGAAACCACTTTTTCCTTGAGACGTCCACAGGAGTCTTAGGGTCAAAGGTTAATGGACGCTGACTCCCTGTGAAGACGTGTGGGGACGTCTTACCTGGTTGCCATGGTTACCAGGTGAACAGGTGCCGCGGTAGCGGCTGGTGAGTGAAAACACTACATATCCCATCATGCAACTCGGCTGCCAGCATCATAGAGCATGTATTCTCCATTCATTGCTAATGCAAAGAAACGGCTTTGTCACAGAATCTACTTCCAAACATGCAGAG